>NC_134398.1:210862452-211180264 GCF_050003625.1 Haematobia irritans
AACGGTTAAAGGTTAAAGTGGAGACTTTGACTATCTCGTTTTCTCTTTTAAGAAATCACACACTTTGTAATATATATAGGTTGTATATATATTTTTCTGGTTATGGTTAAACACGTGTACATATATACATATGATTATAAATCCAAATTTTAGGTTATGTTTGATATTACCTTTCTTTCAAGTGCACTTTTTCGGTTTTCGATGGAATTTCTTATGTAATATTTTTTTGTATGTATGTACATTTCTATTTTGCCTTTTGCATGGAATTTTCTGGATTTTTTTTTTTTTTTTCAAAGAAATGTACAAAACTTTTGTAAAAACATATATATGTTTATATGGAGAACAAAAAAACTACGAGAATTCACTTGTCGTTTTAGGAAACACTAAGAGTATTTTTTTTTGTTGAGAAATTATGTTGGATTTTATGAGAATTATTGGCTGAGATATTGAAATTAGTATTTTAAAGAAATTTTAGCGACTTTTTCTGTTTTACGAAATTTTTATAATACTCTTTTTTATATAATGGATTTAATTTTCTTTTTAGAAAAACATTTAATGAAAGGTTTTAAGTTTGTAATGAATTTCTAAACCACACTTTGTAAAATAACTTAGGAAAATTACACAGAAATTTCGCTCTTTTCTTTTTCGAAATTGTTAATTTTTCCTATTTTAAAGGAGAGACTTTAGAAGAAATGTATTTTATGATTTTTACGCGAAATTTTTAGTCTCTTTGTCGCATACATATACTGAGAACATTGAAATATTCCGAATTACGTCAATTCGCTTGCCTGCCAACACTATACTAGTTCCCAAATTGAAACATACATACCATTGGAGACGAAAATGTACACAGAGACAAACCTGAGACAAATGGAATTAGTGGAGATGATTCCGTATGATGGAGTGAGATGATGAGTGATGTAGCTTTGGGGAATAAATGTTATGCAACCGGGTCCAAGTTTGTAGAAATCCGGTTCGAATGGATCATAAAATGTTGATGTGATAGGCTCAAAATGAACTTGGCTGAATGTGAATTTGGAAGGCTGCAAAACACCAACAGGAGTAGAAATGTCACTCGATTTTAGTCAAAGATTTCCTCCGAAAAGAAATAAAGAAAACAGGTGTTGTTCGTTTCAAAGATGAATCCAAAGTGAGTTTTTATTTGGTCATGAACTTAACAGCTAACATAGGATTTATTGTAGTTGCAATTTTAACGAATGCAAGGCAACGCCACCTGCATTTCAACTATATGTAGTAATTGTACTTATAGATACGTTTCTATGTAAGGGAATTCACATTATTGACGTAAACAGCTTTTATAAAATATTTTGAGAAAATTATTTATAGAAATAAAATTTTGACAAACTTTTCTATAGAAATAAAAATTTGACAAAATTTTCTACCGAAATAAAATTTTGAAAAAATTTTCTATAGAAATAAAATGTTGACAACATTTTCTACAGAAATATAATTTTGACATTTTCTATAGAAATAAAATTTTAACAACATTTTCTACAGAAATATAATTTTGACAAAATTTTCTATAGACATACAATTTTGACAAAATTTTCCATAGGAATAAAATTTTGACAAAATTTTCGATAGAAATAAAATGTTTACAAAATTTTCTATAGAAATAAAATTTTGACAAAATTTTCTACAGAAATTAAATTTTGACAAAATTTTCTATAGAAATAAAATTTTGACAAAATTGTCTATAGAAACAAAATTTTCTATAGAAATGAAATTTAGATAAAATTTTCTATAGAACTTTTTTACAGAAATAAAATTTTGACAATATTTTCTATAGAAATAAAATTTTGACAAAATTTTCCCAAGGAATAAAATTTTGACAAAATTTTCTACAGAAATGAAATTTTGACAGAATTTTCCCTAGGAATAAAATTTTGACAAAATTTCTATAGAAATAAAATTTTGACAAAATTTTCCCTAGGAATAAAATTTTGACAAAATTTTCTATAGATATAAAATTTTGACAAAATTTTCTATAGCTATATAAAATTTTGACAAAATTTTCTACAAAAATTAAATTTTGACAAAATTTTCTATAGAAATAAAATTTTGACAAAATTGCCTATAGAAATAAAATTTTGATAACATTTTCTATATATATGAAATTTTGATAAAATTTTCTATAGAAATTTTTTTCAGAAATAAAATTTTGACAACATTTTCTATAGAAATAAAATTTTGACAAAATTTCCCCTAGGAATAAAATTTTGACAAAATTTTCTACAGAAATAAAATTTTGACAAAATTTCCCCTAGGAATAAAATTTTGACAAAATTTTCTACAGAAACAAAATTTTGACAAAATTTTGACAAAATTTTCCCTAGGAATAAAATTTTGACAAAATTTTCTACAGAAATAAAATTTTGACAAATTTTCTACAGAAATAAAATTTTGACAAAATTTTCCCTAGGAATAAAATTTTGACAAATTTTCTATAAAAAAAAATGTTGACAAAATTTTCTATAGAAATAAAATTTTTCTATAGAAAAAAACTACAAGCTTAAGGTTCAAGCGTGGTTCACTTTGGGCTTTGCCAAATAAATTTGACAAATATTATTTTCCTCTGTTGGTTAAGCTACTCTTGTAGTTTAGTCAACGCATTGGTTTTTAAGCTGAGATCAAAACAATAAATATGATTGAAGTGCACATCAATAATAACAAAACAAAATGAAATAAAATTTTGACAACATTTTCTATAGAAATAAAATTTTGACAAAATATTCTATAGAAATAAAATTTTGACAAAATTTTCTATAAAAATAAAATTTTGACAAAATTTGCTACAGAAATATATTTTTGACAAAATTTTCTATAGAAATAAAATTTTGACAAAATAATCTATAGAAATAAAATTTTGACAAAATAATCTATAGGAATAAATTTTTGACAAAAATTTTCTATTGAAATAAAATTTTTGACAAAATTTTCTACAGAAATAAAATTTTGACAAAATAATCTATAGAAATAAAATTTTGACAAAATAATCTATAGAAGTAAAATTTTGACAAAATTTTCTATAGAAATAAAATTTTGACATAATTTTAACAAAATTTTCTATAGAAATAAAATATTGACAAAATTTTTTATAGGAATATTTGGTTGGTAGATTTATGGTAAAATTTTCTTCAAATAGTTGTAGATTTTATTGTGGTAACCGTGGTTACTACCTCCTCTAGAACCACCAAAATGTAAAAGTTCTCCTTTCATATTTCGGGTAAGAGAATAGAAAAAATCAACAGTCAGGATGGCCGTAGAAGTTCCTTCTGCATCGGTATGGCCGAAGTTTCAGCTTTTTTTTTTGTTTAAAGGAACTATGTTGTATTATCAGTTTTTTATTTCATAAGATCGATTTTGTTTTATTTATTTATTTATTTATTGTTAATATTAAATTTCTTCTATATTACCCCAATATCCATCAGTATACATAATATATCTGTTACACCACAATATACTACTTTTCTATTTCTCTTTAATTTATGTATGAGTTCATGAGTAGTATCATTGCACACATTACACCATTACCCATTTATGTATTTAACCTTAATTAAATTTTGCTAATGAAACATACCAACACACACAAAAAGGTCATACATATATTCAAGCTAATTAAAATGGTGTCGAAATCTCAAGTGATGAATGAGCCAAAGCAGAATATGAGGGCAATTAATGAAAGTGTTAATATACCATACGTCACAGTTAGTGATTTTTGATTTTTACTTTGTTTCTTGTGTTACAAAGAAACAAATTTTCATTAATTAGTACAAACATAATTAAATATACATTTTGATATTCCGCAATTAGTTTATGTACATATATTTAGAGTCACAGAGTATTGAGAAAAACCTTCTATTAAGTTGTATAAAGAATAGGACATGGTGTCGTATGATGTATACGAACAAAAAATTATAATACGAATACGCACCATGGTTACTACATATGCAGTTTATAAAACACAGAGGTCAAGGTTGCCATTCGTACCAAAAAAAAAAAAAAATACCAACATTTGAAGAAAAATTTTCCAAAAACTACCAAATTTAAAAAAATCTTATTTTGATGTTTTTGATAAAAAGTTTGTGGTGAGAGTGAAAATATGTTCCTTGGAATTGTGTGTCGTGGCGTAGGTCGAAAGCGAAAAACGGCAAAATGAGGTAGTTATGGAAATTTTCCACACATATTTAAGGACAATCTGTTCTCATTGTTAGGTTTGGGAATGTTAGGTGTGTTTATTTGCATATTATTAGAATATTTTTGTATTTTATTTTATTTTTTTTTATTTTCTATTTCTTTTATTATACCCTCCACCATAGGATGGGGGTATATTAACTTTGTCATTCCGTTTATAATACATCGAAATATTGCTCTAAGACCCCATAAAGTATATATATTCTGGGTCGTGGTGAAATTCTCAGTCGATCTGAGCATGTCCGTCCGTCCGTCTGTTAAAATCATGCAAACTTCCGAACGAAACAAGCTATCGACTTGAAACTTGGCACAAGTAGTTGTTATTGATGTAGGTCGGACGGTATTGCAAATGGGCCATATCGGTCCACTTTTACTTATAGCCCCCATATAAACGGACCCCCAAATTTGGCTTGCGGACCCTCTAAGAGAAGCAACTTTAATCCGATCCGGCTGAAATTTGGTACATGGTGTAAGTATATAGTCTGAAACAACTATGGTCCACATCGGTCAACAGTTATATATTGACCTCATATAAACCGATCTCACGATGTGGCTTGCGGAGCCTCTAAGAGAAGCAAGTTTCATCCGATCCGGCTGAAATTTGGTACATGGTGTTAGTATATGGTCTCTAACAACCATGCAAAAATTGGTCCACATCGGTCCATAATTATATATAGCCCCCATATAAACCGATCACCAGATTTGACCTCCGGAGCCCCTTGGAAGAGCAAATTTCTTCCCATTCGGTTGAAATTTGGTACGTGATGTTAGTATATGGTATCCAACAACCATGCAGGAATTGGTTCACATCAGTCCATAATTATATATAACCCCCATATAAACCGATCCCCAGATTTGACCTCCGGTGCCTTTTGGAGAAACAAAATTCATCCGATCTGGTTGAAATTTAGTACGTGGTGGTAGTATATTGTATTTAACAGCCATGCCAAAAGTGGTCCATATCAGTCCATAATCATATAAACCGATCCCGAGATTTGGTTTTGGAGCCTCTTGGAGGAGCAAATTTCATCCGAGTCACTTCACACGTTAACAACAATGCCTAACTAGGTCCATATCGGTCTATAGTTATATATAACCCTCAGATAAATCGATCCCCAATCACACAAAAATTGGTCCATATCAAGTTCATAATTCTATATAGCCCCCATATAAGCAACCCCCATATTTCAATTCTGGCTCTCTACGTACCGTGCAAAAGTCCATAGCGATTCGTAATTATTTGTAGACTTACTTATACATACCTTTTTTGTCTAATATATACCACGTATGGACTAACTCACAATTTAGAAAACGATGTTAAGAAGTTTTAAGATACCACAACCCAAGTAATTCGATTGTGGATGACAGTCTTTCGTAGAAGTTTCTACGCAATCCATGGTGGAGGGTACATAAGATTCGGCCTGGCCGAACTTACGGCCGTATATACTTGTATTATTTATATATTATTATTTAGGATATCTATTTATCATTTCGTACTGGCCATAGTGCATTGACTTTAGTGTAGGGTCTGCCATTATGTGGTCATGTGATAATATGTGATACAGTGAGAGCGACTGTTTTTCACACAGGGGAAAGTTACTACTTCTACAACAAGGGTGAACATACTCCGAAAGGAATTAGATAGTATGAAATAAAACGAAAATTATGTTTTGTTTAAGATATTGAATTTAAAGATTTTTTTTTCAAAATTTTCTTTCGGTAGAAAATTTTTTCTCAAAATTTTATTTCTATTGAAAATTGTCTCAAAATTTTATTTCTTAAGATTTTGGCCAACCTTTTAGTTTTAAAGAAAATTTGGGCAAAATTTTATTTCTAAAAAAAATTTGGCCAAAATTTTATTTCTATAGAAAATTTGGTCAAGATTAGCATTCTGTTGAAAATGTGGTCAACATTTTATTTCTATAGAAATTTTTCTCAAAATTTTATTTCTAAATAAAAGTTGGCCAAGATTTTATATTTCTGAAGAAAATTTGGCCAACATACTTTTTCTAAAAAAAATACAACATTTTATTTGTATAGAAGATTTTCTCAAAATTTTTATTTCTAAAGAAAATTTACGCAAAATTTGATCAACATTTTATTTCTACAGTAAAATTTCTCAAAATTGTATTTCTAAAGAAATTTTGGCCAAAATTTTATTAGTGAAGAAAATTTGGCCAAAGTTTTTTTTTTCTAAAGAAAATTTGGCCCAATTTTATTTCTTTCAGAGAAAATTTTCTCAAAAGTCTTTTTTTTGTTTTCTAAAGAAAATTTCCTCAAAATTTAATTTCTTAAGAAACTTTGACCAAAGTTTTATATCTAAAGAAAATTTGGCCAAAGTTTTATATCTAAAGAAAATTTGGCTAACATACCCTTTCTAAAAAAAAGAAAAGGTATGTTAGCCAAATTTTCTTTAGAACATACCCTTTCTAAAAAAATTACAAAATTTTATTTGTATAGAAAATTTTCTCAAAATTTTTATTTCTAAAAAAATATGCGCAAAATTTTATTTCTTAAGAAAATTTTATTTCTGTAGAAAATTTGGTCAACATTTTATTTCTACAGAAAATTTGGTCAAAATATTATTTCTGTAGAAATATATCTATAGAACGTTGGAAGCCACGGTGGTGCAATGGTTAGCATGCCCGCCTTGCATACACAAGGTCGTGGGTACGATTCCTGCTTCGAGCGAAAACCAAAAAGTTTTTCAGCGGTGGATTATCCCACCTCAGTAATGCTGGTGACATTTCTGAGGGTTTCAAAGCTTCTCCAAGTGATTTCATTGCAATGTGGAATGCCGTTCGGACTCGGCTATAAAAAGGAGGTCCCTTGTCATTGAGCTTAACATAGAATCGGGCAGCACTCTGTGGTAAGAGAGAAGTTCACCAATGTGGTATCACAATGGACTGAATAGTCTAAGTGTGCCTGATACATCGGGCTGAGACCTAACCTAACCTATCTATAAAAAGTTGTCTCAAAATTTTATCTCTATGTAACACTTTCTCATAATTTTATTTATGAAGCAATTTTTTCAAAATTTTATTTCTAAGCAAAATTTGGTCGAAATTTTATTTCTATAGAAAATTTGGCCAACATTTTATTTCGATAGAAAATTTTGTCAACATTCTCTTTCTGTTGAAAATTTGATCAAAATTTTATTTCTATAGATTATTTTAATCTTAGTTTCATAGAAAATTTGATAAAAATTTTATTTCTACAGAAAATTTTGTCAAAAATTTATTCCTATTGAACATTTTCGCAGCATTCTATTTCTATAGAAAATTTTGTAAACATTTTATGTCTATAGAAAATTTTTTGACAAGATTTTATTTCAATAGAAAAATTTGTCTACATTTTACGTCTATAGAAAAATTTGTCAAGATTTTATTTCCATAGAAAGTTTTCTCAAAATTTTATTTATATAGGAGATTTTTCTCAAAATTTTATATCTAAAGAAAATTTGAAAAAATTCTTTTTCTATAGAAAATTTGATCAAAAATTTGTTTCTGTACAAAAAATTTTTATAGAATTTGTTTCAAAATTTTATTTCTATAGACAAATGTTGTCCAAATTTTATTTCTATTAAAAATTTGGTAAAAAAATTCTTTCGTTTTGTTTAGAAAATTTTGTCTAAGATTTCTTTTAAAAATTTTATTTTTAAATAAAGTTTGGCCAAAATTGTATTTCAAAATTTTTCGTTCTAAAGAAAATAAAAAAAAAAATATTTCTAAAGAATATACGGTCAAAATTTTATTCCTTAGAAAATTTGTTTTAGTTCTAAAGCAATATGGCCAAAATTTTTGGTTCTAAAGAAAATTTGGTAAAAAATTTTTTTCTAAAGGAAATTCGGTGAAAATTTTTCGTTCTAAAGAAAATTTGGAAAAAATATTAATTTTAAAGAATATATGGTCACAATTTTATTCTTTTAAAAAATTTTGTAAAAATTTAAGTTCTACAGAAAAATTTCTCAAAATTTTAGTTCCATATAAAATTTGGTAAAAATTTTATTTCTACAGAAAATTTTCTCAAATTTTTATTTCTGTAGAAAATTTTCTCAAAATTTTATTTCTCTTGAAATTTTGGTCAATAAAGAAAATTTTGTCAACCATTTATGTCTAAGGAAAAATTTGTCAAAATTTTATTTCTATAGAAAATATTTCCAAAATTCTATTTCTAAAGAAAATTTGATGAAAATTTTATTTCTAAAGAAAATTTAGCAAAGATTTTATTTCTATTAAAAATTTGGTATTTGTGAAAAAAAATTTTTTTCAAAATTTAATTTTTTAAAGCGAGAAAAACTCAATATTTTATTTCTACAGAATAAAATATTCTTAAAGTTTTATTTCTATAGAACTTCTGTAGAAGAATTTCTCAATATATATATATATATATATATATATATATATATATATATATATATATATATATATATATATATATATATATATATATATATATATATATATATATATATATATATATATATATATATATATATATATATATATATATCTCTATTCAAAATATTATTTTAATTAAACTTTGCTTATTTAATTATTTATTTATTTTTTTTTCCATTAATTTAATTTAATTGTATTAATTGCCTTTTTATATTATTTGGAATTTTTTTAATACTTATACATTTTTTATACCCTGCGCCACACTGTGGAACAGGGTATTATAAGTTAGTGCATATGTTTGTAACACCCACAAGGACACGAGATAGACACATGGTGTCTTTGGCAATAATGCTCAGGGTGGGTCCCTGAGTCGGTATAACCATGTCCGTCTGTCCGCTTGTAAAAATCCGTGATATAGAGCTTAAATTTGCGAATGATTAAAAATTTAATTTTAAGATATATTTTCGAATAATGAAAACTCTATTTTTGAAATGATTACGCATAACCATAAATCGAACAAAAATAATAAAATACAATAACGAACTCGAGCCTAATAGCACACAATAGAAAAAATGCATATGTATGTGTATATTGATTGGTATGAGTGTGATGTTATATTTGTAAACGATAATGTTTACAGCAAAATTGTATATTATTATTTTATTGTTGTCATTATTGTTGTAGATTTAAAAGCTTTAACGCATGCATGGATGGATAGAATGCTTTAAACTGTCAGAAGAGGACAAACATTCATCTGGAAAAAATACAAATACGCATTTACAAGTTTTTCAATTCTATGGGTGTATAAAATTGTTCAGAAAACATGACTTTATGTAGTAAATAGTAAATTAACTTTACCAAGTATAGATAGTTTTGTTAAATGCACATACAATATGTACATTGGTAAAGAACGTCAAAAAAATTGTTGATGAAATTAATACAGAAATAGCCCAGCAAAAAAAAGTTGGAAGTTATTCACAAGCATTTCATTTTAAGAATATCCCGGGATCATCCATTAATTTTTTCCACTTCCAATGAAGTTATTTTAAATTGTGGACAATTAGATGTCCAAAAAAAAAAAAAAAAGAATACAAAATAAACAAAAAAAATTAAAAAATAACGGAAATAAAATTAAAATTACTAGGATTTTAAATGGAAAAGACTTATTTCTACAGAAATATATGCCGAAAAATAAAAACGATGTACAAAAAAATCTTTTGTATAAATATTTGATAAGAAAGGAGGTTCAAGTGTAACTCACTTATTTGAATTATATTCTGATAATTGATTGATAGTTTCGCTGCAAGAAGAGGTTGCTGATGAGGAATGTGGGAGTTCCGAAACGGCCGTCCATCCAACCATCTTGCCCAAATAAATTTGACAAACTTACTTTTCCTCTGTTGGTTAAGCTACTCCACTAGTTTAGCTAATGCATCGTTTTAAGCTTTAATAAAAACTATAATAATGCCTGAAATATTTTTAAATATTATTATTTTATATCCGTTCCATCCAATTATTCACATCAATATGCGAGTCTTGACGTATGCATGTTTACAGTAATTTTGTATATGCAACTCCCTACCAAATACAAGCAACAATTCTCATTTTTGCAAAATACATTAAAAATGCTTTTGTTTATTGTGTCAGAACAATGCCAATTGACGTAAGTGCGTTTGTAAATAAATAAGTGAGGATTTTCAAATAAACCACTTTAAGTGTAGTGCGTGTATTTGTGGATATTGTGTGCAATGCTTTAGCAATTATTTCTCTATGTTTTGTTGTTATGCCGACAACATAGCGACTGAATTGATTATGTGCATGTGTGTAAGTATGTGGTATTATGAATATAAAGCGAATAAGTTCCTTATTCGAAAAAAAAACAAGTAAAGTTTAAAGTCGGGCGGGGCCCTGCACCATTTTGTAAATCCACATTTTCGATACTATATCAAATCCGTCAAATGTTTTGGGTGCTATATAAAGGGTAATACGGTCAATATAAACTTGACGTATTTATTTCAATTTTGCATTTAAAAAACTTGAACACCCCTCATTTTGAAGGTGTGTGTGTGTGTGTATAGAATGTTGCTCCTATTTTGATTTTGGAATTCACTCTTCAGTTGTCGAAATGCCGTCCAAGCAAGAAGAGCAGCGTATCAAAATTTTGCTCGCGCATGGCGAAAATCCGAGCTACTCGCACGCAAAGCTGGCAAAATCGCTCAAAGTTGCCAAATCAACCGTTACAAATGTAATTAAAGTGTTTGGGGAACGTTTGTCGACAGCAAGGAAGTCTGGGTAGGGGGGAAATCGAAAACCGGAAGCCGCTGAGACGACAAAGAGAGTTGCCGGTAGTTTCAAGCGAAACCCTAACCTCTCTCTCCGAGATGCCCCAAATAAGCTGGGTGTATCGTCTACAACCGTGCATCGAGCCAAAAAAACGAGCCGGACTATCGACTTACAAGAAGGTAGTGACTCCAAATCGCGATGATAAACAAAATGTGACGGCCAAAGCGCGATCCCGGAGGCTGTACACGACGATGCTGACGAAGTTTGACTGCGTGGTAATGGACGACGAAACCTACGTCAAAGCCGACTACAAGCAGCTTCCGGGACAGGAGTTTTATACGGCAAAAGGAAGGGGAAAGGTAGCAGATATTTTCAAGCACATAAAACTGTCAAAGTTCGCAAAGAAATATCTGGTTTAGCAAGCCATCTGTACCTGTGGCTTGAAAAGCAGCATTTTCATAGCTTCCGGGACTGTCAACCAAGAAATTTACGTGAAAGAGTGTTTGAATAAACGTCTGCTGCCTTTCCTGAAGAAACACGGTTGTTCCGTACTGTTTTGGCCGGATTTGGCATCTTGCCATTACGGTAAAAAGGCCATGGAGTGGTACACCGCCAACAACGTGCAGGTGGTTCCCAAGGACAAGAACCCTCTCAACACGCCAGAGCTCCGCCCAATTGAGAAATACTGGGCTATTGTCATGCGGAACCTAAAGAAGACCAAAAAAAACTGCTAAGGACGAGCAGCAGTTCAAGGCAAACTGGCTTTCTGCGGCGAAGAAGGTGGACAAGGTGGCTGTACAAAATCTGATGGCAGGTGTCAAGCGTGAGACCCGGCAATTCGGATTTGGAAAAGCGAAAGCCTAACTGAATATTTTTCCTGATTTTTATACTAATAATGACTTGTTTCACGGTGCAATGTCTTGGTGGAACAACACTTTTTTCTTCTTCATATGGGACCGTTTTGCCGCGATTTCGACCTTCAAACGCTCCAATAACACCATATAATAGTCACTGTTTATGGGTTTTCCCTTCTCAAGATAATCGATAAAAATTATTCCATGCGCATCCCAAAAAACAGAGGCCATTACTTTGCCAGCGGACTTTTGAGTCTTTCCACGCTTCGGAGACGGTTCACCGGTCGCTGTCCACTCAGCCATTTGTCGATTGGACAGTGATGGAGCCATGTTTCATCCATTGTCACATATCGACGGAAAAACTCGGGTGTATTATCAGTTAACAGCTGCAAACACCGCTCAGAATCATCAACACGTTGTTGTGTTTGGTCAAATGTGAGCTCACGCGGCACCCATTTTCAAGCTCAAGCTCATTTCACCATGCTTGAATTTTGCATACCAATCAATTATTGTTGATTTCCCTGGGGCAGAGTCCGGAAACTCATTATCAAGCCAAGTTTTTTCTTCCACCGTATTTTTTTCCTTCAGAAAAAAGTATTTTATCAAAACACGAAATTCATTTTTTCCAAAATAACAAAAGTTGCTTCACAAAAGACACTCTATCTCACAAACTAATTGACTTACAGACGCCAAATTTTGACACGAATCATTTGAAGGTTGGTACTATATAAAAATAATATATACTAGCGACGACATCTATGTGTCAGACCGGGGACTTATCAGCCAACCTGTTACATCTAAATCTGAACCGTTTTCAACGACATTTAGCACACTTGACAATGCCATCAGTATTGAAATAAAGGCAAAAATCTGGCCTTTGGTGCCAATGAACTCCATATCGGCCGAAAGATATTTATGGGAGCTATATCTAAATCGGAACCGATTTGAACCAAAATTAATACACGTAGCTAGAATATCAATTCTACTCCCTGTGCAAAATTTCACGAAACTAGGTGTTAAACTTAGGCTTCTTTAGTCATATGAGTGTAAATCGGGCGGAAGATGTTTATGCTACATTTAAATCTGAACGGACTTCAACTAAATTTGTCACAATTGACAAAGCTATCAATTGTACTCCTTGTGCAAAATTTGAAGCAAACCAGGATAAAACTCTGGCTTCTGGAACCATATAAGTGCATATCGGGCGAAAAATACGAGGGCCGTTCGGGAACATCTTAGCCTAGCACAAAAAGCGCGGTATAAACAGAAAAAATTAAGTGTTTTGGAAACTTCCATCTCTGTTATGAACACATGTTAAATTTTGTTTCTATTTGGCAACTCCTTCATATAGAAACAGGTGTTCAAAAAAACGCATCCGCAATTTTTTTACAATGGAAAAATTAGAAATGCGTGCTGTCATTAAATATTTACATAAGAAAGGTTTATTGGGGCAAGAAATTCATAATGATATGGTGAATGTGTTAGGTGAAAGTGCTCCTTCATATGCAATAGTAAAAAAATTGGGTTGCTGAATTTAAACGTGGTCGAACCAGCATTGTAGATGAACCACGTAGTGGACGTCCAAGAACAGCAACAACAACACAAATTGTAGCCAAGTATTCCGAACTGCCCGTATTAAATGATCGACGAATAAAAGTGCGTGAAATTGTTAATTTCATGGGCATTTCAAATGATCGAGTCCATTTAATTTTGCATGAAGAACTACAGATGAAAAAGCTTTCTGCAAGATAGGTGCCGCATTTGTTAACAGTCGTCAAAAAGAATGAACATTTCTCAAGCTTGTTTGGGTCGTTTTAAGCGAAATAAAATGGATTTTAAGCGTCGTTTCATAACTGTTGGTGAGACATGGATCCACCACTATACTCCAGAGACAAAAGAACAATCCAAATAATGGACTGAAGCTGGAGGAAGTGCCCCAAAGAAGGCAAACACAATTCAATCGGCTGGTAAGGTTATGGCAACGGTTTTTTGGGACTTCAAAGGTATTTTATTGATTGACTATCTGCAAAAGGGTAAAACAATAAATTCACAGTACTATTGCAAACTTTTGGATCAATTAAATGTACAAATTCCAGAAAAACGTCCTGGCTTACAACACAAAAAAATAATTTCTCATTAAGACAACGCACCAGCGCATAAGAGTGTTTTAACAATGGCTAAAATCAACGAATTAAAGTACGAGTTGCTTGACCGCCCACATTATTCTCCTGATTTAGTTCCCAGTGACTTTTACTTGTTCCCAAATCTTAAAAAATTCCTTGCTGGCAAGCGTTTTACCTCAAATGAAGATGCAATTACAGTTGTAAACCACTAATCTGAAGACCTTGAGGAAAACTATTTTAATCAAGCGATAGAATTGCTAGAAAAGCATTGGACTAAGTGTATTGAAGTTTCAGGAGATTATATTGAAAAATAAAAATATTTTTGAAAAACTAACTATTCCCTTTCATTGATAGGCTAAGAAGTTTCCGAACCGCCCCCGTATATAGGGAAGCTATATATAAATCTGAACCGATTTGGCTGAAATTTCGTAAGTTTTTCGAGACTCACAAAATATTCAGACGTACGGAATTTAAAGAAGATCGGTTGATAAACACGCTAATTATGACCAGATCGGTGATAATTATATATGGCAGCTATATATCGAAATCTGAACCATTTCTTCCAAAATCATGCGAATCTTGGGAACAGTCGGATCTAAACTGCGACCTGTACTTTGCACACAAAAATACATAAACAGACAGACGGACATCCCTAAAACGACTCAGAATTCGATTCTAAGACGATCGGTATACTAAACGATGGCTCTCAGACTGGTATTTCATGGCGTTACATAAAAATCCACAAATTTATTATACCCTGTAACACAGTAGTTGTGATGGTTATACAAAACCAATAGTAATGCGAAAATGTATATGTGCTTTTTACAGGCCTAGAAGTATATTTCATAGGAATTCCGTGCTTTGTTGTAAACGATTTTATGCACATAAGTTCTTTTATGTGGAAAATCATCTAATTAAAGTGAAATGTGAACTACATCTAGCTTTAAAACGCCTCACCTATATAAAATATCCGTATGGGTCATTTTCACCATACATACATTTTTATATTAATCTTCAATTCCCCTTCGCCCCTATATACTCTATTCAACACCTTAAAAATACCCTATATCCCCTAAATGCCCACTAAATGTCCATTTCATTGATTGCAAGACCGCATGAAATACACATGCAATCGTTGAAAAATTCCAACAATTTTACGACAAAGTTAAATTTCCACAAAATTTCGATGCTGCTGACAAAACCGAAATTCTTTTCCATTGAAATTATGATTACCCTCATAATGGTGCATATATGACATAGTGATATTGAGTCAACCAAATGGTATGTGTTAAATATGCACTATGGTATTTTTATATACTGCAGCAGCAAGTTAAAATCGCGCTGCTCACATATTGAAAGATTCCTGGCGTGCTGATAATAAACCACATTGTCTTCTGGGTGTGTGTGTTCACCTATAGGTGATCCACAAATGTCACCACATGAGTATTTACTTCTATGGTTCGCTGACACTGTGATTGACAAAGTACGAGCGACATTTTTTCACACAATTTGCAGTAAGTATGCATTTTCATATCGTAAATTTGAGATTTTGGTTATTCGTGGAATGCAAACGTAAATTATGGGTATATGAGAGAGATATTGTAAAAAAAGAAAAAAAGGATGACAAAGTCATGTAATTTCCTTCTTACATTACTGCTTTGAAAATATGAAAATATGTTAATAATGATTAACGATAGGTTAGGTTAGGATATGTGGCAGCCCGATGTATCAGGCTCACTTACACTATTCAGTCCATTGTGATACCACAGTGGTGAACTTCTCTCTTATCACTGAGTGCTGCCCGATTCCATGTTAAGCTCAATGACAAGGGACCTCCTTTTTATAGCCAAATTCCAGTGAAACCACTTAGAGAAGCTTTGAAACCCTCAGAAATGTCACCAGCATTACTGAGGTGGGATAATCCACCGCTGAAAATTTCTTGGTGTTCGGTCGTAGCAGGAATCGAACCCACGACCTTGTGTATGCAAGGCGGGCATGCTAACCATTGCACCACGGTGGCTCCCAAGATTAATGATAAACACCATGAAAAATAGTTACACAGACGGACAAACAATCAGATCTAACTTTCTAAGGACGATAATTCTTATTAAACTGATATATCGAAACTTTGATCTACACATAAAAAAAGTATTTTTTTTTTCTGATCCAATCACGAAATTAATAGAACCAATTAATATCTTAATTGAGATGTCTTCAATCATCATTTTATATTTATTTATTTTCGTTATTTTTGTTTAAATTAAAAAAAATTTTTTTGAATCAATTAAATTTTTAATTTTTAATTGAATATTTTTTAAAACCCGATTAAGACTTTAATTGGAAAAAATTGCGTGAAAATTTTGTGTGTATAGGTATACGATGTATATAAATCTGTTATAATGGGTTTACCAAAAAAAAAAACAAGGTGTTCAGTTTTCGTCTTCAAAGAAATATAATTTGTTTTTTCTTGGGTTATATGATCTGATATCGATTTCATAATAAAGGGGAATAAATGCCTATAGAAATGGTAATTGTATTTTAAGTATATTGAAACGCTGATGATATCTCAGAGTATTCGAGAATATGAACTTGGTTATTAGAAGCTCTTTTGCTATAAAAGACAGTAAGGAAAGTCTAAATCGGCGAAGTCGACTATATTATACCCTCCAATATTTTGTAGATTGAAATATTCATTCCAATAAAAAAATGTTAAAGTTTTTGCAAAATCAATTTCTACATTTGAGTAATTGACAAAATTTTCTATAAAAATAAAATTTTGACAAAATTTTCTAACGAAATAAGATTTTGACTAAATGTTCTATAAAAATAATATTTTTGCCAAAATTTTCAATAGAAAGAACATTTTTACAACATTTTTTATAGAAAAAAACTTTGACAAAATTTTCTATAGAAATAACATTTAAAAAAATCTAAAGAAATAAAATTTGGACAAAATTTTCTATAGCAATAAAATTTTGACAAAAATATCTATAGAAATAAAATCTTGGCAAAATTTTCTATAGTAAAAAAATTTTGACAAAATTGTCTATAAAAACAAGTAAGGAAAGTCTAATGTCGGGCGGGGCCGACCAAATTATACCCTGCACCACTTTGTAGATCTAAATTTTCGATACCATAGCACATTCGTCAAATGTGTTGGGGGCTATATATAAAGGTTTGTCCCAAATACATACATTTGAATATCACTCGATCTGGACAGAATTTGATAGACTTCTACAAATCTATAGACTCAACATTTAAGTCGGCTAATGCATTAGGGTGGAACAGAATTTTAGTAAAAAATATGGGAAACATTTAAATCTGAAGCAATTTTAAGGAAACTTCGCAAAAATTTATTTATGATTTATCGCTCAATATATATGTAATAGAAGTTTAGGAAAATTAGAGTCATTTTTACAGCTTTTCGACTAAGCAGTGGCGATTTTACAAGGGAAATGTTTGTATTTTGACCATTTTTGTCGAAATCAGACAAACATATATATGGGAGCTATATCTAAATCTGAACCGATTTCAACCAAATTTGGCACGCAAAGCTACAATACTAATTCTACTCCCTGTGCAAAATTTAAACTAAATCGGAGTTAAATATTGGCCTATGTGGTCATATGAGTGTAAATCGGGCGAAAGCTATATATGGGAGATATATCTAAATCTGAACCGATTTCAATCAAATTTGGCACACATGTACTCCTCGTGCAAAATTTCAAGCTAATCGGGATAAAACTCTGGCTTCTGGGTCCATATAAGTGCATATCGGGCGAAAGATATATATGGGACCTATATCTAAATCTGAATCAATTCCAACCAAATTTGGCACGCATAGCTACAATGCTAAATCTACTCCCTGTGCAAAATTTCAACCAAATTGGGCCAAAACTTTGGCTTGTAGGACCATATTAGTCCATATCGGGCGAAAGATATATATTTGGGAGCTATATCTAAATCTTAACCGATTTCAATCAAATTTTGCACACTTGACTATACTACTAATTGTACTCCTAGTGCAAAATTTCAACCAAATTCCGCCAAAAATCTGGCTTCTGGGGCCATATAAGTCCATATCGGGCGAAAGATATATATGGGAGCTATATCGAAATCTGAATCGATTTCTTCCAAAATCAATAGGGTTCTATTCTGACCCAAATCAGGAACATGTGCCAAATTTGAAGGCGATTGGACGTAAATTGCGACCTAGACTTTGATCACAAAAATGTGTTCACAGACAGACGGACGGACGGACAGACGGACATCGCTATATCGACTCAGGAGCCCACACTTAGCATTTTTGCCAAAGACACCATGTGTCTATCTCACCTCCTTCTGGGTGTTGCAAACATATGCACTAACTTATAATACCCTGTTCCACAGTGTGGAGCAGGGTATAAATATGGGAAACGTTTAAATCTGAAGCAATTTTAAGGAAACTTCGAAAAAGTTTATTTATGATTTATCACTCGATATATATGCATTAGAAGTTTAGGAAAATTAGTGTCATTTTTACATCTTTTGGACTAAGTAGTGGCGATTTTACAAGGAAAATGTTGGTATTTTGACCATTTTTGTCGAAATCAGAAAAACATATATATTGGAGCTATATCTAAATCTGAACCGATTTCAAATTTGGCACGCATAGCAACAATGCTAATTCTACTCCCTGTGCAAAATTTCATTTAAATCGGAGTTAAAAATTTACCTCTGTGGTCATATGAGTGTAAATCGGGCGAAAGCTATATATGGGAGATATATCAAAATCTGAACCGATTTCAACCAAATTTGGCACGCATAGCAACAATGCTAATTCTACTGCCTGTGCAAAATTTCAACTAAATCGGAGTTAAAAATGGGCCTCTGTGGTCATATGAGTGTAAATCGGGCGAAAGCTATATATGGGAGATATATCTAAATCTGAACCGATTTCAACCAAATTTGGCACGCATGGCTACAATGCTAATTCTACTCCCTGTGCAAAATGTCAACTAAAGCGGAGCTAAAAATTGGCCTCTGTGGGCAAATGAGTGTAAATCGGGCGAAAGCTATATATGGGAGCTATATCTAAATCTGAACCGATTTGGCTGATATTTTGCAAGTTTTTCGAGACCCATAAAATAATCGGATGTACGGAATTTGAGGAAGATCGGTTGATATGCACGCCAATTATGACCAGATCGGTGAAAAATATATATGGCAGCTATATCTAAATCTGAACCGATTTTTTCCAAAATCAATAGGGATCGTCTTTGAGCCGAAACAGGACCCTATACCAAATTTTAGGACAATCGGACTAAAACTGCGAGCTGTACTTTGCACACAAAAATACATCAACAGACAGACAGACGGACAGACAGACAGACAGACGGACAGACAGGCGGACATCGCTAAATCGACTCAGAATTTAATTCTAAGCCGATCCGTATACTAAAAGGTTGGTCTATGATTACGCCTTCTTGGCGTTACATACAAATGCACAAAATTATTATAAGCTGTACCACAGTAGTGGTGAAGGGTATAAAAATGTTGACAAAATTTTCTATAAAAATAAAATTTTGACAAAATGTTCTATAGAAATAAAATGTTGACAAAAGTTTTCTATAGAAATAAAATTTTGACTAAATTTTCTATAGAAATAAAATTTGGCTAAATTTTCTAGCGAAATAAAATTTTGATAAAAATTTCTATAGAAATAAAATTTTGACAAAATTTTCTACAGAAATTAAATTTTCACAAAATTTTCTATAGAAATTAAATTTTCACAAAATTTTCTATAGAAATAAAATTTTGACAAAATTTTCTATAGAAATAAATTTTGACTGAATTTTCTAGCGAAATAAAATTTTGACAAAATTTTCTTTAGAAATAAAATTTTGATAAAATTTCCTATAAAAATAAAATTTTGATAAAATCTCCTATAGAAATAAAATTCTGATCAGATTTTTTATAGAAATAAAATTTTGATAAAATTTCCTATAGAAATAAAATTTTGACAAAATTTTCTACAGAAATAAAATTTTGACAAAATTTTCTATAGAAATAAAATTTTCGTAAAAAATTTCTATAGAAATAAAATTTTTACAAAATTTTCAATGGAAATAAAATGTTGACAAAACTTTCAATAGAAATAAAATTTTGACAAAATTTTATTTAGAAATAAAAATTTTACAACATTTTATTTAGAAATTCAATTTTGACAAAATTTTATTTAGAAATACAATTTTGACAAAATTTTCCAATTTGAACAAATTTAAACTGATTTTAAAAGTTTTTGTTATTTCTGACATTTGTGGTTTTGAACATTAGAACGAAAAAAGGTTGCAATTTTATTCGAAATACTTTTTTCTGAACTAATGCATAAAACCTAAAATGTTTCAGTTTAAAGAAATTCTATTGTATCGAATAGACTGTAATTTAAAATTTAAAATCTGCACATGTATGAGTTTGTATACTCTACACATATTTACTCTACATATACATATGTATATGTATGGATATGTCAGGTCAACATCACATTATCTGATGACAGGATATATATGTACATACTAATGCGTGTGGGCTTTTTACATTTGTGTATACTGTATCGTCATACGTGTGCGTGTAATTTGGTCACTTGGCACGCAAAAATTTTGTTGACGCGTAAAAACCGCGTCACCGGAACGGTAGCAAAACCACAAATCCACACGTACAAAAAATGCGTGTTAACTGATGACACCGATGCAGATCTAATATAAACTGGTCAATCTAAAATAGACACAAACACGTGGTCCATGGGTAATTTCTTTATGGAAAATCTATTTGAAAATGTACGAGTATGGATTTAATGAAGGAAGTTGCTGATGTAATGTCCTGTTTTAGGGTATGCAAATACCCTAAAACAGAAATATTTGCATCACTGTAAGGATAAGGGTATATATTTGCAATAGTGTTCAGAATCATGTCATGAGTCAATTTAGAAATATTTGTCTGTCCTTCCTTTCATTTGTGAAAATAATTTTGTAACTAAAATCTAGGCGAATCCGATTTAATTCAAATTATGCACAGAAAAAAATTCAATTATACGCACTTAATATTTTTTGCCTCTACCTCAGGATACCGTATATATAGATTATATATTTCATTTCATTTGACATTTTTCCCTCATCTCATGACGCTGTAACCCATAGCACGTAAAACCTATGGCAATATTGTCGGATGTGTACTCAATGCCATTGCAATGTCCAAGACCGTCATGATGCTGTCAAACCATTACATATCACCGCGTGATAAGTTTATTTAAGAAGAAATCAACGAAAAACCAACAACATTTTGAGGCTACAAAGTCATTAATTTTAAATTATGTATTATTTTGGTTTGAGCATTTCTATTATTTTCATCTCACCACACTGATATCCAAAAATGACCCTGTGGTTGGTTTATGGAGAAAACATTCCGTACAGGTTAGTCGAGAGTTTTGTTTTTCTAAATGTGTCACTTAAATAACATGGAAAAGTCCTAATGCGGCTTTCATGTCAAAAGGCATCTGGTAAATGGTTGTGTTTTACTACCATAGAAGCGTTATGTCTCTCACTCTTTCATTCACCACACTCTCCAGTTTTCACTCTTACTCTCTCTCACTCTTTCTCTCTCCCATCCTAATGAAATGATGATTTGGTTTAAATGCTGTGGTTAACCGTGATTTTGATGTGACATCACATCGTATTGATTTATGCTGTCCTGTGCGGTGTTATGCTCTTAGTTTGTGGTCGAACAGATTAAATGCTGTTTGCATGAGCACGTATGTGTGTGTGTGAGCGAGTGTATGTTTTTGTATTACCACAAACTTACAGGATAGAGGGTTTGTGGTCTATGGTATACTCTCACTATTGTTGCTCTCAATCTTTGTTTTTGTTGCATTATCGAATTCCATTGTTATTTTTCATTTGTGATGATGATGAGAATGATGATGAAACTTGGTTGATATTGCTCTCATTATTTTTGATAAGGCAAAAATCGATTAAATTTTTAAGAAGGAGAATATGTGAAAAAGGTCAACTATGTCAAAAAGAGTAATGGTTAAGTGTTTTTTTGATTTTCTATGAAGTTTGTAATCTTTTCACAAAAAAGGGAAATAGGTCATATCTTTGGGATTAAATTTTAATTGTATTTTAAAGCCTTTCATACACAATGGCTTTTTCAACAGGAAAAGTGTATCTGTTTCTTCCAAATACAATGACCATAGATATGTGATTAAGATTTTATATAAAAAGTGGATTACAAAGGATTAAAGAATATTTTCATATTGCTTAGGATCAAAGAAACTTTACTAATAACAGCACTAAATAAGAAAGACTAGAAAATCTAAAAAATGCATTATAACTAGGGTTTTCTTTTTCCCGGACTTTTTCCATTCCCGGGAAAGCGGGAATTTTTTCGAATTTCCCGGGATCCCGGGTCAAAGGGAAACCAACTTTTCTGTGGCATACATTTAGACAGTTGAATTAGTTAGAAATCGCCTAAAGGTACGGTTATAAGGCGCTGTTTGGACAACTGACAATATATATAATGTTGATCTCTTACATGAGCCATAAATCATACTAAAATACAAAATATTTTGTAATAAAAAATTTTTTACAATGGTTTCTTTCGGTATAGTTTTCGGAAGAACAGTATTAATACAGTTTTTGTAACATTAAAAAACTGTTTGGAAATGAAAGAAAATTATTTCGATTTCACTATCATGTAATACCACATTCACATTACATTACACATTACAACTGTCATTTGCCTTATAAATAAGGATTTTAAAATACACTTTTAATAGATTTCGCGCCTAATGTGAATGAGGTATAATTAAAGAAACTATCTTAATAAAGGTTGGAATTTTCATATTTCATAAAAACATCCTTGTAATAATTATGAAATTATGCAATTGCAAACGTGTGTCACGTAAGTTAAAATATGTCACTTTGTTTATAAAGGTTTACTCTGTCTTTCAGAATGTCGGTTTACAGAAATATGACAATCATAAATTGGGAAGCGCAATCTTCATTTTAACAATTGGGAGCCCGTTAGAATGTGGGCTAGAATCAACGACTATGTGTATGTCCCATAAGGCAATTACTACTGCTTGGTACCGCAGTCATTCACATTACACTTCCAAAATTCACTTTACCTATATTTCAATTATCATTTGCCATAAAAAACCCTCTATTATATAAAACATAGTATAGAAAATTTCCCGGGAATTCCCGCACTTCATTCCCGGGAAAGCGGGAGCGAAAAAATAGCAAATTCCCGGGAATTCCCGGGATCCCGTTCCCGGGAAAATACCCTAATTATAACTCAACAAGTGACAGCGACGTACAAAGTTCATTGTCATCATAGCTAAACTGATGGTTCATGCAAAAAAAAAAAAAAAAAAAAAACTCGTATATACGGCCGTAAGTTCGACCAGGTCGACGCTTATGTACGCTTATGTACCCTTCACCATGGATTGCGTAGTAACTTCTTCTAAACACTGCCATCCACAATCGAATTACTTGGGTTGCGGTAACGCTTGCCGATCGCACGGTATCTCAAAACCTCCTAACACCCTCTTCTAAGTTATAAGTAAATCTATACGTGGTACATATTAAATTAAAAAAGACCTATTAAATACGCATATAATTCAGTTTGACAAAATTTTCTATAGAAATGTTTCCCTTGTCATTGAGCTTAACATGGAATCGGGCAGCACTCAGTTATAAAAGAGACGTTCACCAATGTGATATCACAATGGACTGAATAGTCTAAGTGAGCCTAATACATCGGGCTGCCACCTAACCTAACCTAACCTTCTATAGAAATATAATTTTAACAAATTTTTCTATAAAAATAAAATTTTCACAAAATCTTCCATAGAAATAAAATTTTTACAAAATTTTCTATAGAAATGAAATTTTAACAAAATGTTCTACAAAAATAAAATTTTAACAAAATGTTCTACAAAAATAAAATTTTAACAAAATTTTCTATAGAAATAAAAATTTTATAAAATTTTCTATAGAAATAAAATGTTCACAAAATCTTCTGTAGAAATAAAATTTTTACAAAGTTTTCTATAGAAATGAAATTTTAACAAAATGTTCTACAAAATAAAATTTTAACAAAATGTTCTACAAAATTAAATTTTAACAAAATTTTCTATAGAAATAAAATTTTTATAAAATTTTCTATAGAAATAAAATTTTGACAAAATTTTCTATAGAAATAAAATTTGTTCAAAATTTTTTATCGAAATAAAATTTTGGTAGATTATTTTTGGCTCGAGTGGCAACCATGATTATGAACCGATATGGACAAATTTTTGTGTGATTGGGGATCGGCTATATATAACTATAGACCGATATGGACCACTTTTGGAATGGTTGTTAGCGGCCATATACTAACACCACGTTCCACATTTGAACGGGATCGGATGACTTTTGCTCCTTGAAGAGGCTCCGGAATTCAAATCTGGAAAACGGTTTATATGGGGGCTATATATAATTATGGACCGATATGGACCAATTCTGGCACGGTTGTTAGAGACCACATACTAACACCATGTTCCAAATTTCAAACGGATCGGATTAAATTTGTTTCTCTTTGAGCCTCCGCAAACCAAATCGGGGGATTGGTTTATATGGGGGCTATATATAATTATGGACCGATGTTGACCCATTTTTGCATGGTTGTTAGAGATCATATACTAACACCATGTACCCGATTTCAGCCGGATAGGATGAAATTTGCTTCTCTTGGAGGATCCGTAAGCCAAATCTGGGGATCGGTTTATATGGACCGATGTTGACCAATTTTGCATGGTTGGTAGAGATCATATACTAACACCATGTACCCAATTTCAGCCGGATAGGATGAAATATGCTTCTATTAGAGGCTCCGCAAGCCAAATCTGGGGATCGGTTTATATGGGGGCTATATATAATTATGGACCGATATTGACCAATTTTTGCGTGGTTTTTAGAGATCATATACTAACACCATGTACCCAATTTCAGCCGTATAGGATGAAATTTGCTTCTCTTGGAGGATCCGCAAGCCAAATCTGGGGATCGGTTAATATGGGCGCTATATATAATTATGGGCCGATGTGGACCAATTTTTGCATGGTTATTAGAGAACATATACTAACACCACGTACCAAATTTTAGCCATAACGGATGAAATATGCTTCTATTAGAGGCTCCGCAAGCCAAATCTGGGGGCCCGTATATATGGGGGCTATACGTAAAAGTGGGCCGATAAAGGGTGATACGGTCAAAATTTGGTCAAGGGAAAACGCGTGTAAATCGGTGAAATCGTTTATTTAAAAAATCAAATTAAATTTCTTTTTCAAGTTCAATTAGTATAAAATTCAGGAAAAATATTCAGTTAGGCTTTCGCTTTTCCAAATCCGAATTGCCGGGCCTCACGCTTGACACCTGCCATCAGATTTTGTACAGCCACCTTGTCTACCTTCTTCGCCGCAGAAAGCCAGTTTGCCTTGAACTGCTGCTCGTCCTTAGCAGTTTTTTTGGTCTTCTTTAGGTTCCGCTTGACAATAGCCCAGTATTTCTCAATTGGGCGGAGCTCTGGCGTGTTAGGAGGGTTCTTGTCCTTGGGAACCACCTGCACGTTGTTGGCGGCGTACCACTCCATGGCCTTTTTACCGTAATGGCAAGATGCCAAATCCGGCCAAAACAGTACGGAACAACCGTGTTTCTTCAGGAAAGGCAGCAGACGTTTATTCAAACACTCTTTCACGTAAATTTCTTGCTTGACAGTCCCGGAAGCTATGAAAATGCTGCTTTTCAAGCCACAGGTACAGATGGCTTGCCAAACCAGATATTTCTTTGCGAACTTTGACATTTTTATGTGCTTGAAAATATCTGCTACCCTTCCCCTTCCTTTTGCCGTATAAAACTCCTGTCCCGGAAGCTGCTTGTAGTCGGCTTTGACGTAGGTTTCGTCGTCCATTACCACGCAGTCAAACTTCGTCAGCATCGTCGTGTACAGCCTCCGGGATCGCGCTTTGGCCGTCACATTTTGTTTATCATCGCTATTTGGAGTCACTACCTTCTTGTAAGTCGATAGTCCGGCTCGTTTTTTGGCTCGATGCACGGTTGTAGACGATACACCCAGCTTATTTGCGGCATCTTGGAGAGAGAGGTTAGGGTTTCGCTTAAAACTACCGGCAACTCTCTTTGTCGTCTCAGCGGCTTCCGGTTTTCGATTTCCCCCCGATCCAGACTTCCTGGCTGTCGACAAACGTTCCCCAAACACTTTAATTACATTTGTAACGGTTGATTTGGCAACTTTTAGCAATTTTGCCAGCTTTGCGTGCGAGTAGCTCAGATTTTCGCGATGCGCGAGCAAAATTTTGATACGCTGCTCATCTTGCTTGGACGGCATTTTGACAACTGAAGAGTGAATTCCAAAATCAAATAAGGAGCAACATTCTACACACACACACCTTCAAAATGAGGGGTGTTCAGGTTTTTTAAATGCAAAATTGAAAGAAATACGTCAAGTTTATATTGACCAAATTTTGACCGTATCACCCTTTATTGCCCATTTGCAATACCATCCGACCTACATCAATAACAACTACTTCTGCCAAGTTTCAAGTCGAAACTTTTGGCAAAAATTTTATTGCTCCAGAAATATTGTCAAAATTTTATTTCTATAGAATATTTTGTCAAAATTTTATTTCTACAGGAAATTTTCTCAAAATTTTATTTCCTTATAAACTTTTGTCAAAAATGTATTTCCTTATAAACTTTTGTCAAAATTTTATTTCCTTAGAAACTTTTTTCAAAATTTTGTTCCTATAAAAATTTTTGTGAAAATTTCTATAAAATATTTTGTCAAAATTTTCTAGAAAATTTTATCCAAATTTTATCAAAATTTTCTAGAAAATTTTATACAAATTTTATCAAAATTTTATTCCTATAGAAAATTTTGTAAAAATTTTATTTCTATAGAAAATTTTGTAAAAATTTTATTTCTATAGAAAATTTTGTCAAAGTTTTATTTTTACAGAAGATTTTGTTAAAGTTTTATTCCTATAGAAAGTTTTGTCATAATTTTAGTTGTATAGAAAATTTTCTCAAAATTGTATTTTTTTTAGATACTTTTGTCAAAATTTTATTCCTATATAAAATTTTGTCAAAATATTGTATGTATTTCTGTTGAAAATGTTGTCAATTTCTTTTTTTTTTCTAAAAAAAATTTTAAAATGTTAAAATTTCTATAGAAGATTTTGTCAACATTTTATTGCCATAGAAAATTTTGCCAGCATTTTATTTCAATGGAAGTATTTGTTAAAATGTTATTTCAATAGATTTTTTTATTAATGTTTTCAGTATTTTATTTTTTAGAAAATTTTTTAAAAATTTTCTTTTCTAAAGAAGTGTATCAAATTTTGTGCGAATCAGTTTAGATTTCAATATATAAAAGTGGGAATGCAAATCGTTACATATAACTCAAAGTAAATGTGGGGAAATGCAGCTGACATCGAAAATATTTGTGTACAGAATGGTGTAGGGTATAATATAGTCGGCTCCACCCGACATTAGACTTCCCTTGCCTTTATAATTATCAACGGTCGATGGATAAAAACTAAAAAGCTAGCAGTTACCAAATTTACAAGTGATTCAAAACTCCTCCTGTTGAAAAACAAATAAAATTCCATGGGCTTATAAATAAAATTAAAACTTGACCAACTTGACTATATAGTAACAATTTCAATTTTTGTTTTGTCATTTTACTTATTCTTTGTTACCCATTAGCTTATTAGTTATTTGCTGGAATTGTATTTTTCATATTTTGTAATGTCACCCACACCCACCAATAATCCCAAAATTTAACCCAATTTCATTGTGAAGTCTTTCTCCTGCTTTCAGAGGAAGATAATTTTTTTTCCATTTGACATGTATTCAGTTGAATGCCGAATGATATCCCTTTAGAAATTTTGTCAACATTGTGCGGTTGCAACTATTGTTGTTCCAATATTTTGTTTTTGTTGCTTTGTTTTGTTGTAGTGAACTGTTTGTCATGTCATTCATCATCTGCACATTGAACATATTTAGTAGAGTGGAAAAATATTGAAAATTGTATTCTTTGTTTCAAATCCGAACAACAAAAATCGCGAATCACAAATCCCCAAGTCAAATATTACAAATAGTGTGCTGAAAGCAAAATGTCAGAAGACAATAAACGATTGTCAAAATGGGGTTTTTATGATTAGTAGATGCATTTCGTTTTTGTTCTATGACATTTTTCAAACAATATGGATTTTTGTTTTTCCAAAGAAAAAAAAAAAAAAAAAAAAAAAAAGAAAAACAATGAGATTACATTGAAACTCTTTCCTTTTCGCTTTGTTATTTGTTTATAAGAAAACTACACTTTATAATTTAGTTCCGCTTATGTTTTTTTTGACCTCATGTATTGTGCACTGATCTATTGTTCCTGGATGTCATTTGAAAGGGAAAAATAGTTATGATGATGACGATGGAAGGTTTCAAACAAAAAAAAATGTATAAGACCATTTTTCTTTTCCTTAAAAATATGTCCACAAAATGTCATATAAAGGTCATATACTCGTATACAGAGTGTAGGGTATAAACTATCTAAATCTCTTAAGATTTAATAAGAATCATAGATTTAAATCATTTCGAATTGTAAGCAAATTATATATTTGGGGATATCAATCCTTCTCTCTTCTCGCCTCTATTGAATTTTTTTTTTACTTTTTCTTGAGCACCACAGAAGGAGCTTTTTACATTTTTTTCTTTTCAAATAAAAAAAGCAAAAAAAAAAATTTGTATATAAAAGCTACAGATTACTTGATATATAATGCAACAAAGTAAAGTGCTATATTTGTCTGACCATATTTGTATATACCGGAAGAATGAATATATGGAGGCTTTATGTAATTCTGAACCAAATTAGATCAAATTTGACACACTTAAATATCATATTAAATATATTCTCCGTGGCAACTATGCAGTCAATTGGAGGAAAATCCCATTGAAAATGGGTCTAAAATATGAAATAGTCTACCATATTTTCCCAACTCTGGTGTACATATATAATTCTGCTATCTCTGCAAAATTTCACGTAAATGGGAGTTTAACTTTGGCCCCCGTGGTCATTTGAGTGTAAATCGGGCGAAAGATGTACATGGGAGCTATATCTAAATCTGAACCGATTACAATCAAATTTGGCACTCTTACCGATACTGTTAAGCGTACTCCTTGTGTAAAATTTGAACCAAATCACGGCAAAACTCTGGCTTTTGAGGCCATATAAGTTCAAATCGGACGAAAGATATATATGGGAGCTATATCTAAATTTGAACCGATTTCAATTAAATTTACCAAGCATTGGTAGAATGTCAATTCTACTCTTTATGCAAAATTTCACGTAATACATGAACAGACAGACAGACAGACAGATGGACGGACATCGCTAGATCAACTCAGAATTTAATTCTAAGACGATCGGTATACTAAACGATGGTCTCAGACTTTTCCTTCTTGGCGTTACAGACAAATGCACAAACTTATTATACCCTGTACCACAATAGTGATGAAGGGTATAAAAATTAACAAAATTTTCTATAGAAATGGAATTTCGACAAAATTTTCTACAGCATTAAAATTTTAAAAAAATTTTCTACAGAAATAAAATTTTCTATAGAATTAAAATTTTGACAAAATTTTCTATAGAAATAAAATTTTGACAAAATTTTCTATATGGTAGAATTAAAATTTTGACAAAATTTCCTACAGAATTAAATTCTTGACAAAATTTGGTATAGAATTACAATTTTGACAAAATTCTCTATATAATTAAAATTTTGACAAAATTTTCTATCGAAATAAAATTTCGACAAAATTTTCTATAGAATTAAAATTTTGACAAAATTTTGTACAGAATTACAATTTTGACAAAATTCTCTATAGAATTAAATTTATGACAAAATTTTCTATAGAAATAAAATTTTGACAAAACTTTGTATAGAAATAAAATTTTGACAAAATTTTCTATAGAATTAAAATTTTGATAAAATTTGGTATAGAATTACAATTTTGACAAAATTCTCTATATAATTAAAATTTTGACAAAATTTTCTATAGAAATAAAATTTCGACAAAATTTTCTATAGAAATAAAATTTCGACAAAATTTTCTATAGAATTAAAATTTTGTTATATTACATGTTAGCCTGATACCGAAACAGGCAATTGACGTCCAAATGCATTATATCTAATTATACAATTATTTTTCGAGCTTTATGGACAGATATAGATTAAGGAACATGGTTAATAGAGCCATTGAAAAGAAAACGCCAGATACAAATCTATACACGCCTGGACTGTACATGTTTCGGTTCGGGCGAATGAACCTTTCCACAGCCTTTAGTATAGATCTGGCTGGGAGAGATGACTCAATTTTGGGCCCTTTATGCTAACTCCTTATGGAGAAAACATTTGGGAAATTTCCTCTTACAAATTGAATCATCTTTTCTCCCACTGTACATCATCTTTTCATATAACTTACAAGTCCCTTAATCTTATTTTTATTTCGTTTTGTTACATAGTAATGCAACAACACGAAATTTATTTTTAGAAAGCTAATTTGTTAGAATTCACCTAAGTGGTGAACAGTCGAACAATGCTTATTGTTTCTACAGTCAACTACAACATATGACAATTAACAGAAACTGGTTTCCAGGATACAACAACAATTCTAACGCGTACATTAGTCGTGTTTTGACAAAATTTTCTATAGAATTAATATTTTGACAAAATTTTCTATAGAATAAAAATTTTGACAAAATTTTCCATAGAAATAAAATTTTTTACAGAAATAAAATTTTCTGTAGAAATACAATGTTGACAAAATTTTGGCAAATTTTCTATAGAAATAAAATTTGGACAAAATTTTCTATAGAAATGAAATTTTTACAAAATTTTCTATAGAAATAAAATGTTGACAAAATTTTATATAGCAATAAAATTTTGACAAAATTTTATATATTATTAAAATTTTGACAAAATTTTATATATAATTAAAATTTTGACAAAATTTTATATATAATTAAAATTTTGACAAAATTTTATATATAATTAAAATTTTGACAAAATTTTCTATAGAAATAAAATTTTAACAGAACTTTGTATAGAAATAAAAGTTTGACAAAATTTTCTATAGAAATAAAATTTTGACAAAATTTTCTATAGAATTAAAATTTTGAAAAAATTTTGTATAAAATTAAAATGTTGACAAAATTTAGTATAGAATTAAAATTTCGACATAATTTTCTGTAGAATTAAATTTTTGACAAAATTTTGTATAGAATTAAACAATTTGACAAAATTTTGTACAGAATTAAAATGTTGACAAAATTTAGTATAGAATTAAAATTTTGACATAATTTTCTGTAGAATTAAATTTTTGACAAAATTTTGTATAGAATTAAACAATTTGACAAAATTCTCTATTGAATTAAAATTTTGACAAAATTTTCTATAGAAATAAAATTTTTACAAAATTTTCTATAGAAATAAAATGTTGACAAAATTTTATATAGCAATAAAATTTTGATAAAATTTTATATATAATAAAAATGTTGACAAAATTTTATATATAATTAAAATTTTGACAAAATTTTCTATAGAAATAAAATTTTGACAAAACTTTGTATAGAATTAAAATGTTGACAAAATTTAGTATAGAATTAAAATTTTGACATAATTTTCTGTAGAATTAAATTTTTGACAAAATTTTGTATAGAATTAAACAATTTGACAAAATTCTCTATTGAATTAAAATTTTGACAAAATTTTTTATAGAAATAAAATTTTTACAAAATTTTCTATACAAATCAAATTTTGACGAAATTTTCTATAGAATTAAAAATTTTGAAAAAATTTTGTATAGAATTACAATTTGACGAAATTCTCTATAGAATTAAAATTTTGACAGAATTTTCTATAGAAATAAAATTTGGATAAAATTTTCTATAGAAATGAAATTTTGACAAAATTTTCCATAAAAATGAAATTTTGACAAAGTTTTCTATAGAAATAAAATTTTGGCAAAATTTCCTATAGAAATAAAATTTTGACAAAATTTTCTATAGAAATAAAATGTTGACAAAATTTTATATAGCAATAAAATTTTGACAAAATTTTATATAAAAAAAAAAAAACTTTTGACAAAATTGTCTATAGGAATAAAATTTTGATAAAATTTTCTATAGAAATATAATTTTGACAAAATTGTTTATAGAAATAAAATTTTGACACTATTTTCTATAGAAATAAAATGTTGACCAAAACCACCCTGTATATCTAAAGGTGCACATAAAAAATAGTTCTTCGATTTTTTTTTGTCTTCACATTTCAAATTCATTCACCAATAAATTGCATCCAGGTACCAAAAAGCAATTTAATATTATTTTTGTTTGCCTATCAAATCTCCTAATTACTCCAAAAATATTTTCAACAGTTATTGAGAATTGTGAACATAGTTTGAGTTATAGTTGTTGAGCATTCGAATTACCCTTGACTTCAATTTGAAGAGTTATTTCCTTCCTTTATTCTGCATTCACTGTCGCCTCAATAATGAGAATAAAAAATAGAAATTACTATATATGAATAAAAAGTAAGCAATTATTCTTGAATATTCATTAAAAATAGAAAACAAAAAAATGCAAGAATTAATTTTGTTCAAAGAATGCTAAATTTTATTCCCAGCAAAGAGGAGCAAAGGAGAAGTAAGCTAATTCCAATTACTATAATCATGTCAAGAAGGCTCTTAATGAATTTTCTATAAATACACAAAAATATCAAATTGGGGGATATAATTATTGGGGTAGTGAATTGTGGGATATACAAATTTTCATTGGAATTATGATAATATAAATAAAGATATCGTTGCCAAATTATTTTTATTCTAAATTTATTTTTTCTGGTTGTATCTTAAAAGTTTCAGTGCGCATTTAAGGATTAATATAATAATTATACCTTGTGCCACACTGTGGAATATGACATTACAAGTTAGTGCATATGTTTGCAACACGCAGAAGGAGACGAGATAGACACATGGTGTCTTTGGCAATATTGCTCAGGGTGGGTCCCTGAGTCGATCTAGCCATGTCCGTCTGTCTGTGAACACATTTATGTGATCAAAGTCTAGGTCGCAGTTTTAGTCCAATCGACTTAAAATTTGGCAGAAGTTTCTGTTTTGGTTCAGAATAGACCCTATTGATTGTGGAAGAAATCGGTTCAGATTTAGATATAGCTCCCATATATATCATTCGTCCGATATGCACTTATATGGCCGCAGAAGCCAGAGTTTTAGCCTAATTTGCTTGAAATTTCGCACAATTAGAACAATTAGTACTAAAGTCAATTGTGTCAAATTTGGTTGAAATCGGTTCCGATTTAGATATATGTTAGCTACCACATATATGTCTTTCGCCTGATATGGACTTATATGGCCCCATAATCCAAATTTGTATCCTAGTATGCTTTAAATTTTGTACAGGGAGTAAAATTAACCTTTTCGATATACATGCCAAATTTGGTTGAAAGCGGTTGAGATTACATATAGCTCCCATATATCACTCGACCGATTTACTCTCATATGACCACAGAGGTCAAATTTGTAATCCGATTAAAGTGAAATTTCGCACAGGAAGTAGAATTACCATTGTAGCCAAGTATGCCAAATTTAGTTGAAATCGGTTCAGATTTCGATTTCGCTATATTTCCCATAAATGTTTTTTCTGATTTTGGTAAAAATACCACAATTTATTTCCGTGTGAAATCGCTACTGCTTAGTCGAAAAATTGTAAAAATCCCTCCAGTTTTCGTATACTTCTAATACATATCTATCAACTGATAAATCATAAAAACGCTTTTGCGAAGTTCCCTCAAAATTGATCAAGATTTAAATATTTGTCCATATTTTTTTAGCAACATTGTGTTCCACCGCAGAGCAATAGCCGACTTAAATTTTAAGTCAAGAGATTTTGTAGCAGTCTGAAAAATGTTGTCCAGATCGAATTAGATTTAAGTATATGTATGTGGGACACAACATATTGTTCGCCTCTGATATGGTATCGAAAATGTGGATCTACAAAATTGTGCAGTGTATAATATAGTCGGCCCCCTTTCGACTTTACAAGTTTCCTTACTTGTTATACCCTCCACCATAGGATGGGGGTATATTAACTTTATCATTCCGTTTGTAACACATCGAAATATTGCTATAAGACCCCATAAAGTATATATATCCTGGGTCGTGGTGAAATTCTGACTCGATCTGAGCATGTTCGTCCGTCCGTCTGTTGAAATCATGCTAACTTCCGAACGAAACAAGCTATCGACTTGAAACTTGGCACAAGTAGTTGTTATTGATGTAGGTCGGATGGTATTGCAAATGGGCCATATCGGACCACTTTTACATATAGCCCCCATATAAACCGACGCTCAGATTTGGTTTGCGGAGCCTCATGGAGGAGCAAAATTCATCCGATCCGGCTGAAATTTGGTTCATGGTGTTATTACATGGTTTCTAATAACCATGCCAAAATTGGTCCACATCGGTCCATAATTACATATAGTCCCCATATAAACCGATCCCCAGGTTTGGATTGCGGAACCTCTAAGAGAAGCAAATTTCATCATATCCAGCTGAAATTTAGTACATGGTGTAAGTATATGGTCTCTAACAACTGTGCAAAAATTGGTCCACATCAGTCCATAATTATATATAGCCCTCATATAAACCGATCCCCCAAATTTGGCTTGCGATTGCTCTACGAGAAGCAAATTTCATCCGATCCGGCTGAAATTTGGTACATGGTGTTGGTATATGGTCTCTAACAACCATGCAAAAATTGGTCCATATCGGTCCATAAATATATATAGAGCCCATATTAACCGATCCCCAGATTTGGCTTGCGGAGCCTCTAAGAGAAGAAAATTTCATCCGATCCAGCTGAAACTTTGCAGAAATTGGTCCACATCGGTTTATAATTATATATAGCCCCATATAAACTGATCCCCAAATTTGGCTTGCGGAGCCTCTAAGAGAACCAAATTTCATCCGATCCGGCTGAAATTTGGTACATGGTGTTAGTATATGGTCTCTAACATCCATGCAAACAATTGGTTCATATCGGTCCATAATTACATATAGCCCACATATAAACCGATCCCCCGATTTGGCTTGCAGAGCCTCTAAGAGAACCAAATTTCATCCGATCCATATAAACCGATTCCCAGATTTGACCTCCGGAGCCTCTTGGAGGAGCAAAAGTCATCCGATCCGGTTGAAATTTGGTACGTGGTGTTAGTATATGGTCTCTAACGACCATGCAAGAATTGGTCCATATAGGTCCATAATTATATATATCCCCCATATAAACCGTTCCCCAGATTTGATCTCCGGAGCCTCTTGGAGGAGCAAAATTCATCCGATCCGGTTGAAATTTGCAACGTGGTGTTAGTATAAGGCCGCTTATAACCATGTCATAATTGGTCCATATCGGTCTATAGTTATATATAGCCGATCCTCAATCACACAAAAATTGGTCCATATCGGTTCATAATCATGGTTGCCACTCGAGCAAAAAAAAATCTACCAAAATTTTAGTTTTATAGAAAACATTGTCAAAATGTTATTTCTATAGAAAAATTAGTCAAAATTTTATTTTTATAGAAAATTTTGTCAAAATTTTATTTCTATAGAAAATTTTGTCAAAATTTTATTTCTATAGAATTTTGTCAAAATTTTATTTCTATAGAAAATTTTGTTAAAATTTGATTTCTATAGAACATTTTTTCCAAATTTTATTTCCATAGAAAATTTTTTCCAAGTTTTATTTCTATAGAAAATTTTTTCCAAATTTTACTCCTATAGAAAATGTTATCAAAATTTTATTTTGTCAAAATTTTATTTCTATAGAAACTTTAAACTTAATTATATACGTATTTAATCGGCCTTTTTTAGTTTAATATATACCACGTTATTACGGTGTTAAGAAATTTTAAGATACCTTGCCATCGTCAAGTGTTACCGCAACCCAAGTAATTCGATTGTGGATGACAGTCTTCAGTACAAGTTTCTATGCAATCCATGGTGGAGGGTACATAAGATTCAGCCTGGCAGAACTAACGGCCGTATATACTTGATTATTTTGTATATTTTCCTTAGTTTTTTGAAATGAAATCTGAAATACTGAAACAGCATCACATCTGAAGAACTAATACGAAATCAAAGCATCTGATATTAAGATATACGTTTTACGACCTATGACAAGTCCATGAAAAATTCATTGCTTTTTGAGTCAATATTGCGCCATTTCCAGATCCAAAAATAACATTTTCATTGCTGTTTTGACTTTTGTCTGGGCCTTTAATTTCAGCAACAAAAATTGATTATGTCTTCTACCATTCAAATGCAATCAAATCTAATAAACAAAAGTCTTAATGTTTATCTACTTACAGCATAATCGAAACAATCAATGGCCAAAGAAATCCTATTAAATATAATCCCCCAAGAAGAGAAGGGTTTTGGACCAACAACGCAACTTTTACAAGTGGACAACAACAACAACAACAAATAATTAAGCAAAGACCAAAAGAAATCAAGTCGAAAAAAATCATCGAAGACGCACCAAAACTATAGCTAGAATCTCAAACAGCAAAAACTACACAAAAACATCTTGTTCCAGCTTAAGAGAAAGAGAAACAACGATTTATTGAAGTAATCAGGAACAAAAGCGGACACAGTTAAACCAATAGAAAAGCTTAGAAGAGCTGGCAAAAGAAAAAATTCCAATAGAAGGGAAATTTTCTGAAGAGAAATTAAAGAAAAAGGAAAATCAGCAGATGACTGCATTGCAATTTGGATGAGAGAGAACAAAAAAGAAATTAAGTGTAATTAAGTAAAAGAGACACTCTAATACCAATGACATGATGCAGAGATATTAACAAAAAACCAAAGTAGAGACTAAGCTACCACAAGGCAAGGAAAGACATAGAGTATCCCTCTACTCCCAAGGCTAAGACATCACATCCAAAAGCCTTAACTAAGACAAAAAAGAAAAAAAAATAATCTCCCTTCCTACTCCTATCACTAGAGCTTACCGTATCTGACAATATAATCGGTATTCCTTATGTAGCATAAAGAAACTATTCAATAGCCCATGTACAAGAAAGCAGAAAGAATTTGATAAAATTCCTAAATATTTCCAACGAACGATAGTCGAAATGCAACGAAAGAGTGCATTTTGAACTGATACAAAAAGCTCAATAAGTCTTAGATATTAAAATTTTGCAAAAGATATTCAAGTGAATTTGGTCTTTTATTTGGCCACCTCTATCCCACGCTGCAAAGAACTCTGTCGAGCTGTCATGCGATTTGAGAGAATTTTTGTACTCAATGAACGCTGAATGAAGATTACTAATCCATGAGATTTGATTTTCACTTTGAATGGACTCAACAGCATTTAACATTCAAATGCATATTTGGAAACTTCTATTAATTGGTAAGTTCTGATGGCAATATTATCTCAAGTTTGGATAAAAAAATATATAACAAATATTTTATTTATTTTTTTTTATAAATAATAATTAAAAATTCTTAAAAAATTAGTAAAAGAATAAAATCGCATCTACATAATGATATCTGACATCGCAAAGAACGTTTCAAAATTCTAACTCGATCTTGCTATGTCCGTCCATCTTAAGGTATGTTAATTTCCATACTTCACTACTGGAGTCTCCAACAAGATAAAATTTTATTTGATATGTGATGCAAGTATGACTCAAGGACGATAAAATCGGTCTTCAGATTTAGCTTTGTGATCAGTAAGACGACACAATAGCATAAAACTGGATATGCGGAGTGGGTTTTCGAGGAATTTTCACATACTTTATTGAGAATTCGAATGAAATTTCTAAAGTCTTATTTCTAGTAATTTAAAAATTATTAAAAATTCCAAATTTCAAATCTTTAAGCCTGGCAAGAACGCATTAAATGACTAAAAATTTTAACTAAATGCAATATCTTTTGCTAATGCAAATGAATATAAACACACATCACTATTTGCTTAACTTCTTAGCAAATCCATGACTATACATGATTCTCCAGATCCCTTAAGTATTAATAAACATTGGTTCTCCTTAAGTCTCAGGGCATACAAACATCTAGTTTTCTCTCTCCCACACACACACACATCATCTTGCATAAATATTTAGCTTAATTAGCAGAAGATTTAGAAATCTTTGACCAATACAAATATGCATATTTACCACACACCTTTAAGATATTTTAACCCTTTGAGTACCGGTGTCCATTTAAAACGAAATGAAATTTTAACAACATTTTCTATAGAAATTAAATTTTGACAAAATTTTCTATAGAAATGAATTTTTTACAACATTTTCCATAGAAATGAAAACTTTAAAAATTTTCCATAGAAATGACATTTTGACAAAATTTTCTATAGAAATCAAATTTTGACAAAATTTTGTATAGAAACAAATTTTTTACAACATGTTCTATAGAAACAAAATTATGACTAAAAATCTATAGAAAAATAATTTTGAAAAAAATTTTCCATAGAACTAAAATTTTGACAAAATTTTCTTGTATAAAATTTTTGTATAAAAAATTCTGTATAGAAAATTGTTTATATAAATGAAATTTTAACAAAATTTTCTAAAGAAATGAAATTTTGACAATTTTTCTATAGAAGTTAAATTTTGTCAAAATTTTCGATAAAATAAAATGTCAACAAAATTTTCGATAGAAATTAAATTTTTACAAAATTTCCCATAGAATTGAAATTTTGACATTTTCCATAGTATTGGAAATTTGAGAAAATATTCTTTAGAAATGAAATTTTGACAAAATTTTCAATAGAAATGAAATTTTGACAAAATTTTCAATATATATGAAATTTTGACAAAATTTTCAATAGAATTGAAATTTTGACAAAATTTTCTATAAAAATTAAATTTTGACAAAATTTTCCATAGAAATGAAATTTTGACAAAATTAAAAAAAATGAAATATTGACCAAATTTTCTATAGAAATAAATTTGGACAAAAATTTACATTGAAATGAATTTTGACAAAATTTTCTATATAAATGAAATTTTGACAAAACTTTCCATAAAAATGGAATTTTGACAAATTTTTCTAAACTTTTACAAACGAAACTTTTTTTACAAAATTTTATATAGAAAATTCTATATAGAAAATTTCTATAGAAAAATGTTTATATAAATGAAATGTTGACAAAATTTTCTACAGAAATGAAATTTTGACAAATTTTTCTATAAAAGTTAAATTTTGATAACATTTTCTATGAAACAAAATTTCAACAAAATTTTCGATAGAAATGAAATTTACGATAGAAATGAAATTTTGACAAAATTTCCCATAGATATTATATTTTGACAAAATTTTCCATAGAAATGAAATTTTGACAAAAATTTCTATAGAAGTTAAATTTTGAAAAAATTTTCAAAATAAATGAAATTTTTACAAAATTGTATACAGAACTGAAATTTTGACAAAATTATCTATAGAAATAAAACTTTTGCTAACAAAACTGTTTTTACAAAATTTTCTATAGAAAATTCTATATAGAAAATTTCTATAGAAAAATGTTTATATAAATGAAATTTTGACAAATTTTTCTACAGAAATGAAATTTTGAGAATTTTTTCTATAGAAGTTAAATTTTGACAACATTTTCTATAAAATAAAATTTCAACAAAATTTTCGATAGAAATGAACGTTTTACAAAATTTACGATAGAAATGAAATTTTGATAAAATTTCCCATAGAAATGATATTTTCACAAAATTTCCCATAGAAATGAAATTTTGACAAAACTTTCTATAAGAATGGAATTTTGGCAAATTTTTCTATAGAAATGAAATTTTTACAAATTTTTCTATAGAAATGAAATTTTGACAAAATTATCTATAGAAATAAAACTTTTGCTAACAAAACTGTTTTTACAAAATTTTCTATAGAAAATTCTATATAGAAAATTTCTATAGAAAAATGTTTATATAAATGAAATTTTGACAAATTTTTCTACAGAAATGAAATTTTGAGAAATTTTTCTATAGAAGTTAAATTTTGACAACATTTTCTATAAAATAAAATTTCAACAAAATTTTCGATAGAAATGAACGTTTTACACAATTTACGATAGAAATGAAATTTTGATAAAATTTCCCATAGAAATGATATTTTCACAAAATTTCCCATAGAAATGAAATTTTGACAAAACTTTCTATAAGAATGGAATTTTGGCAAATTTTTCTATAGAAATGAAATTTTTACAAATTTTTCTATAGAAATGAAATTTTGACAAAATTTTCTATAGAAATAAAACTTTTACTTACAAAACTTTTTTGTACAACATTTTCTATAGAAAATTCTATATAGAAAATTGTTTATATAAATGCAATTTTGACAAAATTTTGTATAGAACTGAAATTTTGACAATTTTTCTATAGAAGTTAAATTTTGAAAAAATTTTCTATAAAATAAAATATCAACAAAATTTTCGATAGAAATGAAAGTTTACACAATTTACGATAGAAATGAAATTTTGACATAATTTCCCATAAAAATTATATTTTGACAAAATTTCCCATAGAAATGAAATTCTGAAAAAACTTTCTATAAAAATGGAATTTTGACAAATTTTTCTACAGAAATGAAATTTTGAAATAAAACTTTTACTTACAAAACTTTTTTGTACAACATTTTCTATAGAAAATTTTATATAGAAAATTTCTATAGAAAATTGTTTATATAATTGAAATTTTGACAAAATTTTTATAGAACTGAAATTTTGACAATTTTTCTATAGAAGTTAAATTTTGACAAAATTTTCTATAAAATAAAATATCAACAAAATTTTCGATAGAAATGAAAGTTTTACACAATTTACGATAGAAATGAAATTTTGACAAAATATCCCATAGAAATGATATTTTGACAAAATTTTCCATAGAAATGAAATTTTGACAAAACTTTCCATAAAAATGGAATTTTGACAAATTTTTCTATAGAAATGAAATTTTTACAAAATTTTATACAGATCTGAAATTTTGACAAAATTATCTATAGATATAAAACTTTTACTTACAAAACTTTTTTGTACAAAAATTTCCATAGAAACAACATTTTGATAAAATTTTCTATAGATATGACATTTTAAAAAAATTTTCTATATATATGAAATTTTGACAAAATTTTTCTTAGAAATGAATTTTTGACAAAATTTTCTTTGAAATAAAATTTTTACAAAATTGTCTATAGAAATAAAATTTGACAAAAATTTTTATAGAAATGTTATTTTTACGTATTTTTGAGTATTGTTGACCTATTTTATGATTATTCTGATTATTAATTTTGTTCGGCTTAGAAACAATCGATTATTGATGTGTTTTAATATTTATTTCCCTTAGAAATGAAATGGTGCAATGGTTAGCATGCCCGCCTTGCATATACAAGGTCGTGGCTTCGATTCCAGCTTCGACCGCACACCAAAAATTTTTCAGCGGTGGATTATCCCACCTCAGTAATGCTGGTGATATTTCTAAGGGTTTCAAAGCTTCTCTAAGTGGTTTCACTGCAATGTGGAACGCCGTTCGTACTCGGCTGTAAAAAGAACGTCCCTTGTCCCTTGTCTTAAAAATAAAATGTTTACAAAATTTTCTGTACAAATAAAAGTTTGATAAAATTTTCTATATAAACAAAATTTTGACATTTTCTATAGATATAAAATTTTTACAAAATGTTCTATAGAAATGTATTTTTGACAAAACTTTCTTTAGAAATGAAATTTCGGCAAAATCATCTTAAAAAAAATTTAAAATTTTTCTATAGAAATAAAAATTTTACAAAATTTTCTGTAGAAATAAAATTTTCTATAAAAATGAAATTTTTACAAAATTTTCTATAGAAATGCAATGTTGATAAAATTTTCCTTAATAATGAAATTTTGACGACAATTTTTTATTAAATGAAATTTTTCTACAGAAATGAAATTTTTACAAAATTTTCTACAAACATTAAATTGTGAAACAATATAAATGAAATTTTGAAAAATTTTTCAAAAGAAATGGAATTGAGACAATTTTTTATAGAAAAGAAAATTTAAGAAATTTTTCTATAGAAATAAATTTGGCAAAATATTTTTTTTTAGTTGTTTTTGTTTTTTTTTGTTTTTGTTTTTGTTTTTTGAAAAATTTTTTCAATATTTTGGTACATTATTTTTGGCTCGAGTGGCAACCGTGATTACAATACAATTCGACTTACATTAATAACAATTACTTGTGTCATATTTCTAGTCGATGCGTCCGGGACTTAAGAGTGATTTGAACAGACGGACGGACGGAAATCGGAGATGACTCAAATTTTTGCGACGACCCATAATGTATATAATATATGTAGGTTTGAGGCCAATATTTCTGTTGTACAAAGGAAACATAGTCGTATAGTGGAGGGTATAAAAAAATACATTTTTTCTGAAAGTAGCTTCAGTTCGGTAATGAAAAGGTTAATTGCAAATATTTCCAAGTTGAAAATCACTTAAAATAAATTTATTTGTTGGCACTTTTCTCTTCCATTTAAATTGCAAATTCGCAAATGTTTTGTGTATTTTTTCTTCTTTCATTAATTATTATCTTGTTTTTTTTTTTTTTATTTTTTAAACATATTATAAAATTCAGGTTCTATTTATAGAACACTTGACAAATTTTGTATTTTAATTAATTCTTTGTTGATTTAGTATACTATCAAATTATGTTGAATATATTTTGTATTTGAGCATAAATAGATTTAGCAAATTTATTCAAATATCCATTTGAACAGATTTTCGGTCATGAAACCTATCGAATTGATTGGCTTATCTAAGTAGTCGGTGTTCTCTGAACATTGTGCAATATAAAGGGAAATCATTACAATGAAATAGCAATAACACTAAACAGGTATTCGTAAGCAGTTTCTCTTCATCTGTAGAACTGTAAAGCACAGATTGTTGAATAGGGTGTACAGAAAAATCTCATAAAAATTCGAAGAAACAAATCTTTCCTGGTAGCACTCACAGTATAAATTCAGAACATCCCAATATCATTGGGATTCATTTAATTCTGAATGCATTCAATTCATTGACTTTAATATGTTTGTATCTTGCAAAACCACGTGTTCCACTTCACTCGACTATCTATAACTAACAATTAGTTCAGATATTTGAATACATTAATTTTCTCCATTTCACTTGAAGAGCATTCAAGTGTAGCTTAGAAATCGATAATATCCAAACATGAAGTGAACATGTGGATGTATGAGTGTATGCTTCTGATTGAATGAATCATAGATCTCTTTGAATTCCTTATATGGCCACAGTGATGCGAACCTATTGAGAGGATATTAATTATATTTAAGTGGAAGTCTAATACATTGAAATGTATGATTCCAAGTGTGTGTGTGTATTGAGTGTATATGTGCCTGCATACATTTCTTCGTATTATGAGGCAAATGGAGGTTTATTAAGGGAAATCAATGGAATTGTAATAGCTGAAGACATCAGCAGCAATTTTCTTTCTGACCTAAAATTAGTATGAGATCTCTTGATTTATAAGAGAGAAATCCTCGCACTACGACATATTTATCCATATTTTCTAAATTTTAAGAACTTAGACTACTCAGCTGTAAGAGAAAAATTTTACCATATCGACTGGTCATCAATATACAACCTTGAATTCCCTGACGGTCAGTTTACTTTCTTTAACATAACCACAACTGATGATAAATTTTGGCAAAATTTTCTATGGAAATAAAATTTTTACAAAATCTTCTACAGAAATGAAATGTTGACAAAATTTTCTATAGAAATAAAATGTTGACAAAATTTTCAATAGAAATAAAATTTTGACAAAATTTTCTATAGATTTGAAATTTCGACCAAATTTTCTTTAGAAATACAATTTTGAGAAAATTTTCCATAAAAATAAAATTTTGAGAAAATTTTCTACAAAAATAAAATTTTGAGAAAATTTTCTACAGAAATAAAATTTTGAGAAAATTTTCTACAGAAATAAAATTTTGGGAAATTTCTATAGAAATACATTTTTGAGAAAATTTTCCATAGAAATAAAGGTTTGACAAAAATTTTCTATAGAAATAAAATTTTGAAAAAAATTTCCATAGAAGTAAAATTTTTACAAAATTTCCATAGAAATAAAATTTTTACAAAATTTTCAATAGAAATAAATTTTTTACAAAATTTTCTATAGAAATAAAATGTTGACAAAATTTTCTACAGAAATAAAATTTTGACAAAAATTTTCTCTATAAATAAAATGTTGACAGAATTTTCTATAGAAATAAAATTTTGACAAAATTTTCTATAGAAATAAAATTTTTACAAAATTTTCTATAGAAATAAAATTTTGACAAAATTTTCCATAGAATTAAAGTTTTGACAAAAATTTTCAATAGAAATAAAATTTTTACAAAATTTTCTACAGAAATAAAATTTTGACAAAATTTTCAATGGGAATAAAATTTTGACAAAATTTTCTATGGAAATAAAGTTTTGACAAAATTTTCCATCGAAATAAAGTTTTGACAAAAATTTTCTATAGAAATAAAGTTTTGACAAAAATTTTCTATAGAAATAAAATTTTGAAAAAATTTTCTATAGAAATAAAATTTTTACAAAATTTTCTATAGAAATAAAATTTTTACAAAATTTTCTATAGAAATAAAATTTTTACAAAATTTTCTATAGAAATAAAATTTTGAGAAAATTTTCTACAGAAATAAAATTTAGACAAAATTTTCAATGGAAATAATATTTTGACAAAATTTTCAATGGAAATAAAGTTTTGACAAAATTTTCCATCGAAATAAAGTTTTGACAAAAATTTTCTATATAAATAAAATGTTGACAAAATTTTCTATAGAAATAAAATTTTGACAAAATTTTCTATAGAAATAAAATTTTTACAAAATTTTCTATAGAAACAAAATTTTGAGAAAAAAAAATTCTATAGAAATATAATTTTAACAAAATTTTCTACCGGAATAAAATTTTGTTCTATAGGAATAAAATTTTGACACCACGGAGCATTGGTTAGCATGCCCGCCTTGCATACACAAGGTCGTGGGTTCGATTCCTGCTTCGACCGAACACCAAAAAGTTTTTCAGCGGTGGATTATCCCACCTCAGTAATGCTGGTGACATTTCTGAGGGTTACAAAACGTCTCTTAGTGGTTTCGCTGCAATGTGGAACGCCGTTCGGACTCGGCTATAAAAGGGAGGTACCATGCCATTGAGCTTAACATGGAATCGGGCAGCACTCAGTGATAAGAGAGAAGTTCACCAATGTGGTATCACAATGGACTGAATAGTCTAAGTGAGCCTGATACATCGGGTGCCACCTAACCTAACCTTCTATAGGAATAAAATTTTGACAAAATTTTCTATAGAAATAAAATGTTGACAAAATTTTCTATAGAAATAAAATTTTGAGAAAAATTCCTATAGAAATAAAATTTTGACAAAATTTTCTATAGAAATAAAATTTAGATAAAATCTTTTATGGAAATAAAATTTTGACCAAATTATCAATAGAAATAAAGTTTTGACCAAATTTTTCATAGAAGTAAAATTTTGAAAAAACATTCTATAGAAATACAATTTTGATAAAATTTTCTATAGAAAAAAAAAAATGTTGACAAAAATTTCTATAGAAATAAAATATTGAGAAAACAAGTAAGTAAAGTCTAAAGTCGGGCGGGGCCGACTATATTATACCCTTCACCCTTATGTAGGCCACAATTTGTCTTACCATCTCAACTACTTCACATTTGCTGGAAGCTATATAAAGGAGACAATTTTTTTACTTCTACAAAATCTCTAGAATTAAAATTTAAATAGGCTAACGCTATCCAGTTAATTGGAGGAAACTTCCATTGAAAATGGGTCTAAAATGTGTAACAGTCTACCGTATTTCCCCAACTCTGTTGTACGTACATATGGGAACTATATATAATCTGAACCGATTTTGACTAAATTTGACATGTATAGTTAGAATAATAATTCTGCTATCTATGCGAAATTTCACGTAAATGGGAGTATAACCTTTGCCCCCCTGGTCATATGAGTGCAAATCGGACGGAAGATATATATGGGAGCCATATCTAAATCTGAACCGATTTCAACCAAATTTGGCACAATTACCGATATTACTAAACGTATTTCTTGTGCGAAATTTGAAGCAAATCACGGTAAAACCCTGGATTTTGAGTAAGTTCAAATCGGACGAAAGATATACAGTCTAAGAAAAAAGTCTACATACATCCCTTAACATAAGTGTTTGAGGCACTTAATGGCAAAAAAAGGAATAAAAAAAATATGTAATTTTTTAAGGAATGGATACACAATTTTATTCGAAAAATAAATTTATAATTCATTAATGAAAGGAAGAGTATAACAACAAAAAACATAAAAATTCATGGGAAAAAAATCTACATACAGCTATAAAACATAAACTTTACTTCGAAACGGTATTTAAATAACATACTAAAAAAACAGTTTTAATATTTTGTCGGCCCACCTTGAGCATCAATAACAGCCTGTAGACGGCGAGGCATTGATGCGATTAAATTTTCCGTAATATCGGGTGATATATCGGCCCAAGCACGAATAAGGGCGGTTTTTAAAGTTTCCCTGCTGCTGATATTATATTTTCGCACAGATTTTTCCAAAATGTCCCATACGTGCTCTATAGGGTTAAGATCTGGTGATTGGGGTGGTGAATATAGCTGCCTTGGGGCATAATAGAGGAGCCAATCACGAACACCATGGGCAGTATGCTTGGGATCGTTATCCTGTTGGAAAATCCATTTATTTCTCAGACCCAATTTTTCAACAGATGAACTCAAATTTTGTTCTAGTATATTTTTATACTGGTAACGATCCATGTTACCCTCGACAAAAACCAAGCGGCCGACTCCAGATGACGCAATGGCCCCCCAAACCATAACGTTGCCCCCACCATGTTTCACTGTTGGTAATTTTTTTTTGGTTCGAGGGCAGTGTTTGGTTTTCTCCAAACTTTGGGCTGGCCATCACTTCCGAAAATGTTAAACTTGCTTTCATCGGTGAAAAGAACAAGTTTCCAGAAATCCATTCCTTTATTTAGATGCTCTTTGGCAAAATCAAGGCGAAGTTGTCGGTTTTTCGGTGAAATTAAAGGCTTTTTGCGTGCAACTCTGCTTTTAAATCCGTTGTCATGTAAAATATTTATAATTGTTCGTGGTGTAACAGACACATGCGAACAAGTTTCAATAAGTTCCGCTAATTTTGGAGCACTTATTTTCGGGTCCTGGTTGACTTTTTTTCAAATACAGCTAACATCACGTTTTAAAAGTTTTTTTGGTCTGCCAGATCTTGGTTTATTTTCTGTAGTATTGGTGTTGTTGTAATTTTTTATGATCGCCTGTATAGTAGCTCGGCTTAAATTAACTATTTTCGAAATTTCTCTATAAGATTTGTTTTCTTTCCGGAGGTTTTCTGAAATACCTATCTCCTTCCGATTTCCCATTTTAATCGATTAAAACAAAAATTACAAAAAATAACTTCTTAACTAAAGTCTCGACCCTCTTAAATTTAAGAAAATCAACAAAGTTAACTCTTATTTTGATTTGTTTTGTTCTAATTTTCTCCTTTATTGTAGGAGTTGCATTACTGTATGTAGATTTTTTTCCTTCTAATTTTCGCGTTTTTTCCCAAAAAAATTTTTTGTTTCATGTTTTTAGAATTTTTCTTCATCATTTTTGTTTACTACAAAAGCCTTAAACTTTGGTTTAAAAACATTTTTCATAGTCGCTACCAGTTCTCTAAAACGTAAGAAATGTAGGTTGTATGTAGATTTTTTATTAGACTGTATGTGGGAGCTATATCTAAATCTGAATCGATTTTGGACCATATTTGGCACATACAATTGTATCGTTAAAAGTACCGCTTGTGCAAATTTTAAAGTAAGTCAGGGCAAAACTCTGGCTTTTGAAAGATATATATATCGGGCGAAAGATATATATGTTAGCTATATCTAAATCTGAACCGATTTTAACAAAATTTGACACACTTAACGATACTGTTAAACGTACCCCTTGTGCATAAGTTAAATCGGACGAAAGATATATATGGGAGCTATATCTAAATTTTTTCTAAAACCAATAGCGATTGAAAATTTGACACACTTAACGATACTATTAAACGTACCCCTTGTGCATAAGTTAAATCGGACGAAAGATATATATGGGAGCTATATCTAAATTTTTTTCTAAAACCAATAGCGATTGTCTCTGTCCCAAGAAACGGCCCCATGGCAAATTTGAGGACGATCGGACTTAAATTGCGAGCTGTACTTTGTGCACAAAGTTACATATACAGATAGACGGACATCGCTAAATCGACTCAGAATTTAATTCTAAGCCGATCGGTATACTATACTATTTCTTGTCGTTACATACAAATGCACAAACTTATTATATCCTGTACCACAGTGGTGGTGAAGGGTATAAAAATTCTATTGAAATAAAATTTTGACAAAATTTTCCACAGAAATAAAATTTTTCAAAAAAAAAAAAAAAAAATTCTATAGAAATAAAATTTCTGTAGATATAAATTTTTGATAAAGTTTTCTATAGAAATACAATTTTGCCAAAATTTTATATATTTTATATAAATTTCATTCTATAACAAGTAAGGAAAGTCTAAAGTCGGGCGGGGCCGACTATATTATACCCTGCACCACTTTGTAGATCTAAATTTTCGATACCATATCACATCCGTCAAATATGTTGGGGGCTATATATAAAGGTTTGTCCCAAATACATACATTTAAATAGCACTCGATCTGAACAGAATTTGATAGACTTTTACAAAATCTATAGACTCAAAATTTAAGTCGGCTAATGCACTAGGGTGGAACACAATTTTAGTAAAAAAATATGGGAAACGTTTAAATCTGAAGCAATTTTAAGTAAACTTCGAAAAAGTTTATTTATGATTTATCGCTCGATATACATGTATTAGAAGTTTAGGAAAATTAGAGTCATTTTTACAACTTTTCGACTAAGCAGTGGCGATTTTACAAGGAAAATGTTGGTATTTTGACCATTTTTGTCGAAATCAGAAAAACATATATATGGAAGCTATATCTAAATCTGAACCGATTTCAACCAAATTTGGCACGCATAGCTACAATGCTAATTCTACTCCCTGTGTAAAATTTCAACTAAATCGGAGTTAAAAATTGGCCCTACGGTCATATGAGTGTAAATCGGGCGAAAACTATATATGGGAGCTATATCTAAATCTGAACCGATTTCAACCAAATTTGACACGCATAGCAATAATGCTAATTCTACTCCCTGTGCAAAATTTCAACTAAATCGGAGTTAAAAATTGGCCTCTGTGGTCATATGAGTGTAAATCGGGCGAAAACTATATATGGGAGATATATCTAAATCTGAACCGATTTCAACCAAATTTGGCACGCAAAGCTACAATGCTAATTCTACTCCCTGTGCAAAATTTCAACCAAATTGGGGTAAAACTCTGGCTTCTGGGACCGTATTAGTCCATATCGGGCGAAAGATATATATGGGAGCTATATCTAAATCTGAACCGATTTCAATAAAATTTGGCACACTTGACTATAGTATTAATTGTTCCTTTTGTGCAAAATTTTAAGCAAATTAGGGTAAAACTCTGGCTTCTGGGGCCATATAAGTCCATATCGGGCGAAATATATATATATATATATATATATATATATATATATATATATATATATATATATATATATATATATATATATGGGAGCTATATCTAAATCTGAACCGATTTCTTCCAAAATCAATAGGGATCTATTCTGAGCCAAAAAACATACTTGTGCCAAATTTGAAGTCGATTGGACTAAAACTGCGACCTAGACTTTGATTACAAAAATGTGTTCACGGACAGACGGACAGACGGACATGGCTATATCGACTCAGGAGCCCACCCTGAGCATTTTTGCCAAAGACACCATGTGTCTATCTCGTCTCCTTCTGGGTATTGCAAACATATGCACTAACTTATAATACCCTGTTCCACAGTGTGGAGCAGGGTATAAAAATGAAATTTTGACAAAATTTTCTATAGAAATAAAATTTTGGCGAAATTTTCTATAGAAATAAAGTTTTGACGAAATTTTCCATAGAAATAAAATTTTGACGAAATTTTCTATAGAAATTAAATTTTGACTAAATTTTCTATAAAAATAAACTTTTTTGACAAAATTTTCTATAAAAATAAAATCTTGAGAAAAAATCTATAGAAATAAAATTTTGAGAAAAGATTCTATAGAAATAACATTTTGACGAAATTTTCCATAGAAATAAAATTTTGATACAATTTTCAATTTACATGAAATTTTGAGAAAATTTTCTATAGAAATAGAAATACTAGCGTATTCTAAAATGTCATAGCCTTTGGCAGTTTTCACTGTCACCGTTAATTATTCTACAAAATTCCGCTAGTAAGTTCCAGACTTTCATTTAAAGTTTTTGTGTGCTTTTGTTTTTGTTTAATAAACTTAATTCACAATCCTTTCTTGTTGCCCCCTCCAAACATGTACTCATAACGAAAATCATAAAAAAAAAATCACCAAAAAAAAGGAGAACAGAAGTGACGAGAACCTAAAGGGAAACTGCTGAAGCCTTGTTGATGCTTAGGGTCCCAAAAGTGTAGCTAAATAAAACAAGAAGAAGTATTAACACGCTCCCATAATTTTCCAAGAACTAATAGTAAAAGATTTTGTTTTCTTTTTTTTTTTTTTGTTTATGTGTGTAGTTTGAAGTACTTTTCGTGTTTTGTTTCTGTACACTTTCTTGTAGTACTTTTAAACTAGAAACAAGAATTGTGTTCTCAAAAAGAGAAAAAGCAAAAAAAAAAAACTGACGAAAGTAACAAATGAAAAAGCTTGAGATGTTAGTTACGAAATATTTCTACCCTACCAACAAAGTAAATAAGGAATTTAAGAAGCGTGACAAGCTAAAAGTTTGTCTAAATAATTCAAGGACAAAAGGTTTTGAGGATTGTTTGAGAAAGAAAATTTAAGTGCATACCGTGTAGTGATAAACCTTTAAAAAAAAAAACTAAAATAGTTTGTTAGATTCCATGACCTAAATCATGGATATCCTTTGACACCGGTGAAAGGAAAAACAAGGGAACTAATTAAGAGCATGGTGTATAAATGACAGAAATACATAAGCCACAGGCTACAAGAGATTAGCTTGATTGGATCATTCACTCTTAGATTTGAACAGTTTTTACTACACACTCGAAATAAATCTGGTATTGAGAATAAGAATCCTCAATGAAATGACATATAAGGTCATCCCATTAGTTGTCAACTTCAGAGGTTTCTACAGATATGGCCCATGATTTAGGTTCCAATGGATGAATGGATGACAATCGTAAAGATCAACTATAACTACGGGTTCAGAATGAACTCTGTACTAATTAACCATTTAGACCGAAAATTTATTGCCTCTACTAATGCTATAAACATTTTTGCAGCAAAATGAAGAATTCAGGCCTAATAAATTTTGAGAAATATTTCGAATAAGATTTATTTATATTAAATTTACTCTACATTGATTGTACTAATATCAACCTTTTACCATGACTCATCTATTATTGGAATAGATGAGAAAAGTCTTCAAATATAGAAAGTTTCCTTTCAAATGTATTTGCTCCATAAAATATCTAACGTATATGAAAATATAGCAAAAGTTTTCAATGATAGTCATGTCACATTCAACAAATGCAAGCACTTGTGTGTGGCTGTGTGTGTATGTGTGTGTTATGGCATTGATGTTGCAACCAAAAACAAATGTTTCAGTAATGCAATAATAAGATAAAACAGGAAACCCCAATAGAATTCTTATCAATGCATATGTGAATGTTTGTGTCACCTCAAACCTATAACTGGAGAGGTTTCAAACACACACTCATGTTTGATGATTAACCCTTTTCAATACCAAAGCATTTGAAAATTTAATTTTTAAAAAGAAAAATTTCTGAAAATTGCATTTCTATAGGAAATTTTATGAAAATTTTGTTTCTAGTGCAAATTTGTGAAAAATTTCATTTCTATCGGAAATTTTCTCAAAATTTTCTTTCTATTGGAATTTTTTTCAAAATGTCATTTCTATAGGAAAAAATTTTTGAAAATTTCATTTCTTTAGGAAATTTGGTAAATGTTTCATTTATATTTTTGAAAATTTAATTTTTAAAGGATTTTTTTTAATTTTATTTCTAGAGAAAATTTTCCAAAATTTCAGAAATTTTCTCAAAATTTAATTTATATAGGAACAATTTCTGAAAATTTCATTTCATTTGACTAATTTTCTGAAATTTTTATTTCTATAGGAAATGTTCATTTCTATAGAAAAGTTTCTGAATAATTTATTTGTACAGGAGATTTTTCTGAAATTTTCATTTCTATAGGAAATTGTATAAAAATTTCATGTTTATAGGAAATTGTTTGAAAATAGGAAATTTTCTCAAAATTTCGTTTCTAAAGGATTTTTTCTCAAAATTTTATTTTATTTCTTTAAGAAAGTTATCAAAAAATTATTTCTATCAGAAATTCTTTTTAAAATTATATTTCTATATGACATTTTCTACAAACTTTAATTATTTAGGAAATTTTCCACAAATTTTATGTCTACAGTAAATTTTCTACAAATTTTATTTATAAAAGAAATTTTCTGAAAATTATATTTCTATAGGAAATCTTAAGGAAGTTTTGTCAAAATTTCATTTTTAAAGAAATTGACAAGACTTTAGTTCCTTAGGTAATTTTGTCCAATTTTATATCTAGAGAAAAATTCACTCCTATAGGAAATTTTCTGCAAATTTCATATCCATAGGAAATTGTGTGAAAATTTAATGTCCATAGGCAATTTTCTCAAAATTTCATTTCTAAACGATTTTTTTAATTTTATTTCTATAGGAAATTTTCTGAATATTGTCTTTCTCTAGGAAATTTTCTATAAATTTCATTTCTATAGCAAATTTTCTGAATATTTCATTTCTATAGCAAATTTTCAGTATATTTCATTTCTATAGGAAAATTTGTAAACATATATTTTCTATAGGAGATTTTATGAATATTTCATTTCTATAGAAAATTATCTAAAAATATCTTTTCTATAGGAGATTTTCAAAAAATTTAATTTCTATAGAAAATTTTCTGAAAATTTCCTTTTTATAAGAAATTTTATGAAAATTTAATTTTTCTGGAAAGTTTTCTGAAAATGTTATTTCTATTAGAAATTTTGTCATCATTTAATTTCTGCAGAAAAATGTTCTGAAAATTTCATTTCTATGGCAAATTTTCTGAAAATTTTATATGGTTTTTTTAAATTTCATTTCTAAAGGATTTTTTAAATTTTTTTCTATAGGAAATTTTTCCAAATTTTATTTCTATAAGAAATTTTCTTAAAATTTAATTTCTGAAAATTTCATTTCCATAGGAAAATTTTCCAAAATTTTCATTACTATGGCTAATTTTCGGAAAATTTTATTTCTATAAAAAATGTTCATTTCTATAGAAAAATTTCTGAATAATTCATTTGTATAGGAGATTTTCTGAAAAATTCATTTATATAGCAAATTTTCTGAAAAATTCATTTCTATAGAAAATTTTTATTTTTATAGGAAATTTTCTGAAAACTTCATGTCTATAGGAAATTTTCTGAAAATTTCATTTCCATATAAAATTGTGTAAAATTTTGCGAAGATTTCGTTTCTAAAGGATTTTTTCTCATAATTTAATTTTTATAATAACTTTTTCAAAAATTTATTTCTATAGGAAATATTCTCAATATTTCATTTCTATAGGAAATTTTCCAAATATTTTATTTCTATAGGACATTTTCTACAAACTTTCAAACTTTATTTGTACAGCAAAATTTTTACAAATTTTATATCTAATGGAAATTTTCTGAAAATTTAATTTCTGTAGGAAATTTTATGAATTTTTCATGAATATAGGATATTTTCTGAAAATTTCTTATCTATAGGGAATTGTAGGAAAATTTCATGTCTATAGGCAATCATCTCAAAAATTCATTTCTGAAGGATTTTTTCATAATTTTATTTATTATTTTCTGAAATTGCATTTCTATAGCAAATTTTGTGAATAATTCATTTCAGTAGCAAATTTTCTGAATATTTTATTTCTGTAGCATATTTTCTCAATATTTTATTTTTATAGAAAATTTTTTAAAAATTTTATTTATAGGAAATTTTCCGGAAATTTAATTTCTGTAAGATTCTGTAAGAAGAAAAATTCCATTTCTTTAGAGTATTTTCTGAAAATTTAATTTCTTTAGAAATTTTTTCTTGATATTTCATTTCTCTGGAAAGTTTTCTGAAAATGTTATTTCTATTAGAAATTTTGTCAACATTTCATTTCTGTAGAAAATGTTGTCACAATTTCAGTTCTATAGAAATTTTCTGAAAATTTTATTTCTGTTAGAAATTCTTGTCAAAGTTTCATTTCTATGGAAAATGTTGTCAAAATGTCAGTTCTATAGAAAATTTTCTGAAAATTTAATTTCTCTAGAAAATTGTCTGCAAATTGATTTCTGTTAGAAATGTTGTCAACACTTTATTTTTATAGTAAATTTTCTCATAACTTTACAAGATTTTTTGAGGGGAACCTTCACTCGCCAAAATTTTTGAAAATTTATATTGTTGAAAATTTCACTGAAGGTTGAAGGTGATCTCCAGAAAAAAAAAGTTACTGCCGGATTTAATTTTAGTTCACAATTTGCAGGTATCCTAGTCAGTGGCCTCTAAATTGAAATTTGGTATTTAATTGTTTCATATTTGCACGGTAAGGGAGAGTTCATCTTACCAAATTAAAACAACAAACCCAAATTTCTAAGTTTTTATAAGAAATTTTCTCAATAGATTTTTTTTTTTCAAAATTGTATTTCTACAGGAACTATTCTTAAGATTTCATTTCTATACTGCATTTCTTGCAAATTTATTTTTATAGGACATTTAATACAGGTCTTGTTTCTACAGTAAATTTTTTACAAACTTTATTTAAAAAAAAAATCTGATAATTTCATTTCTATAGGAAAGCTTAAGTAAGTTTTGTCAAAATTTCATTTTTGATGGTAATTTTGTTAGAATTTCATTTCTTAAGAAAATTTCGTCAAAATTTCATTTCTATAGGAACATTTTGTTAAAATTTCATTTCAATCGAAATTTTGTCAGAATTGATGTTCTTCGAAAAATTTTGTCAAAATATTATATCTTGAGGAAATTTCTGCAGGAAGTCTTAAGGAAGTTTTGTGTCAAAATTTCAGTTTTGAAGGAAATTTGTTAAAATTTCATTCCTATAGGAAATTTTATGAAAATTTTAGATCTAGAGGATTTTTTGTCAAAATTAAATTTCTTTAAGAAATCTTGTCATAATTTCATTTTTATAGGAAATTTTGCCAAAATTAATTTTTATAGGATATTTTGTCAAAATTTCATTTCTATAGGACATTTTGTCAAAATCTTTTTCCTATAGGAAATTTTATCAAAATTTCACTCGATAGGAAGTTTTGTATAAATTTCACTCTATAGGAAGTTTTCTCAATTCTTGTTTTTTCTTTCTATTAAATTTTCATTTCCATAGGATATTTTATGGAAATGTCAACTTTAAAATTTCATTTCTAGGGAAAATTTTACAAAAATTTTATTTCAATAGAAAATTTTCTTAAAATTAAACTTCGATAGGAAATTTTATCAAAATTTATTTTCTATAAGAAATTTTCTGAAAATTTTACCTCAATTTCAAAATTTAATTTTTATAGCAAATTTTGTGAAGAATTTCTTTAGGAAATTGTCAAAATTTAATTTCTTTACAAATTTTGTAGAAGTTGTATTTCTTAAAAATTTTTTCAAAATTAAAAATTTTTCAAAATTGTATTTCTTTAGGAAAATTTTATAACTTTAAAATTTTTCTGAAAAAAAATTAATTTGTTTACGAAATTTTTTCAGAATTTAATTTTTATGGGAAATTTTCCCAAAATTTAATTTCTATAGAAATGTTTGTCAAAATTTCATTTTTATTGGAATGTTTGTCAAAATTAAATTTCTGTAGGAGATTTTGCCGTAGTTAAAATTTTGCCGCAGTTTACATTTTGCAAACCTTTTTATTTTTATATAAAATGTGCCATGCAAGGGTTAATAATTGTCTTTCTCACAAATGTAAGTCCTTTCAACCTTACGTCCTTTGCCATTTTAAAAACTATATGCTTTCTTCTCATACGGTTAGCAGATTTGTTCGTACACTACTTTCTCTGTCTTTTGAACTCAACCATATTTTTATACGAATAACATGAAGTTGAAGAAAATCTTATGTAATTTATAACAACTTATCGATGTCATCAATCACTTGTGGAAGACAAACATATACGATTATATAGAGAGTTGCATTTTTCTTCTACTTCTGCTATATATCTTCAGTTCCGGTAGCTTGAACAATATGAAGCCAAAGGTGATGGCGAAGGTTTGCCAAAGGGGAGAGCATATAAAAAAGAATGTTCCTTTGTGGAAACTTAAGAGTTTCTTAAAATACAGTGAATAAATTAAGAGCAGCAGAACATTAAGAAGGTTTTCTTAAAGAATTGAAAGTTCTATCAAATGGCCAAAAACATTTTTCTGATCCCAACAATAGAAGTTGTGAAATAACCTGAAGACAATTTTAATTTTTATAGAAGAGTTAACTTAATCAAAAGATTTTTGTATACTAAATTTAAGTGAAATTGGCTTTTAAAAAATTTTGATTTTTTTTTTCCAAAAAAAATCTAATTGTAAAAAATTTCAAACTAAATTTTCCACCACTGTTCTTTTTGCACCATAAATCCAAAGACAAACTGCATTATACAAAATACTGCCAATGTTTAACTTTATTTCTTAGAGATAAATATAATTTCATTTGGAAAGAAATATTACGTTTTCTCAACTGGCACTATAGGATGGTGATGACCTCCTTCTATCTTAGACGAGACTTTCTACAAAAGACAAAGTAAAAAAACTTGAACATTTTCAATACTCAAGCAAGCATAACATTGGTAACTATAGTGAATAGCAAAAGTAGTTCTACTTTACTTTCTCCATATATCCTATGGAGTAATAGCGGTCAAAGGAGGAGGGGTTCCATATATGAAAATAAATCACAGAATCCTTTTGAATTTGTTACTCAATATTGCCTTTCCCCCCCAAAAAAAGCGGGTAACAGATTGTCCTACTTCGACCATATTTCGTATTTTGCCATGTGTGAAATTTGTTCTCCTCCTGCTCCAAAAAAAAAAAAACAAAAAAATATCTCATACCATATCAGACGAGTGTTTTCTCTCTCTCTCTACTGAGGAAAAGTGTCCAATAAAATTAGATTGCGTGAGTTTTATCATTTGTTAGCATTAGGGAATCTCCATCAGCCATACTTTTCCTGTTTTTTTTTTTGGCTTGGACAAGAGACAAATGATATGGAAGAACAAATAAGTTTTTCATAAATTACTTAAATTAATGATAATAAATTAATTTCGATAGCATCTTATGAAAGCAAATGTGAATGAGCAAAATTAATAGATACTTCAGTTTATATGGGGTCACAACAGAAGAAAAAAAAAACAATCCCATATTTTAAAACATTGTGGGCGAATAATGATAAACCGCCAAGGAAGTGCCAATAAGTTTTGTTCATAAATATGATTTGTAGTGTAGACACTTAGATATATGGTCTAAATCTACCATGGAAATAGCAACAATTTAATGGAATTATTTGGTTGTTTTGAAAATATAAGGAAGTTTGCAATAAATTATAAAGAAATAAATGAAATGTGACATTGTAAAACAAAGCCAATATAAAAATTTAGCACAAATATATGAGACATTCCTGTATTAAATTATTTAAAGCAATTCGAAAATTTGGTGAAAATGTTATTTCTATAGGAGATTTTCAGAAAATTTTATTTTTATAGGAAATTTTCTGAAATTTTAATTTCTACAGAAAATTTTCAGAAAATTTCATTTCTATAGGACATTTTGTGAAAATGTCATTTCTATACGACATCTTGTGAAAATTTCATTTCTATAGGAAATTTTGTAAAATTTTCATTGATATAGGAATTTTTTGAAAAATTTACTATAGCAAGGATTTTTGTGAAAAAATTAATTTCTATAAGAAATTTTTGAAAACAAAAATAATTTCTTTAGGAAATTTAAAAAAAAATTAATTTCTATAGGAAATTTTTGAAAAATTTTATTTCTATAGGAAAATTTCTGAAAATTTCATTTCTCAAGGAAATTGTTATTTCTATAAGAAATTGTCTGATAATTTCATTTCTATAGAAAATTTTATGAAAGTTTCGTTTGTATAAACAATTTTATTTAAATTTATTTCTATAAGAAATTTTTGAAAAAAAAAAAAAATAATTTCTTTAGGAAATTTAAAAAAAAAATAATTTCTATAGGAAATTTTATGAAAATTTCATTTCTACAGAAAAATTTATGAAAATTTCATTTCTATACAAATACAATACAAATATTTTTGAAAATTTTCATTGCAATAAGAAACTTTTGAGAAAATTTCACTTTTATGGGGAATTTTCTCAAAATTTAATTTCTATAGAAAATTTGCCAAAAATTTCACTTCTACAGGACATTTTGTGAAAATTTCATTTCTATACGACATTTTGTGAAATTTGTATGTATTTTGTTTTTATTTTTAATCAATTAATTTGATTTTTAAACAAGTATATACAGCACTAAGTTCGGCCAGGCCGAATCTTAAATACCCACCACCATGAACCAAATATTAGGGTTTCCTTTTAAATTTCAGGAGGGCTTGAGGGCACTCCCGGAGATAAATTTAAAGATTTCACCTATGAGGACTATATCAGATTCTGGATTTATAAGAACCATTTTTGTTTGAGTTGGACCGATAAAAACTTAATCCTAAAATATGGACCGATACTCACCGTTTTTGGCACACCTCTTTATGACCCGAAAATACCTTTAGATTTCCAATTTCAGGCAAATAGGACAAAAACTTCGGATTCTAAAAGCCCAAGAAGTAAAATCGGGAAATCGGTCTATATGGGGGCTATACCAAAATATGGACCGGTACTCACCATTTTCGGCACACCTCTTTGTGGTCCTAAAATATCTCTAGATTTCCAATTTCAGACCAATTGGATAAAAACTACGGTTTCTATAAGCCTAAGACCCCAAATCGAGAGGTCGTTTTATATGGGGACCATACCAAAACATGGACCGATACTCACAATTTATGGCACACGTATTTGTGGTCATACAATACCTCTCGATTTCCAATTTTAGGTAAATTGAATAAAAACTGCGGTTTCTATAAGCCCAAGAAGTAAAATCGGCAGATCGGTCTATATGGGGGCTATACCAAAATATGGACCGATACTCACAATTTTTGGCACACGTATTTGTGGTTCTGCAATACCTCTAGATTTCCAATTTCAGGTAAATTGAATAAAAACTGCGGTTTCTATAAGCCCAAGAAGTAAAATCGGGAGATTGGTCTATATGGGGGCTATACCAAAACATGGACCGATATAGCCCATCCTCGAACTTGACCTGCCTGCAGACAAGAGACGAGTTTGTGCAAAATTTCAGCACGATTGTTTCATTATTGAAGACTGTAGCGTGATTACAACAGACAGACGGACAGACGGACATCGTTATATCGTCTTAGAATTTCTCCCGGATCAAGAATATATATACTTTATATAGTCGGAAATAAATATTTCGATGTGTTACAAACGGAATGACAAACTTATTATACCCCCGTCACCATTCTACGGTGGTGGGTATAAAAATTGGATTTCTAGATTTTTTTTTTTGAAAGCTTTAGATTTTTTGTTATGTATGTAGATATCGAGGTGTTGTGAAAGTAATGCTACTATGATGCAACTTTTGTACTATTTATTTAACGAACATGTTCATATAAACATACAGCAATAGTTATTTTAATCATTTGGTGTATTTAATGGCTATGCATTCCAATATATTTTGAAATTTTTATCGTTCTCAATTAAAATTCTCATTCTTACTTCCTAGAAAACATTATAGAAAAGAAGCTACTTTCAAAGTCTCAAGTGACCTGCTGTGCTCATTAAGATTGTAACTTTGTGGAAAATGGGTCTTAACAAGAAAATTGTTTGATAACATCTGGAGTGTGACTTCATAAATTCCAAAGTAATGCTTTTACGGTTGCAAAAACGTGTGACAACACTTCTTTCATATAAAGAAACTCCTTCTAGACTAAACACACACTCCCTCTATGTGTGACAGATAGAGACACATAACCACAGCACACTCATGCCAATGGTCCTTAATATCTAATCTTGGCAAAACGAAATATATAAATGATATTTTAAAGTGGAAAATTTACCTTCTTACCACCATCACCAACTGTCTCTTTTCATTTGGTGAGTTTTGTACCAATGCCACTTAAAATCACACACACACACACGCTCTCACACTCAACTAACACATCACACATGCCATAGTCTCTCATTCGTTGTCGTTAACATTTGAACACGTAGACCTTTTTCTTGTCATGATTTTCAGCAATTACAGCAACAATTAGATAAGAATTGCAATCGTGTTTCGAATTCTGTTATAGTCGAAAATATAAACACACATCCATACATCGGATTCACTCAAAAAAAAAAGAAATAATAAAAGAGAAAAATATACGGTGACGTATATGTCATTGCTATTACAAAACGAATGTCAATGTCTCATGCGTATGTGGTGATGGGGGATTTTTGAGAGATATGTTTTTTGTTGTTATTGTTTGTTTTTTTTTTTAATCTCTCACACACAGTGGTAGTATTTGAGGGAATTTAAAAAACATCAATTTTTGATATAGCAAACATATCAACCGGTCTTTAAATTACTTGCTGGAAGAACAAATTTTTTATTTAATTTTTAATTTTCTGTTTTACTTAAAGCGATGCTGTAAGTAAATTAAATTGGTCCATATTGGTCTTAATCTTTTGTTTAAAATTTTTATTCTTTAAATTTTGGCCACGAATCTTTGAAACTTGCGTCTTTCCGTTATACTCATATGACATTGAAATAAGGCGACTTTTCCCTTAGGAAAACTCTTTGGATTTAAAGATAACATATAATCTTATATTAACTGAACTGATTTTTGGATTAAAAATAAAAAGCTTCATATAGGCCAATACTTATTTTGAGTATTTTATATGTTTGGTATATATTTTTATTTTATTTTTTTTAATTAAGAAAATATTTTCTACTTTGAAATATCTGTTATGACATGGACTTTTTAACATACTTCATGAATAGATGCACTAAAATATGCCAAAAAAGAATAAAAATTCCAAAAATTATATCTATATCCTAATTCTAAATTTATAGACCATAGATTTAAAGCTAGTATGTATCGTAGCTCCCTATGAAGTGCACTTATTTTGAAGAAGCAGCACGTTTGGCTCTGAATTTATACCAAACTCTTGATTCGTTATTAAAGACTTTGTCTCAATGCTTTATTCTGCACAAAAAAAATCTGATTCAATCACGAAATTAATTGATCCAATTAATTTTTAATTGTCTTCAATCACAGAAATGATAGTATCAATTAAAAAATTAAGTGAAAGTCAATTAAAAAATTAATTAATCCAATTAAAAATTAATTGATACTATTAATCTTTGTAACTGATTTTTGTTTCAATTAAAAAATTTGTTGAATCAAAAAAAAATTTAATTGAATATTTTTTAAAACTAAATTAAAAATTTAATTGGAAAAATGGTCGTGAATTTTTTTTTGTGCAGTTACGACCTCCATTTTCGATTGATGTTATATGCTGAGTGTCTTTTTAGTCTGAAAACAAGTATATACGGCCGTAAGTTCGGCCAGACCGAATCTTATGTACCCTCCATCATGGATTGCGTAGAAACTTCTACGAAAGACTGTCATCGACAATCGAATTACTTGGGTTGTGTTATCTTAAAACCTCTTAACATTGTTTTTTAAATTGTGAGTTAGTCCAAACGTGGTATATATTAGACAAAAAAGTTATGTATAGTTAAGTCTACAAATAATTACGAATCGATATGGACTTTTTGCACGGTACGTAGAGAACCAAAATTGAAATATGGTGGTCGCTTATATGGGGGCTATATACAATTATGAACTTGATACGGACCAACTTTTGTGTGATTGGGGATCGATTTATCTGAGGGCCATATATAACTATAGACCGATATGGACCTAGATAGACATGGTTGTTAACGACCATATACTAGCACAATGTAACAAATTTTAACTGACTCGTATGAAATTTACTCCTCCAAGGGGCTCCAAAACCAAATCTCGGGATCGGTTTATATGGGGCCTATATATGATTATGGACTGATATGGACCACTTTTGGCATGGCTGTTAAATATCATATACTACCACCACGTACCAAATTTCAACCAGATCGGATGAATTTTGCTTCTCCAAAAGGCACCGGAGGTCAAATCTGGGGATCGGTTTATATGGGGGCTATATATAGTTATGGACTGATATGAACCAATTCCTGCATTGTTGTTGGATACCATATACTAACTTCATGTACCAAATTTCAAATGAATCGGATGAATTTTGCTCTTCCAAGAGGCTCCGGAGGTCAAACCTGGGGATCGGTTTATATAGGGCCTACATATAATTATGGACCGCTTTCGACCAATTTTTGCATGGGTGTTTGAGGCCATATATTAACACCACGTACTAAATTTCAACTGAATTAGATGAATTTTGATCTTCCAAGAGGCTCCGGAGGTCAAATCTGGTGATCGGTTTATATGGGGGCTATATATAATTATTGACCGATTTCGACCAATTTTTGCATGGTCATTAGAGACCATATGCTTACACCATGTACCAAATTTCAGCCGGATCGGATGAAATTTGCTTCTCTTAGAGGCTCCGAAAGCCAAATCGCGGGATCGGTTTATATGGGGGCAATATATAATTATGAACCGATGTGGACCTATTTTTGCATGGTCATTAGAGACCATATATTAACACCACGTACCAAATTTCAGCCGGATTGGATGAAATTTGCTCCTCTTCGAGGCTCCGCAAGCCAAATCGGGGGATCGGTTTATATGGGGGCTATATATAATTATGTGGACCAATTTTGCATGGTTGTTAGAGACTATATACTAACACCATGTACCAAATTTCAGCCGGATCGGATGAAATTTGCTTCTCTTAGAGGATTCGCAAGCCAAATTTGGGTGTCCGTTTATATGGGGGCTATACGTAAAAGTGGACCGATATGGCCCATTTACAATACCGTCCGACCTACATCAATAGCAACTAATTGTGCCAAGTTTCAAGTCGATAGCTTGTTTCGTTCGGAAGTTAGCGTGATTTCAACAGACGGATAGACGGACGGACATGCTCAGATCGACTCAGAATTTCACCACGACCCAGAATATATTTATGGGGTCTTAGAGCAATATTTCGATGTGGTACAAACGGAATGACAAAGTTAATATACCCCCCATCCTATGGTGGAGAGTATAACAAAAGTAGTCACCCTGATCGGAATCAGGAAAATTTGGCGGAGAACCTGGAGTTTGCATCCCATATTGAAATTTTATTGTGGTCGGTGTGTTTAATGGTCTAAAAGCAAAATTCCTACCTTGAAACCATACCTTGACCGAAAGGTAAATGTTAAATAGACTCAAAATTTCATCTTGATACGATTGGTACACAAAGTGATGGATCTTAGACTATTCCTTCTGTGTGTGAGATATAAATGCACAAAGGACGCTGTAATACTCCTCCACAAATGGAAGAAATAGATCTCAATTGATTTCCACCGAGCCAGATACTTTCACTTTCACAGAATGAAAAGGTGGTCGCTGATACTGATATCTCTGTTTAAGAAATTTACAAACTGTAATCTAAAACTCGTATCGCAAATTTGAAGGATTGCTATAATCAGTGAGGTTTCTATAGGCTGAATTCAATGTCATTATTTTGCCTTTTATTGGCCACACACATACATATTTATTAGTAGTTTTGAAATTCTCTCCCAATGTATTTCCGTATCCACTTGTTTCTTTCTATGTTGTCCTTCATTGTCATCCTTTTAAAAGAGAAGTTTTACCGGAAGAAAAAAAAAAACATAACAACTGTTAAGCTTTAGATTATTGTGTTGTCTGACTGGCTGGCTGTCTGAGTTTGACTCTTCTGCTTCAATTTGTGATTTGGTCTACAAATGTGAATGCGTGCAAATATCATTGCTTTACCACAAACACACCCATATATAAGTCCAAGTATTTGTGTGTTCATATCAGCAAGTAAATATGCGATGGTCCTTTATTTTTCTGTTATCTTCTGCCTAATGAAGATAATTTTGCTGCTGCTGCTGCTGCTACTGGATGCTTCTCTTGTTGCCTTTAATTTTTAATTTTCTCAACCATATGAAACCACATTTCACTTGGCACCAAATGCCAAAACCACTAAGATATGGTCACAAAAACGATTGACATTCACACTTACAAGCGTAGCAGATAAGAGACAACAAAAGTTGCAGTAAGAAAGGACATTTTATAAACAGGAGGCCATACATACATATGTGCCAGTGGAGGGGGGAGGGAGGTTTGTACACAGGGCAAAAAGACAATCATAATATTTAAGATCTCTACAAAGATTGTTGAAAGTTATTATCCTGTGATGCAATTAAATTCTAACTTTGTGCAGTATATATCTTCCCTTGGCATTCTGGACTTTTGTGAAGTTTGCAGAATAGATTTTGAGAAAACTTTGTAATACTCCCACATAGATATATGCATATATGTGAAAACTTATATTCATTAATTATATTTGAAATTAGCCAGGATATTGTAAAGAAATCTAATTAATTATCCCTTTGAGAATCCTGCACAGGTTAAAAGGGGAATATGTGATTTAATTCCATTAAACTATGCATAGCTGAATTCTAACTATAATTGGCAAAGATGAACGTTTTAGTTTTGTCAAACATAAGACATAATGTTTAAATTACATGAAATTTGATTCAAATACAGAATTACGAAAATCTTTACCTATTCCGCCAAATTGGGTTAGATAAAAAACTAATGTTTTTAAAAATGCCAATTTTTAAAAACATATATAAAACTATAACTGCAGTAGGACTTAAATTTTCCGTGTGTAATAAGTATCGACTATCGGAAAATTAGCACTATGATTATCTAAAGGTATAATAAGAGTCCTTGCAGGGGTGTCTAGTTATGCAGCCGTTAATGGGTAGTGCATAATCAGTTGGTTATCTCCAGTGACATTTCAGGCGGTATGAATATAGACCCACGGTTGGTTGAATTCTACCAAAAATGGTAGATTTTTTAATGTTTGGTAGATTGGTAAAATTCACAAAATTTCTATAGAAATAAATATTTAACAAAATATTCTATAGAAATAAAATTTTGCAAAAATTTTATATACAAATACATTTTTGACAAAAATGTCTATAGAAATACAATTTTGACAACATTTTCTATAGAAATAAAATGTTGATAAAATTTTCTATAGAAATAAACCTTTGACAAAATTTTCTATACAAAAAAAAAGAAAAAAACTTTTCCTAAAAAATAAAATTCTGACAAAATTATCTATAGAAATAAAATATTGACAAAATATTCTATAGAAATAAAATTTTGCAAAAATTTTCAATTGATATAATATCTTGACAAAATTTCCTATAGATATAGAATTTTGAAAAATTATCTATAGAAATAAAATGTTGACAAAATATTCTATAGAAATAAAATTTTGACAAAATTTTCTATAGAAATAAAATTTTGACAAAATTTTCTATAGAAATAAAATTTTGACAAAATTATCTATAGAAATAAAATTTTGACAAAAATTTCTATAGAAATAAAATTTTGCGAAAATTTTCTGTAGAAATAAAATTTTGCGAAAATTTTCAATAGACATACAATTTTGACAAAAATTTTTATAGAAATAAAATTTTGCCAAAATTTTTATAGAAATAAAATTTTGCCAAAATTTTCTATAGAAATAAAATTTTTACAATATTTTCAATAGAATGAAATTTTAACAAAAATTTCCTATAGAAATAAAATTTTGACAAATATTTCTATACAAATGAAATTTTTGCGAAAATTTTCAATAGAAATACAATTTTCACAAAATTTTCAATAGATATAAAATTTTGACAAAATTTTGTATAGATATAAAATTTTAACAAAATTTTCTATAGAAATAAAATTTTGCGAAAATTTTCTATATACATAAAATTTTGACAAAATTTTCAATAGAAATAAAATTTTTTCAAAATTTTCTATAGAAAGACAGTATTAACAAATTTTTAATAGACATAAAATTTTGACAAAATTTTCAATAGAAATAAAATTTTAACAAAATGTCTTCTAGAAATAAAATTTTGACAAAATTTCTTATAGAAATACAATTTTGACAAAATTTTCAATAGATATAAAGTTTTGTTAAAATTTTCGATAGAAATACAATTTTGACAAAGTTTTCAATAGAAATAAGATTTTAACAAAATTTCCTATAGAAATAAAATTTTAACAAAAATTTCTATACAAAAAACATTTTTGCGAAAATTTTCTATAGAAATAAAATCTTTACAATATTTTCAATAGAAATACAATTTTGACAAAATTTTCTTTAGAAATAAAATTTTAACAAAATTTTCAATAGATATAAAATTTTGACAAAATATTCTATAGAAATAAAATTATCACAAAATATTCTATAGAAAGACAGCATTAACAAATTTTCTATAGACATCAAATTTTGCGAAAATTTTCTATAAAAATAAAATTTTGACAAAATTTTCTATAGAAATAAAATTTTGACAAAATTTTCAATAGAAATACAATTTTTAACCAAATTTTGACAAAAGTTTCTAAAGAAATAAATTTTGACAAAGGTTTCTATAAAATATTTTTTTAACAAAAGTTTCTATAGAAACACATTTTGACAAAAGTATCTATAGAAATATTTTTTTAACAACAGTTTCTCTAGAAATTTTCTATGGAAATAAATTTTTGACAAAAATCCCTATAGAAATAAAATTTTGAGAAAAAAATCTATAGAAATAAAATTTTTGAAAAAAAATCTATGGAAATAAAATTTTGTCAAAATTTTCTATAGAAAAAAATTTTAACAAAATTTTCTATAGAAATAAAATCTTGACAAAAACTTCTATATAAATAACTTTTTGCGAAAATTTTCCATAAAAATAAAGTTTTTACAAATTTTCAATAGAAATACAATTTTGACAAAATTTTCGTTAGAAATAAAATTTTGATAAAATTTTCAATAGATATAATATTTTGACAAAATATTCTATAGAAAGACAGTATTAACAAATTTTTAATAGACATAAAATTTTGACAAAATTTTCAATAGAAAAAAACTTTTAACAAAATATCTTATAGAAATAGAATTTTGACAAAATTTTCTATAAAAATAAAATTTTGACAAAAATTTCAAAAAATAGAAATGCAATTTTGACAAAAATTTTCAATAGATATAAAATTTTACAATATTTTCACTAGAAATACAATTTTGACAAAATTTTCAATAGATATAAAATTTTGACAAAATTTTCTATATATATAAAATTTTAACATAATTTTCTATATATATAAAATTTTAACATAATTTTCTATATATATCAAATTTTAACATAATTTTCTATAGAAATAAAATTTTTCGAAAATTTTCTATATACATAAAATTTTGATAAAATTTTCAATAGAAATAAAATTTTGCGAAAATTTTCTATATACATAAAATGTTGACATAATTTTCAATAGAAATAAAATTTTAACAAAATTTCCTATAGAAATAAAATTTTGACAAAAATTTCTATACAAAAAACATTTTTGCGAAAATTTTCTATAGAAATAAAATTTTTACAACATTTTTAATAGAAATACAATTTTGACAAAATTTTCTTTAGAAATAAAATTTTAACAAAATTTTCAATAGATATACAATTTTGACAAAATTTTCTATAGGTATAAAATTTTAACAAAATTTTCTATAAAAATAAAATTTTTCGAAAATTTTCTATATACATAAAATTTTAACAAAATTTTCTATAGAAATAAAATTTTGCGAAAATTTGCTATACACATAAAATTATGACAAAATTTTCAATAGAAATAAAATTTTAACAAAATTTTCTATAAAAATAAAATCTTGACAAAAATTTCTATATAAATACAATTTTTGCGAAAATTTTCTATAGAAATAAAGTTTTTACAAATTTTCAATAGAAATACAATTTTGACAAAATTTTCGTTAGAAATAAAATGTTGATAAAATTTTCAATAGATATAATATTTTGACAAAATATTCTATAGAAATAAAATTATGACAAAATGTTCTATAGAAAGACAGTATTAACAAATTTTCGACAGACATAAAATTTTGTAAAAATTTTCTCTAAAATAAAATTTTGACAAAATTTTCTATAGAAATAAAATTTTGATAAAATTTTCTATAGAAATATAATTTTTAACCAAAATTTGACAAAAGTTTCTAAAGAAATAAATTTTGACAAAAGTTTCTATAAATTATTTTTTTAACAAAAGTTTCTATAGAAATACATTTTGACAAAAGTTTCTATAGATATATTTTTTTAACCACAGTTTCTATAGAAATAAAATTTTTACAAAATTTTCTATGGAAATAAATTTTTGACTAAAATCTCTATAGAAATAAAATTTTTAGGAAAAAAAAACCTATGGAAATAAAATTTTGTCAAAATTTTCTATAGAAATAGAATTTGGACAAAATTTTCTATAGAAATAGAATTTTGATAAAATTTTCTATAGAAATAAAATTTTTACAAAATTTTCTACAGAAATAAACTTAAAGAAAAAAATTGTACAAAAATAAAATTGTGACAAAATTTTCTATAGAAATAAAATTGTAACATAATTTTCTATAGAAATAAAATTTCGACTAACTTTTCTATATAAATAAAAATTTACAAAAATCTTCTATAGAAATAGAATCTTGACAAAATTTTTTATAGAAAAAAAAATTTAAGAAATACATTAAAAAAAAAAAAATAATTCTATGTTTTTCAATCGAACTATAGCCGAAACTATAAAAAGTATTGCTGAAAAATAAAATTAAAAGGGCAACGGTAATCAACCAGAAAGAAAAGAAATTTTGACAAAATTTTCTATACAAATAGAATTTCGACAAAATGTTTTACAAAAATAAAATTAAGCGAAAATTTTGTATAGAAATAACATTTAGCAAAAATTTTGTATAGAAATAAAATTTAGCGAAAATTTTGTATAGAAATAACATTTAGCAAAAATTTTCTATAAAGTCAATATCTCTGTTAATTTAATTTTCGTTTATGTTCATACTATCAAAGTCTCCCTTTTTTCTGTTCGTGCAAGCTACAAATATTTATAACTTCGACATATTTACAATTGAAGGGATGCAATGAAATTAATATTTTAAACCTGTTGGCTTGGCACGGTCTGTGTTATTCCATTAAGTCTCACATTCATGTTGCCAACATCAATGTTAGCTGAAAATATATTCTCCAATGATGTACTAAAATTCTATGTTTTCTAATTCAAATTGGAGAGAACCATATTAACATTTTTAACATTTAACATTTTTGTAGCATACCAGAGCTTTTAGTAAAACTTTGATGTTAATGTAAAGCATAGAAAATTCATCGTATATCGTGTGTTGAAGGAAACTAAATAATAATTTTGTATTTCGACATAAAGAATCAAGGATATAAACTCCGTATAAAAGCACATGGTCTAATTTTACTAAAAATTTCTATAAGCTCTTCATACAAAATGTATAACTTCTAGTTGGTTGATTATTTTATTTATAGGACATTTCGAAATTTTTCTATAATTCCGAAAATAAAGTGACCTAATATTATAATAGTGAATGATATTATAAAACATTATTTTATTTTTTATAGTGCCACAAACCCTGTATAAAAGGGCATGTTTCTAATTATTCCAAAAATATTATAAAATTATTCTAAGCTCTTCATACAAAATTTATATATTCTAGTTCGTTGCTTCTTTTATTTATAGAACATACATATCGACATCTTTTCTATAATTCGAAAAGTAAATCGACTTTATATTATATGAATAATATAATAAAACTTTATTTTAATTTTCATAGTACCATAAATGGATTATAGATATAACATTAGTAGACGCTTACCATAATATTATTTATTAGAAGATGCCATGAAAAGAGCGACATCTTTTAGGAGTATTGTGATGTAATTTAATGTTGGTTTAGTTTCTTATACGAATTGAATATTATAGCATTACTTAAATATAACAGAAATCTATAAAATTATGTTTATAATAGATGAGAAGCATTATGGTACAATTTTTCTTTCGTTATGTATTACATTTAAGTATTATGGTTTCACATTCACATTTACTATTGCTATATTATAATGCATATACAAATGATTAAAATTGAAGGAATGTAATATTTCCCATAATATTGATACAAAAGACACAATTATATTGCGTCATTTTTTTTTTCAAATAGTACAGATTTAATATTTCTATAATATAACAGTTTATAATAGCTGAAACAAAAGTATCAGATATGTTATAGCAACTGTTATACTACATAATCCAGATATTCTTCTGTTATCTACATAATTGAATGTAAAGCTTTTCAATTTTATAAATGTAACAGAAAAACTTAGACAGATAAATTTGAGTTTAAAAAGTAATAGTTGTTATACTGGGTCATAGATACAATTTTTTATCTAATAACGTCGAAAGCTCTTCAAGGCCAAAATGGTTTGATTTCTTCTAACCAACGAAACTAATTCTGTTGGATTGTAAGCTCTAAGAAATCGTTATTTGAGGTAACTCTTTTTTTAAGAGTAAACGATGAGAGAGTGATGGCTTTATTTTTATAGGAAAGTTTTCGTAATGGGAGTTAGTCTTAGAATTCTCTTAAAACCATTTCACCGACACTAAATTCTATACGGGAACAAAGAGAAGGAGAGCAACTTAAGTTTAAAATTCATATGCTGGCAAAGGTGACAAATAAAAACTCAATATAGAACTCCTCCATAAGGGAGAAAAATTAAACAAGAGCGAAGACATAACACAGTAAAAAGACATTAAAATATTTTTCAAAAACTTGCCTTCTAGCGAATCTTATATGTTAAAAAGTTCCAAACTACTTCACAGTCGATCCAATTAATTTCTTAATATAATTGCCCCACTAAGAAAATGATAAAATCACTCAAAGAATTATTTAGAATTAAAAACAACTCTATATACCTACAAGGTAGCTGATATGCAACTTCAGGTTACAACCGCTCCTAAGACGCTCGTCTGACAGTTGACAGATTTATTCCTGTGACAGTTCAATATACCCTGCGCCACACTGTGGAACAGGGTATTATAAGTTAGTGCATATGTTTGCACCACCCAGAAGGAGACGAGATAGACACATGGTGTCTTTGGCAAAAATGCTCAGGGTGGGCTCCTGAGTCGATATAGCCATGTCCGTCTGTCCGTGAACACATTTTTGTAATCAAAGTCTAGGTCGCAGTTTTAGTCCAATTGACTTCAAATTTGGCAAAAGTATGTGGCTCAGAATAGAATCCTATTGATTTTGGAAGAAATCGGTTCAGATTTAAATATATCTCCCATATATATTTCGCCCGATATGGACTTATATGGACCCAGAAGCCCGGTTTATATGGGGGCTATATATAATTACACTAGGCAACAAATAACAAACTTTTCTCTGTGAATTGTTTCTAGCATATTTTTTCTTATTGATTATGACCTACTAAACACGAAAATGATTTTTAAAAAATTTTCTGTCGATTGGTTTTCGAGATATAATTTTTTTAATTTTTTTTTTTAATTTTTGGAGGTACACCTACAATTTTGAGCATATCTTTCGTTTTCTTTGATCCTAATACTACTCAAATTAAAGAAAATTGAGCCGTCTACAACTCATTCTCAGAAAATTTTCAAATCGGGTAAGTAGTTTGGATGTTAGCGGCTTAAAAAGGTAAAAAACGGCGTTTTTTAAGTAAAAATGTGGCAAAAAAAAAAACATATAAAAATTCATATAAAATATAAAAAAATTTCTAACGGAATTGTTTTTTTGCGTGTAGCTGGAATCTTTACAAAGAAATTAAGCCCTTACTTAACGAAATCTGACAATAACTAGCGGACTGATAATTTTTTTAAATTTAAATTTTTTTTAAATTTTTTTAAAAATCATTTTCGTGTTTAGTAGGTCATAATCAATAAGAAAAAATATGCTAGAAACGATTCACAAAATGGTTGTTGGCTAGTGTTATTGACCGATGTGGACCAATTATTGCATGGTGGTTAGAGATTACATACTGACACCACGTACCAAATTTCAGCCGGATCGGATGAAATTTGCTTCTCTTTGAGGCTCCGCAAGCCATATCTGGGTATCGGTTTATATGGGGGCTATATATAATTATGGACCGATGTGGACCACTTTTTGCATGGTTGTTAGAGACTATATACTAACACCATGTACAAAATTTCAGCCAGATCGGATGAAATTTGCTTCTCTTAGAGGATCGGCAAGCCAAATTTGGGGGTCCGTTTATATGGGGGCTATACGTAAAATCGAACCGATATGGCCCATTTGCTATACCATCCGACCTACATCAATGACAACTACTTGTGCCAAGTTTCAAGTGGATAGCTTGTTTAGTTCGGAAGTTAGCGTGATTTTAACAGACGGACGGACATTCTCAGATCGACTCAGAATTTCACCACCACCCAGAATATATATACATTATGGGGTCTTAGAGCAATATTTCAATGTGTTACAAACGGAATGACAAAGTTAATATACCCCCATCCTATGGTGAAGGGTATACAAAAATTTAATTAGAAATATTTTTGTGATAATTTTTTTTTTTGTTGTGTAGGAAAATTATGATACCTATTTCCATGTTTACCCTCTTTATCCCCCCCCCCCCTCCAACGAGATTTGGTTAACTTGAAAAAAGAAATTTTACCAAAAAAAAATATATTGGTTCGGGAAAATAACTCATTTTTTTTTTGTTAATATTTTAAAATTGAAATTTCCACTTTGTTAAAATATTTTTATTTTTTTTAGACTATTGGATCATCAAAATCATAATATTCGCCTCAATATTGGGTGTGTTCTTTACAGTTGCTTTTGTTTAAAAGAACGGATATCAATGAAATTAAAGTTTAAACATTTTTATCAAATTTTAGATAAGTGTAATGAAAATATCCTTTTAGGAAATTCATTTAACTAGGACATTTCGAATTTATTGTCCACTCTAATTTATGGCTTCCCTTCGAAGGATTCACAACCCGGGGGCAAACATTATCTATTCTCTTCTATTCGCATTGCATAGTTTTGTTTACCAATACAATTTAATTTCACTGCACATTTTCCACAATCACATCAAGATAATACGGGACAAAGTTTTCATTTAACAAAGTTTGAGGGTGCACACAAACCAGAGTGTCACTTAATTACGGGATAAACTTTTTCCAACCGCGTTTGGTTCAATGCACCAAGTCTTCTATGGCGACTTTAACCCTAGGCCCCCTTTACATAGTTCGTAGTTCACACTCACAAAACTTGACCTTTTATTTGGGGCCAAGTTAATGAGAACTTAGCCTGGATTGGTAGATGTTGCAGATGTACTAGTAGTAGTGGTAGTGGTGATGAAGAACTCAATAGCATTAGAATGGATTTTTTTTTTGCTATGACCACCATAATCATTCGAAAACTAACACTTGAAACTATTTAGAAAAGTTGAGAAAAGACATGCCTTGCATCGCACACATTTGCCAGGGACCACGGTGATCCTAATGACTTGCAATGAAACTGTTTTTGGTGGGACAACCAAACAACCGACCTACAAAGCCTCAAACCATCCGGCAAACGGACGAATGAACGCACGAACGAAACAAAAACTTTAATTAACTGCAGTCTTAAAGTTACAACTTTGTGAATGCAACATGCGGACAACACTCCATCCACTTCAAAGTGCTTGGGTTGCTTTGCTGAGTGAGGATTACCTTTGCCCAGATGTTGACGCACCCATGAGCCATTAGTACTCAGTGCTGGTCCACCTTCGTCTTCATTTTCTTCACTCCCTCCATACCATACCAGTGATATTTAGACTCAAAATGTTAGTAAACTATTTGTGAGTTCAGTGGTGATGTTCATTTTACTATGATGGGCTTTGTGGAGATTTTGGTTGAAATTTTGTAATTTTCAGAAAACCCCTTTGCCATGCACCCAACACAGCCATTTCACTCATCCTCCTCCGTGCTGGCCCAAAAGGAAAACTTTCACGTAATTAGGAGAAGGTGGCATTGTAAAGCCATAAAAGTTGAATAAAAGTCTTCCCATATTTTCACTTCGAATGGTCCTTGCCTATGTTTGAAGGCTAGAGGCATTTTGCTGAGTTAAGTTGCTGCGACCATAAATACAGCCGGAAATATCGTTAAGATTTATCGGAAATTTGGTAATGCTTAGTAAAGAAGTGATATGGTTCCATTTAGACAGAGGGTTAAATAGTAGAGTCGGTAAAAATTATTTTTATCACTGAATGATTTAATTTTCTTTTATTCGAAATATAGATAGTTATAATGGATTCACACTAATTGGGGTTGTGGTGAAATTTGCTGATGGCACAGTATAAAAAAAGGCGGATTAAATACCTATACAAGCCTCTATAGAAATTACAATTATGAACCGATATGGGCCATTTCACCATGGAATTAGAGGGCCAACTTTCAACCAGATCGGATGAACTTTGTTCCTCCACGAGGCTACAGAAGTCAACATTTACGTTGTCGGTTTATATGGGCTCTATATATAATAATTGACCGGTTGGTTCATCAGGAGGCTGCAGAAGTCAAATCTGGGGTATATGGGGCTATATTATATTATAGGCCGATATCGATTAAATTTTGCATGGTTATTAGAGAGCATATACTAACACCGCCCGGTCGGATTAAAGTAGCTCCTCCAGGGGGCTCCGCAAGCTAAATATGGGGAACGGTTTATATGGGGGCTATACCTAAAAGTGGTCTGATATAAGCCATGTGCAATACCGTTTGATATACATCAATAACAACTACTACGCCAAGTTTCAAGTAGACAACTGGTTCCGATCGGAAGTAAGCGTAATGTGTATTTGGCGGTACCAGCTAGGCGTGGTGTAATATGAACAGCTGCAACAGAGTGAAACGATCGCAAGAGCTTCTTATCGAACTCCATTGATGCGCTTGAGCCGCTCATTGAGTCATGAAAGGCCACAATATTTGCTGAGGCACGACAATATAATTTTGCACTCAGACTCCTGTTGCAAAATTCGTAAAAAAATATTTGGATACATTCAAATGGGAAGTCCTATTCCACCTCTCTATATCCCAGACAATGATCGATGACATATGGCCTGGTTGAGCAGCATATTCGTTTTTATGAGGAATCTATGAAGAATTGGATCGATTCGCGTTATGAGCACATTTGGTAGAATTCTACCAAAACTGGTAGATTTTTTTATACTGTTTGGTAGATTGGTAGAATTCTTGATGTTTTCGTAGATTTTTAAAATATTTCCACCTATTAGATACTATAAACAATTTTTGTAAAATTTAACAAAATTTTCTACAGAAATAAAATATTGACAAAATTTTCTACAGAAATAAAATATTGACAAAATTTTCTATCGAAATAAAATTTTGACAGAACTTTCCATAGAAATAAAATTTTCTATAGAAATAAAAATTTTTACAAAATTGTCAAAATAAAATTTTGACAAAATTGTCTGTAGAAATAAAATTTTGAGAAAATTTTCTATAGATATACAATTTTGACAAAAATTTTGTATAAAAATTTTTAAAGAAATAAAAATCTTAACAAAATTTCCCATAGAAATAAAATTCTGACTAAATTTTCTATAGAAATGAAATTTTCATTAAAATTTTCTATAGAAATGAAATTTTGAAAAAAAAAAATCTATAGCAATGACATTTTGAGAAAATTTTCTATAGAATGAAAGTTTGACAAAATTGTCTACAGAAATAAAAATTTGAAAAAATTTTCTTCCACATTTTGAGGAAATTTTCTATAGAATGAAAATTTGACAAAATTTTCTACAGAAATAAAATTTTGAAAAAAATTGTCTATAGAAATAAAATTTGGAGAAAATGTTGACCAAATGCTTTATAGAAATAAAATTTTGAGAAAATTGTCGATAGAAATAAAATTTTGACAAAATTTTTTATAGTAATACAATTTTGGCAAAATTTTCCACAGAAATAAAATTGGGAGAAAATGTTCTATAGAAGCCCAACATTTTCTACAGAAATACTATTTAGAAAGTTTTCTAAGAAATCAAAATTGTTAAAAATATTTCTATAGAAGAAAATTTTTATAAAATTTTCTATAGAAATACAATTTTTATAAAATTTTTATAGAAAAAAAATCTTAATAAAATTCTGACTAAAATTTGAGAAAATTTTCTATAGAAATGAAATTTTGAGAAAATTTTCTATAGAAATGAAATTTTGAGAAAATTTTCTATAGAAATGAAATTTTGAGAAAATTTTCTATAGAATAAAAGTTTGACAAAATTGTCTACAGAAATAAAAATTTGAAAAAATTTTCTTCCACATTTTGAGGAAACTTTTTTTTTAGAATGAAAATTTGACAAAATTTTCTACAGAAATAAAATTTTGAAAAAATTTTCTACAGAAATAAAATTTGGAGAAAATTTCTATAAAGCATTTGGTCAAAACCAAATGCTTTATAGAAATAAAATTTTGAGAAAATTGTCTATAGAATGAAAATTTGACGAAATTGTCTACAGAAATAAAATTTTTAAATAATTTTCTTCCAAATTTTAAGAAAATTTTCCGTAGAATAAAAATTCTACAACATTTTCTACAGAAAAAAATTTTAAAAAAATTTTCTATAGAAATAAAATTTGTAAAAAATGTTCACCAAATGTTTTATAGAAATAAAATTTTGAAAAAATTTTCGATAGAAATACAATTTTGACAATTTTTTTTATAGAAATACAATTTTGGCAAAATTTTCTACAAAAATAAAATATTGAGAAGAATTTTTATAGAAATAAGATTGTTAGAAATATTTCTATAGAAATACAATTTTGACAAAAATTTTCTATAAAAAATAAAATATCACTAAATTTTTTATGGCAATGAAATTTTGAGCAAATTTTCGATAGAAATAAAACTTTGAGAAAATTTCCTATAGAATGAAAATTTGACCACATTGCAACAAAATTTTGAAAAATGTTCTACCCAGCAAAAACTGGGTAAGCACTAGTGATTCTTTCAGTAATACCGGTAATCAAAAAGTTACTACTTGCAGTATTACCTGGGATTTACAAATAATAACTTACCTGTGTAGACAAAAAGTGATTCTTTCTATTAATACCGGTAGTCAAAATCATATATTGAGGTCCAGGTTCGGATCTACAGTGGACACCGTTAATAATAGCGATAAGTAATGCCAAATTACATTTCAGAAAAAATGCCAATAAAATATACCTTTGTTTTCTATAGTTGTATAGTACATAATTTATATCACAAAATAACCCAGTAATACCGGTAATCAAAAAGTTACTGCTTGCAGTATTACCTAGTATTTAAACCTAATAATTTACCTGTGTAGGCAAAAAGTGATTCTTTCTATTAATACCGCTAATCAAAATCATATCTTGAGGTCCGGGTTCGGCTCTACAGTGGGCACCGTTAATAATAGCGATAAGTAATGCCAAATTACATTTCAGAAAAAATTCCAATAAATATACCTTCGTTTTCTAAAGTTGTATAGTACATAATTTATATTACAAAATAACATCATTGAATAGATCCATATCGTGGAGCGTGGTATAGTGTGTTGGATTACAAAACAACAGGGGTTAGTTCGCACTTTTTGGGTATCTTTATGGTAAAGATATTATTTTTGGAGAGCTGGTATGCTTGCGAAGAAGTACTTATTTTTCGACTGCTGGTATGCTTGCACGGAAGTACTTTCCTCCAATGTCATGCCCGTGTAAAAGTATTACTACTGATATATGTACGAGGAAGTTGTTACCAATTTGGCGTAGGCATACTTGTACTCATACCTGGTAATAGGAGTTTTTGCTGGGTATAGAAATAAAATTTGAAGAAAATTTTCTATATGACATTTTGATAAAAATATCTATAGAAATAAAAAGTTGAGCAAATTTTCGATAGAAATAAAACTTTGAAAAAATGTTCAATAGAATGATGAATTTTCTACAGAAACAAAATTTTGAAAAAAAACGTTCTATAGAAATAAAATTTGAGAAAATGTTGACCAATTTTTCTATATAAATACAATTTTATAATAATATATATTGAAATATATTGAAATATATATTGAAAAAATTTTCTATAGAAATAAAATTTTGGCTAAAATTTCCATAGAAATAAAATTTTCTATAGAAATAAAATTTTGGCGAAAATTTCCATAGAAATAAATTTTTTTACAAAATATTCTAAAGAAACAAAATTTTGACGAAATTTTTTTATAGAAATACAATTTTGGCAAAATTGTTCAAAGAAATAAAATATGAGAAAATGTTCCATAGAAAAAAAAAATTGCCAACATTTTCTACAGCAATAAAATATTGAGAAAATTTTCTATAGAAATAAAGTTTAATGAAATATTTCCAATGAAATAAAATTTTGAAAAAACAAAAATCTATGAAACTAAAATTTTGATAAAATCTCTATCGAAATAAAATTTGGAGAAAATGTTCTATAGAAATAAAATTTTGACTAAATTTTCCATAGAAATGAAATTTTCACAATAGTATATATAAAAATAAAATTTTGACAAAATCTTCTGTAGAAATAAAATTTTGAGAAAATTTTCTATATGAATAAAATTTTGAGAAAATGCATACAATTTTGACCAAATTTTCTATAGAATTGGAATTTTACTAACATTTTCTATATAAATAAAATTTTGAGAAAATTTTCTATAGTAATACAATTTTTCCAAAATTTTCTATAGAAATAAAATTTTGACTAAATTTTCTAAAAAAAATCTAATTTTGGCAAAATTCTCTTAGAAATAAAATTTTTACAAAATTTTCTTAGAAATAAAATTTTGATAAAATTTTCTATAAAAATAAAATTTTTGACAAAATTGTCAATAGAAATAAAATGTTAACAAAATTTTCAATATAAATAAATTTTGACAAAATTTTCTATAGAAATAAAATATTGAGAAAATTTTCTATAGAAATAACGTTTAGAGAAATATTTCTATAGGAATAAAATTTTGAACAAAAAATCTATAGAAATAAAATTGTGATAAAATTTCTATAGAAATAAAATTTGGAGAAAATGTTGTATAGAAATAAAAGTTTTACAAAATTTTCCATAGAAATGAAATTTTGACAAAAATATCTATAGAAATAAAATTTTGACAAAATCTTCTGTAGAAATAAAATTTTGAGAAAATTTTTCTATATGAATAAAATTTTGAAGAAAAATTCTATATGAATAACATTTTGAGAACATTTTCTATATGAATAAAATTTTGAGAAAATTTTTTATATGAATAAAATTTTGAGAAAATTTTCCATATGCTGTATGCATAAATTTTCTATAGAATTTTCATTTTACCAAAATTTTCTATAGTAATAAAATTTTGCTAAAATTTTCTGTAGGCATACAATGTTGACAAAATTTTCTATAAAATTTTGCAAAATAAGATTCTTTGTTTGGAAGTTTGGCTCGAGTTGTACCCGTGATGATGAGTTCAAAGACGAGTCGTTTTTCATCGCGGTATTCATACACTAATAGAAAAAGATTCGTTATGTTAACGAAATGTGTCGTTAAAAGTCAGCCAATGAAACAAATTCGTTAATACAACGAATTTTTTCGTTAATATAACGAATTTTCTGCCAATCAACGTAACGTTTCGTACTATTAACGAATATTTTCATTGTATTAATGAAAATGTTTCGTTATATCAATGAACATTTTTCGTTGGCTGACTTTTAATGAAATTTTCTTTGTGTGTATGTTTCCAGAAAAATGAGAAAAGATGTGGTCAGAACGTATATCTCCGGAAGTATACCTTTATGTTGTTGCCGGGGACGTTCGCAGATTTTTTTCTCATCCATAGAAAAAATATCTTGACTAGCCGTATGTTAGTTTAGAGTAAATTGTCTGAAAATATTTCTAGCTAATCATAGAAGTTTTCCTACACTGAAAGGAAGCATGCTCGGTTCCAAAGATTTTATCTTTACACTAATGATTTGGTATTCAGTACGAGCCAAAAAAGCGGAGAATTGAAGTAAGGACAAATTTAAAACACAATTCTCTTTTAAATTCAATTTTGCGTACTTGATTCTAGGAAACAAAGTTTAATTGATTCGATTTTTCAGCTTTGTTTCTTCTTATGCTATCAGAGTCCTTTAAAATAATGTTAACGTTAACTTCAATTTCCACATTCGGAGTAGAAATTATTCTGTGTTTGAAGTAAAAAAATGTCTTTAAAATAAAATGTTAAAAAATTTCCTATTTTTAAACGCTTTTTTGGCTTTGATACAAAAAGTAAAGATGATTTTATTAATGTTGAAGAAATTTTCAGAATTATTAAAGTCAAATTGACCTTAGTCAAACAAGAGAGAAGTTCACCAATGTGGTATCACAATGGACTGAATAGTCTAAGTGAGCCTGATACATCGGGCTGCCACCTAACCTAACCTAACCTAGTCAAACAAAAATTTCTTTCTTTCAAATCACTTAACTATAAAGACAAAACGACTTCATTAATAAGTTTATTGACTTTTGGACAAGAAAAAAAATTTTAAGGACATGAAATATTTCGATATTTTAGAAAAGAAATGTGAAACTTAGATTTACCTCAATAGAAAATTTCGAGAATTTCAACTTGATCTTGCTTTTCCTGTCCTCATAAGCAATATGATACAATTGAAGAGTTTTAATTCCCTGGAAAATTTAAATTATCTTGGTATTCTTTCTAACTTGACACCCTTAAACATTTCAGCTAGCATAGCTATCATAATGTTCTTCGTAATTTAATCCAAAGTAGAAATGCCTTTTTGCCCCTTTCATTGTATGCCAACCCACTTGCCCATAGTTACACCAAAGTCATACACATTGGCTCGTCAGGTATTCCCAGTAATTAATTTCTATAGACCGTAATGTATGTGCTGTGGTTGAATTGGTACATTCCAATTGTCTACCGAAGCCAGTGATACCAAAGACACCATCCGCACCACCACCACCACCCCCAAAATAACTTCCCACATACTTAGATTAAATTCAAAAGGATTTTAGAATATTTCACCGACACATCAGTGTCGTAACAACACACAAGGTGATACGATATCTCACCAACTCTCTGAGCCTATTCATACCTACCCAGACACACACACACACACAGGTTCATTTGAGGAAGTAAGCCTTTGATTTTTCTCAACATGTTTTGTTAATGATTAATTTTGTTGTTGTTGGTAGCCGGGTGAGTGAAAGGTATATGTGAAGGCAAAAGGAAAAACAGTGAGGACCAAAGGCGAAATGTAAAACTAAAGCCCAAGCATCAGAGGCCAAAACAACCACTTCTAAAGGATAATTGACGCTTGAGCTTTTCAGCAGGGTATCGTTTTTTTTTTGTTGCTGCCGCACACCTTACCACACGCACACATCCATTCAATTCTCACGATGCTTCAAAGAAATTGCTATGATTTACATTTTAATGTCCGTCTGGGACTGTGTATTGGAGATGAATGGTCTATCTATTGGATGGCTGCTTGTGGCTTATCAGGGGCAATGTGAATTTGAGTGTGTGGACGAAAATAGGTGGATTTGTATTAGATCCTGTTGCATACCAATGAAGGAGTGATATAAGCACATAGCCGTCAACTACAACACAAAATACCAGGTGTTTATAAAAGCCTACAATATGGTCGAAAACTCCCGCATTAAAATAATTTGGCAAATTGTGTATTTTGCTATTCTCCAAATCCAAAAAAAAAATAAATTAAATTGGTATACCTAAAAGCCCTAACTACTCACAGTGAAACCTCTCAGAAGTGAATACCCATTGTCGGCGACATTTTCTTCACTTTTGGGAGGTTTTCAGTTATGAGATGTTAATTTTAATATCCTTATATAGCAAAAGTCTCACGACAACTGTGCCCTTTTCAGAAGTCTCCGGTTTTAAGAGTATACAAGTTTGAGAGGTTTCACTGTATACACTTTCATAGGAAAAACAAGTATATACGGCCGTAAGTTCGGCCAGGCCGAATCTTATGTACCCTCCACCATGGATTGCGTAGAAACTTCTACGAAAGACTGTCATCCACAATCGAATTACTTGGGTTGTGGTATCTTAAAACTTCTTAACATCGTTTTCTAAATTGTGAGTTAGTCCATACGTGGTATATATTAGAAAAAAATGTATGGAATTTGAAATATGGGGGTCGCTTTTATGGGGGCTATATAGAATTATGAGCTTGATATGGACCAATTTTTGTGTGATTGGGAATCGATTTATCTGAGGGCTATATATAACTATAGACCGCTATGGACCTGGTTACGCATGGTTGTTAACGGCCATATACTAGCACAATGTACCAAATTTCAACTCGGATGAAATTTGCTCCTCCAAGAGGCTCCAAAACCAAACCTCGCGATCTGTTTATATGGGGGCTATAAAGGGTGATACGGTCAAAATTTGGTCAAGGGAAAACGCGTGTAAATCGGTGAAATCGTTTATTTAAAAAATCAAATAAAATTTCTTTTTCAAGTTCAATTAGTATAAAATTCAGGAAAAATATTCAGTTAGGCTTTCGCTTTTCCAAATCCGAATTACCGGGCCTCACGCTTGACACCTGCCATTAGATTTTGTACAGCCACCTTGTCCACCTTCTTCGCCGCAGAAAGCCAGTTTGCCATGAACTGCTGCTCGTCCTTATCAGTTTTTTTGGTCTTCTTTAGGTTCCGCTTGACAATAGCCCAGTATTTCTCAATTGGGCGGAGCTCTGGCGTGTTAGGAGGGTTCTTGTCCTTGGGAACCACCTGCACGTTGTTGGCGGCGTACCACTCCATGGCCTTTTTACCGTAATGGCAAGATGCCAAATCCGGCCAAAACAGTACGGAACAACCGTGTTTCTTCTGGAAAGGCAGCAGACGTTTATTCAAACACTCTTTCACGTAAATTTCTTGGTTGACAGTCCCGGCAGCTATGAAAATGCGTCTTTTCAAGCCACAGGTACAGATGGCTTGCCAAACCAGATATTTCTTTGCGAACTTTGACAGTTTTATGTGCTTGAAAATATCTGCTACCTTTTCCCTTCCTTTTGCCGTAAAAAACTCCTGTCCCGGATGCTGCTTGTAGTCGGCTTTGACGTAGGTTTCGTCGTCCATTACCACGCAGTCAAACTTCGTAAGCATCGTCATGTACAGCCTCCGGGATCGCGCTTTGGCCGTCGTATTTTGTTTATCATCGCGATTTGGAGTCACTACCTTCTTGTAAGTCGATAGTCCGGCTCGTTTTTTGGCTCGATGCACGGTTGTAGACGATACACCCAGCTTATTTGCGGCATATCGGAGAAAGAGGTGGTTGTTAAATATCAAATACTACCACCACGTACCAAATTTCAACCAGAGCGGAGGAATTTTGCTTCTCCAAAACGCACTGGAGGTCAAATCTGGGGATCGGTTTATATGGGTGCTATATATAATTATGGACTGATATTAACCAATTCCTGCATGGTTGGAGGATACCATATACTAACATCACGTACCAAATTTCAACCGTATTGGATGAATTTTGCTCTTCCAAGGGGTTCCGGAGGTCAAATCTGGGGATCGGTTTATATGGGGCCTATATATAATTATTGACCAATTTCGACCAATTTTTGCATGGGTATTTGAGGCCATATATTAACACCACGTACCAAATATCAACTGCATCAGAGGAATTTTTGTCTTCCAAGTGGCTTTGTAGGTCAAATCTGGTGATCCTCCAAGAGGCTCCGGAGGACAAATCTGGGGATCGATTTATATGGGGGCTATACGTAAAAGTGGACCGATATGGACCAATTTTTGCATGGTTGTTAGATACCATATACTAACACCATGTGCCAAATTTCAGCCTGATCGGATGAAATTTGCTTCTCTTAGAGACTCCGCAAGCCAAATCTGGGGATCGGTTTATATGGAGCTTTATATAATTATGGACCGATGTGGACCAATTTCTACATGGTCATTAGAGACTATATGCCAACACCATGTACCAAATTTCAGCCGGATAGGATGAAATTTGCTTCTCTTAGAGGCTCCGCAAGCCAAATCGGGGGATCGGTTTATATGGGGGCTATATATAATTATTGACCGATGTAGACCAATTTTTGCATGGTTGTTAGAGACCATATACTAAAACAATGTACCAAATTTCTGCCGGATCCTATGAGATTTGCTTCTCTTAGCGGGTCTGCAGGCCATATTTGGGGGTCCGTTTATATAGGGGCTATACGTAAAATTGGACCGATATGGTCCATTTGCAATACCATCCGACCTACATCAATAACAACTACTTGTGTCAAGTTTCAAGTCGATAGCATGTTTCGTTCCGAAGTTAGCGTGATTTCAACAGACGGACGGACGGACGGTCATGCTCAGATCGACTCAGAATTTCACCACGACCCAGAATATATACTTTATGGGATCTTAGAGCAATATTTCGATATGTTACAAACGGAATGACAAAGTTAATATACCCCCATCCTATGGTGGAGGGTATAAAAATAAAACATTGTGGCGGTTATGTAAAAATTCAAGTGTCCGGAGTACTAAGTCTGTAAAGGAAATAAACGAACTGTTTGGATATTCCAGACACTTGAAAATTCGCTCGGTTTCGTTTGCAACTCATCGAAATATTGGACGCAGACATTTGTACTCATTGTACAAAATTTTAAGTAAATCAAAACAAAACTCTGGCTACTGGAAGTAAATCAAAACAAAACTCTGGCTACTGGAGCCATATAAGAGCATATCGAACGCGCGCTATATCTAAATCGATTTTTTCCCCAAATCAATAGAGATCGAGTATGTCCCAAAATACACACTTAAATCAAAGAGGAAGTCAATTAACATATATTTAGATATAGCTCTCAACTATTTTGTTGGATTTCAGATGTCCACAATGCAGATGCAGTTTCTTAGTTCCTTACTGGTTTTAAATAATTGGATCAATTGGATTTTATAAATATTCTATCCAGTGTTTCTTTTATGGTGGAGTATTTGCTGATTATTTAGCAATGATAGAATTCCAAAAATTTTTATACGACCGTAACTTAATTTAATTTTTGTGTTATGCAAACAATGTATAGAAAAACATTTTTTGTGAAAAAAATGTTTATCATTTCTACGAATTTCAATCTTCATATTGTGGTTGTGATAACTTGTGAGTTTCAAGGTTTTCTGGGCACTGAAGCAAATGCTTGCAAAATGAATGAAATGTCGTCAACAAATTCACTCTCTTTCATTTCATTGCTCTTTCATCTATGGTGGTGGTAATGCGATTAGAACTTTTATGAAAGTCAAATAGTTTCATGGACCACAGAAAACTATTCAAATGCTAAATCGCTTGTTTGTTTGTTTCAATTCATTGTCCTTTTTTTGTCATTCTTTTGATGGGATGAAGGGGTTTGGTAAGGAGGCCAACTCTAGCCTAGGATGATAAATTGCTCGTTAATGGGACATTATGGCTTAAAGGTTGACTGCAATCTGCAACCGGGCTATATAGCCCTACACCCCTCATCTTTTGTAATTTCATCATCATTGTGGCCATCACTCAGTAAATGAAGTACAAGTGGGGGAGGGGAGGGCGAGCACTATTATATGGTATTACTGTCAAAAATCTCTTTTCATGAGTTATTAGGGTCGTTGTGTTTCTGTGGCCTGTTTTCCATGAATATTTTTGAATAATTTCCTCATTTTGTGTTAGACCATAAAATAATAGTTTTGACATTTATTTATTGGAGTGATAAGTTATGAAAATATTTGACATTCAGTATGAATGAATAAACTAGCAAAACTGGGAAATAGGCAAAGTTTGACAAGTTGACTGACTGTTTGTGTGTTGGTTTTTGTTGAATGATTAACTAGGGTGTGATTAACAGCTACTAAGTGTGGTCATTCAAATGATGTTTTTGTATAGATATCCTCCGAATGACAACAGAACAAAAAGATGTGGGTCAAATAGGATGTTCTTTGATTTAATCTTTTGCTAGAAATTATTTGTAATAAAAGTTTTAAATTAACTTATCAAAGTTAAAATGAAAGGTAATTTTTGTGATTTTATTAACAACAGTGTTGTTATTAATGCTCCCCTGAAGGAATCGAATCAGTAACCACCACATTTTAGGATTGTTATGAAAAAGGAAACCTTGGACACAATTTTGCTATTTAAATGATATCTATGTTAAATGAGCATAGCCTAGTAAGGAAAGGGCTTCTGAGAAAGTAGTTTCGATTTTCATTTTGTAATCCGGAAATACATTAAATTATGATAATTTCCTATCTTCTATGGATTTTACAACAGCTTCCCAGCAAATATAAAACAAGTATATACGGCCGTAAGTTCGGCCAGGCCGAATCTTATGTACCCTCCACCATGGATTGCATAGAAACTTCTACGAAAGATTGTCATCCACAATGTTGTTGTTGTTGTAACAGTTTATTGTGATTTCATCCATTTTTATGTTATACACTTTGGTACTTCAGCTTGTGGCCAGATCGAGGAACTCTGCGACTAAGGTGGGGTGCGTCCAGAGTGACCTGGCGGTAAGTCGGGTTGGTTTAGCTGGGCAAGAGAAAAGATGACGCGTGTCGTGTGGCCCTTGATTGCAAATTGGACATACGTCAGCTACGCTGCTATCAATCATTGATAAATAGGAATTGAGGTGTCATCCACAATCGAATTACTTGGGTTGTGGTATCTTAAAACTTCTTAACATCGTTTTCTAAATTGTGAGTTAGTCCATACGTGGTATATATTAGACAAAAAAGGTGTGTATAGGTAAGTCTACAAATAATTACGAATCGATATGGACTTTTGCACGGTACGTAGAGAGCCAGAATTCGAATATGGGGGTCGCTTATATGGGGGCTATATACAATTATGAACTTGATATGGACCAATTTTTTGTGATTGGGGATCGATTTATCTAAGGGCTATATATAACTATAGACTGATATGGACCTAGTTAGGCATGGTTGTTAACGGCCATATACTAGCATAATGTACCAAATTTCAACTGACTCGGATGAAATTTGCTCCTCCAAGTGGCTCCAAAACCAAATATCAGGATCGGTTTATATGGGGCCTTTATAAGATTATGGACTGATATCGACCACTTTTGGCATTGTTGTTAAATATCATATACTACCACCACGTATCAAATTTCAACCAGATCGGATGAATTGTGCTTCTTCAAAAGGCAACGGAGGTCAAATCTGGGGATCGGTTTATATGGGGGCTATATATAATTATAGACCGATTTCGACCAATTTTTGCATTGGTGTTTAAGGCCATATATTAACACCACGTACCAAATTTCAACTGAATCAGATGAATTTTGGTCTTCCAAGAGGCTCCGGAGGTCAAATCTGGGGATCGGTTTATATGGGGGCTGTATATAATTATGCACCGATGTGGACCAATTTTAGAATAGTTGTTAGAGACCATATACTACCACCATGTACCAAATTTCAGCCGGATCGGATAAAATTTTCTTCTTTTAGAGGCTCCGCAAGCCAAATCTGGGGATCGGTTTATATGGGGGCTATATATAATTATGGACCGATGTGGACCAATTTTGGCATGGTAGTTAAGGACCATATACTAACACCATGTTCCAAATTTCAGCCGGATCGGATGAAATTTGCTTCTCTTAGAGGCTCCGCAAGCCAAATCGGGGGATTGGTTTATATGGGCGCTTTATATAATTATGGACCGATGTGGACCAATTTTTGCATGGTTATTAGAGACCATATACAAACACCATGTACCAAATTTCAGCCGGATCGGATGCAATTTGCTTCTCTTAGAGGCTCCGCAAGCCAAATCGGGGGATTGGTTTATATGGGCGCTTTATATAATTATGGACCGATGTGGACCAATTTTTGCATAGTTGTTAGAGACCATATACTAACACCATGTACCAAATTTCAGCCTGATAGGGTGAATCTTGCTTCTTTTAGAGCAATCGAAAGCCAAATTTGGGGGTCCGTTTATATGGGGGCTATACGTAAAAGTGGACCGATATGAACCAATTTTTGCATTGTTGTTAGAGACCATACACTAACACCATGTACCAAATTTCAGCCGGATCGGATGAAATTTGCTTCTCATAGAGCAATCACAAGCCAAATTTGGGGGTCCGTTTATATGGGGGCTATACGTAAAAGTGGACCAATATGGCCCATTTGCAATACCATCCGACCTACATCAATAACAACTACTTGTGCCAAGTTTCAAGTCGATAGCTTGTTTCATTCGGAAGTTAGCGTGATTTCAACAGACGGACGGACGGACGGACACGCTCAGATCGACTCAGAATTTCACCACGACCCAGAATATATATACTTTATGGGTCTTAGAGCAATATTTCGATGTGTTACAAACGGAATGAAAAAGTTAATATACCCCCATCCTATGGTGGAGGGTATAAAAAAGGTATGTATAGGTAAGTCTACAAATAATTACGAATCGATATGGAATTTTGCACGGTACGTAGAGAGCCAGAATTGAAATATGGGGGTTGCTTATATGGGGGCTATATACAATTATGAACTTGATATGGACCAATTTTTTGTGATTGGGGATCTATTTATCTGAGGGCTATATATAACTATAGACTGATATGGACCTAGTTAGGCATGGTTGTTAACGGCCATATACTAGCACAATGTACCAAATTTCAATCGGTTTATATGGGGGCGATATATAATTATGGACCGATGTAGACCAATTTTTGCACGGTTGTTAGAGACCATATACTAACGCCATGTACCAAATTTCATCCGGATCGGATGAAATTTGCTTCTCTTAGAGGCCTCGCAAGCCAAATCGGGGAATCGGTTTATATGGGGGCTATACATAATTATGGACCGATGTGAACCAATTTTTGCATGGTCATTAGAGACTATATACTAACACCATGTACCAAATTTCAGCCGGATCGGATGAAATTTGCTTCTCTTAGAGGCTCCGCAAGCCAAATCGTGGGACCGGTTTATATGGGGGCTATACGTAAAAGTGGACCGATATGGCCCATTTGCAATACCATCTGACCTACATCAATAAAAACTACTTGTGCCAAGTTTCAAGTCGATAGCTTGTTTCGTTCGGAAGTTAGCGTGATTTCAACAGACGGACGGACGGACATGCTCAGATCGACTCAGAATTTCACCACGACACAGAATATATACTTTATGGGGTCTTAGAGCAATATTTCTATGTGGAATGACAAAGTTAAAACCATTTATGTTATATCCTTCGACATACAACGGAATCTGTTAAATATTTAATTGTCTCTCTCTCTCTCTCTCTCTGCCTCGTTTCTACACCAATCGAAATCAGTAGGTCAAAGATTATTAGAATTTTCACCACAAATAAAAAATCACAAAACAATTTTACTTTCTTTATGATTTGATTGCATTTTATTTCAATTGTTATAAATTTCCACAATTTCCTACCCACAAAATCTATTACAATGTAACTTTTTAGAGACACCAAGCAACCAAACATACGCTCATAGGTCTACAATGGTTGTTAAAATGTCCTTTTTGTGTGCTCATTGTTTGAATAGCTGCACATCGACAAAATATATATCACAAAAATATTCTTGTTTTTTTATTGTTGGTGTTGGTATTGGTCAGACATATTTAAAGTATTCGGGGAATTTTTATTGTAACAACCATCATGATGGATTGTGCGGTGAACATTGTTAGCGGTGTCCTGTAGTTCGCTTTGTTGTTGCTGCTGCCGCTGCTGCTACTTTCCCTGCTGATAGTATCTCTGTGTGCATTTATTATCCTCGCGGTTGGCCTTTTGCCCATTTATATATCGCGTGAAATTTCTTTTTTTGCGGGGACTTTTCAGGACACTGAAAAAATAATTAATAATGAGAATTTTTTTACTTGGCTTCTAGCACTTTCATTAATTTTATTGTAATCTTCCTCTAAGTTATAAAATATCTTAGAAATATATGCCTCATTTGTGAGAGCCTTTAAGAGTCACTTTTTCAGAATTATCCCTATTAATTTCTCTCAGTGTTTTTATTTGAATGTTTAACAATCGCATTGCATTCTATATTCTGTATTGTTATTTTTATAGCACAGTTTTACTGATAACAAAAAAACCTTCAAAGTTATGCCATCCTTTTGGAATCAACAGATTTTGATGGTATTCTGTAACTCTGTGCGACATCAATCAAAAACACAAAATAAAAAAAATAAAAAAATATTTTCTACTAAAAAAAAATATGTATGTCAATTGAATTGCTTATTTGAATTGTATGGAATTGTCTTCATTGTTGAAATGAAGATCCATGGCGGTTTTTAACAATACACCAGAGAATTTCTTTGTCTAGGGCAGGTTGATATTCAGCAAATGGAATCTTGGTCACTATTTTAGAAAAATGAAAAAGGAAAAAATGATATCAGACAGAATTCTTTTTGAAATATACATCTATACATTTCCCTTAGAGTTACACTAAATTAGATTAAATTTTCAGACACCATAAATAATTTACAAAATAAATTTAACATAAATGTTCTCCCAATAGATTCTGAAGAAGCCAATTTAGGGTCGGTGAAACATAGACGAAAAAAAATTAACTACATAATAGCTTAAAACAAACTCTATGAATTGGTAGTATTCAGCAAATTTTTGGGAGTTGTAAATAAAATTTTTAACCCATCGAGTACCGATATCCCCTACGGAGAAAATTCGAAAACGACACCAAATTCTCGCAATCCCACTTAGTAGCGGTTAATTTGTGGATTTTATTATAAAAAAGGAGGATGTAATTAAAATACGCTGTAAATATATTCCATATTGGAGAGCACTAAATTGCAACTTTATAAACTTCATTAACGAAAAATACGCAATTTTGAGACCATTTTTTATTGAACGTCTCTAGCCAAATGTCATTGATATAAAACCTTTAAGTGATGTTATTTTTTCTGTTTTGTATTTATTCTGACACTTCGACAAATGTTGTAGGTCAAATAGGTCTTATTTTCGTAAGGTAGTTTGGTCACAATTCAAGAATCAATTTTTCAAAACAAACTCATATAGGTTTGTTGTACCCTCCACCATAGGACGGGGGTATTTTAATTTTTTATACCCTCCACCAGGGCTGTGGAGCCGGAGTCGGAGTCTAAAGATTTTGCTGGAGTCGGTGTCGGAGTCGTAAAAATTTTGCTCGACTCCGACTCCGGCTAAACCAAATTTTTTAAAACACTTCATATTTTTGTAACTAAGCAAGTTTTTACGCAAATTAGTTTCCATTGTGTTATTCATTCGATCAATGTACAGCATGATTGTAAATGAAAATCAACTTCCAATTACGGCTATCTTTTTATGTTTCCTAGAATGTTAGACTAGCAGATGGGTTTTATCGATCCATTTCAATGCCCATATCAATTTATTTGAAATATTTCGAACAATCGAAATAATTTTTTTTTTAATTTTATTTTAAGGCCATATACATATGTGCAGTATTGGGCGTTATTCAATAATTTTTTATTCAAATAACAAATAATTTTTTATTCGTTATTTTTCATTTGGAATTTTTTGAAATCAAATTTCAAATGTTATCTGTTTATTTGTGTCACAAATAATTATTCGTCATTCGTTAATTGTTATTTGTCATACAAATAATAATTTTTTTGAATTGAAAAAAATAAATTGAATTTATTGAATTCTTCTGATAAAATAATCTTTTTTTGAGGAGCGATAATTGTCTTTATAACTAGGAATGGAACCGGAAGGTACAACATCCAAAAATAGTGATTCAAGTGAATCTAGTTTTTCCATTTTTGATGGAAAATTCTACAGAACTTTAGAAGACAGAGTAAAGAATATCAGTGCTGTGTGCGTGAAATGTAAGCCTGATTTTGTTAAGATAAAAGGAGAGAAAAATTCAATATCAAACTTCATATCTCACCTTAAGAGGCGACATGGTAAGGATGCGTTTGAAGAGTACCAGAGCTATAAATGCCTGAAACTTTCTCACGCGAAGGAGGTAATGAGAAACAAGTGTACAAGAGACAAACAAGGGAAGCATCTGATTCTCTTTGAGTTGAACGAAGAAGTTACAAAATTTGTAATTGATTCGTTGGTGCCTTTTAGAGTAGTAGAAAATCAATGCTTCAAAAAAATATGTGAAGGGTGTACCTCAGGACAAATAATTTCAAGGCGCCAGCTTGGTCGTGAAATAGATAAAAAAATTTCAGAGCCATGTGGTGGAAACTAAGCTAAAACTTAAAGAGAGCAAGTTTGTTTGTACAAATGCTGATATTTGGCCATCACATGAGCGAAGTTTCTTTGGAGTCACTGCTCACTGGATATATTTAGGCGAATCGGCGGCGCTTTCATGCAGACGTTTTAAAGGAGTGCATTCATATGATAAATTAGCTGAAATCCTGAATGAAATACATTTTTGAGAACTTTTTTTCACATACGTATATTATTTGAAATTTTATTTGAAACTTTCGAATAACAAATAAAAAGATAACAAATAAATTGAAGTTATTTGTTTCCACAAATAAACGAATAAAAAAATTATTTGTTATTCCAAATAAAAACTAAATCGAATTTATTCGTTATCTTTTTATTCGTTATTTAGAATAAATTTTGACCAACACTGCATATGTGGAATATTGACAGAAAATTTTTTCAAAATTGTTTTTTTATAGAAAATTTTGTCAAAATGTTATTTCTATAAAAAGTTTTGTCAAAATTTTATTTCTATAGCAAATTTTGTCAAAATTTTATTTCTATAAAAAAATTATTCAAAATTTTATTACTATAGAAATATTTTTTTTTTTATAGAAAACTTAGTCAAAATTTAATTTCTATAGAAAATTTTGTTTCTATAGAATATTTTGCAAAATTTTATTTCTATAAAAATTTTATTTCTATAAAAATTTTATTTCTATATATTTGGTCAAAATTTGATTTCTATAGAAAATTTTGCAAAATTTTATTTACTAGACACACATTTTTCCAAAATTGTATGCTCACTGATACTCACTGCTAAGTCGAAAACTTGTAGAAATTACTTAAATTTTAAAATTTTTCAATGAATGAATCATAAATGCATTTTTGCGAAATTGTTTAGACAATTATAAATATTTTCCAAATATTGCCCGAGATTTTGTAGAAGTCTGATTTGAGATTTTATCAAAATGTAGATCTACATACAAAGTTGTGCACACAATATTATAATCGGCCCGTCCGACTTTAGACTTTCCTTGCATTTTTTGTTAAAATTGTGTTACGTCCCATAACGTTAGATTTAAATTTTAAGTACATAGATTTTGTAGAAGTATATACAATTTTGTCTAAATCGATTTAGATTCAAATTCATGCATATGGGAATATAAACCTTTATATAGCTCGCAACAAATTTTAAGGATTTGAGGTAGTATCAATAATTTTGGTCCACAAATACATATACTGGTGGTATCTTCTCATATTATGATGGGTATTTAAATCATTATTTTATTTATTAAACATTGCCCTAAAATTTAAAATATAGAGTTCAATTGGCATCTAATGTGCAATTAAGATCTTTTTTTTGCACACATAAATAAATACGATACTTTATATCGATCCACTTACGGTACCCCCACAATAGAACAACAAATTAGTGGTATTAAAATTAGATTTAGTTATATTACCCGGAGTCGACTCCGGAGTCGCAGTCGAGCTGATGAAAAATGCTGGAGTCGGAGTCGAACAAAATTGGCTCGACTCCACAGCTTTGCCCTCCACCATAGGATGGGGGGTATATTAATTTTGTCATTCCGTTTGTAACACATCGAAATATTGCTCTAAGACCCCATAAATATATATATTCTGTGTCGTGGTGCAATTCTGAGTCGATCTAAGGATGTCCGTCCGTCCGTCTGATGAAATCACGCCAACCTCCGAAAGAAATCGACTTGAAACTTGGCACAAGTAGTTGTTATTGATGTAGGTCGCATGGTATTGCAAATGGGCCATATCGGTCCACCGACATGACCGATCCCCAGATTTAGCTTCCGGAGCCTCTAAAAGAAGCAAATTTCATCTGATCCGGCTGAAATTTGGTACATGGTGTTAGTATACGATCCCTAACAACCATGAAAAAATTGGTCCATATCGGTCCATAATTATATATAGCCCCCATATAAACCGATCCCCAGATTTGGTTTCCGTAGCCTCTAAGAGAAGCAAATTTCATCCGATCCGGCTGAAATTTAATACGTGGTATAAGTATATGGTCTCTAACATCCACGCCAAAATTGGTCCATATCGGCCCATAATTATATATAGCCCCCATATAAACCGATCCCCAGATTTGAACTCCGGAGCCTCTTAGAGGAGCAAAATTCACCTGATCCGGTTGAAATTTGGAACGTAATGTTAGTATGTGATCTCTAACACACACGCAAGAAGTGGTCCATATCGGTCCATAATTATATATAGACGCCATATAAATCGATCCCCAGATTTGACCTCCGGAACCTCTTGGAGGATCAAAACTCATTCGATTCTTTTGGTGTTAGTAACATATTTGGTCTCTAACAACCATGCAAAAATTGGTCCATATCGGTCCATAATTATATATAGCCCCCGTATAAACCGTTTCTCAGATTTGATCTCCGGAGCCTCTTGGAGAAGCACAATTCATCCGATCCGGTTGAAAATTGGAATGTGGTGTTAGTAACATATATGGCCGCTAATAACCATGCCAAAATTGGTCCGTATCGGTCTATAGTTATATATAGCCGATCCCCAATCACACAAAAATTGGTGCATATCGATTCAAAATCATTGTTGCCACTCGACCCAAAAATAATCTAATAAAATTTTATTTCTATAGAACATTTTGTCAAAATTTTATTTCTATAGAAAATTTTGCCAAAATTTTATTTCTATAGAAAATTTTGTCAAATTTTATTTCTATAGAAGTTTTGTCAAAATTTTATTTCTATAGAAAAGGTTGTCAAAATTTTCTTCTATAGAAAATGTCAAGATTTTATTTTGTCAAAATTTTATTTCTATAGAAAATTGTGTCGAAATGTTATTTCTATAGGAAATGTTGTCATAATTTTATTTCTAAAGAAAATTTTGTCCGAATTTTTTTATATAGAAATTTTTGTCCAAATTTTACTTCTATAGAAAATGTTGTCAAGATTTTATTTTGTCAAAATTTTATTTCTATAGAAAATTTTGTCCAAATTTTATTTCTATAGAAAATTTTGTCCAAATGTTATTTTTATAGAAAATGTTGTCCAAATTTTCTTCTATTGAAAATGTTGTCAAGATTTTATTTTGTCAAAATGTTATTTCTATAGAAAATTTTGTCAAACTTAATTATATACGTATTTAATCGGCCTTTTTTAGTTTAATATATATCCCGTATGGTCTACCTTGCAATTTAGAAGACGGTGTTAGGAAGTTTTAAGATACCTTGTCATCGGCAAGTGTTACTGCAACACAAGTAATTCGATTGTTGATAACAGTCTTCAGTAGAAGTTTCTACGCAATCCATGGTGGAGGGTACATAAGCTTCGGCCTGGCCGAATTTACGGCCGTATATACTTGTTTTTTCAATCCCTTAGTAATATATCGAAATATTGATCTTAGATCCCACTAAAAATATTTATGCTAGGTCATTGTGAAATTCTGAGTCGATTTAGCGATGGACGGACATCAGTCAGTCTAAAGCTAATTTATGAACGAAATAAGCTACCCAGCAAAAAAAGCGTCGCCAAAAAAGTAATGAAAATGTTCTTTTTGGATCCGTAAGTGGTGCAAAATTGACGCAGAAGCGATGAATTTAACATGGGCTTGTCATAGGACGGAAGTCCTCCATTTCAACAGCCGTTGCACTGAATTTGCATCACTTCTTTAGGGGTGATCCGAATTCAATGTTTTGGATGTAAATTAAAAAATACTGTAATATTTTATCAAATAAATAATTTTTATAATTTTTTATAATTTTTAATGGATTCTAACGCTTGTCGGAAACGCTTGACCTCAAATATTTTCAAAAATTCACAATTTTTTCAGATTGGAATTAGCATTTTTTCGACAAAATTTAAAATTTTATGAATTCTTAATCTGTTTTTAACCTATTTGAAACAAAAAAAGTTAAAATTACTCATTAATAGTATGAAAAAGCCAAGTTATAAAAAATTGAATTAAAATAACTTCCTGGGTAGTTAAAATAAAGAATATCGTTGGGAGTGCATCTTCTGGAAGTGCTTCTAAAGTTGTGCCTTTGGAAGAACTTCCAATTTTTTTTGCTGGGTATCGACTTGAAACTTGGCACAAGAGGTTGCTATTTATGTAGGTCGGATGGTATTGTACATGGATCATATCGGACCAATTTTTGGGAATTGCCTTCATATAAACCGAGGTTTGGTTTGCGAAGCCTGTTGGAGGAGCAAATTTCAGCAGATCCGCATGAAATGTGGTGCTTGGTATTAGTCTAAGACCTCTACCATCCAGTCAAATTTCATCCGATCGACTTGAAATTCAAATTGGTCCATAATTCTTTTTGATAATTTTTACTTGAAGGCGAGCCAGAATTCAGAAATGTAAGTTGTCATTAAATGACATTGATAACACATGCAGAAAAAATGTGAAAAATCGAACAAATGATTTTTTTTCCTACGTACGAAAAAACTCAAATCGTTAATACGAAAGACGACATCTTTGGAACCGGGCATGATTTTTACCGTGTATGGACTAACTTAGAATTTCGAAAACAATGTTAAGAAGTTTTAAGATAACTTGCCATCGGTAACTGTTACCACAACCCAAGTAATTCGATTGTGGATGGAAGTTTTTAGTATAACCTTATACGCAATTCAGGCACTGAAAATAGGTATATCCGGTTCCAAAGTTTTGGTAAGGATTTCGAGCCAAAAAAGCGGAGAATCTACACAAAGTAATTCACATGGTAAATAACATGCCGCTCACTCTATTTGAAAAAGCTTCCTTTTCTCATTGTAGACCAGCATTTTTGTATCACTCATTTCCTAGGGACTATGTGTTGGGTGCCGGGGTTTTAGTTTTTCAGCCTTTTAGTATTTAAGACTCCGTTTTATTTCATCTATTTATAGAAAAACAAATTTATTTGCATTGAGAAACTGAAATCAAAAATAATTTTTCTAAATTTCTTTCTTGCCTATACTAAAGTGGAATTACGCCAAACAGTTTTAGCAGCATCATGAAAACCACAAAAATTCGCGTACAACAGCAATGTCCTGCCACGATGCAGCAGCATTCATTTCTAAATCTTTTGACCATAACACAAAACCGCAATGGTTAAAATCTACCCGTCATTTCCCCTAACAACATTCACTTCCCTCTCATCATATGAGTGAGTAGTGATTGTGCAGCTTCACTGTCATTTCGATTCATTTGATATCACATTGCATTGCATCTTCTATGACTCGGTATGAGTATCTGACTGTGCTTTATGTGTCTTCAAAAAAAAAAAAAAAAACAAAAAACGAAAAAAAATTCACTTCACCACCAAGTTTCATTCATTACTCAGCGTATGTGCTACGCTTTTGTTTGGGTTAGCTGCCTAGCCGTTTTTCATTGTTGGCATTTTTCGTCATTGTCAGTCGGTTGGCCAATGTGTCTTTCGGTTGTTATCCAGCATTGCGTTGCATCTCCGATTGCGATTTTCCAAATGACAATGAGAAACAATAATTCAAATTGTAACAAAAACTGCATAAAAGTGAATTACAGAAGAAAACAAATGACAAACTCTCAAAACTACCCAACCCCCACACGCAATATTTGGTCCTTAGGAAATGACTGCTACAAAAATGATTGTCGTTGTACAATGAGTAAAGGAAGCTCTTTGAAATGGAGTGAGTGAAGTAGAGACATGTTATTTGCCTTAAAACCATTCTCTGTAGATTGGATGATATTTTTGATTTATCCTTGAGCATATCCTGCTACTAATGCGAGGCTCTAGCAATAGTTTAGAATAATTGATGCATGTCTAGGCCCCATAAAATATATGTGTACCCATTACCATTAATTCATAGATTTTAACTTACAACCATATCATTCCATTTTGGTTCATAAATTTATGTAGTTCCCACGTCATTGGAACCCCAAATTTGCCTGTAGTGCAGATGTTTGCACCACCCAGCAGTAATATGTTAACCATTGTACCACGGAGTCATAATCACTTTGTCATACCGTTTGTAACTACGATAATTACAGTTGGTAGAATTCTACCAAAAATGGTAGATTTTTTACTGTTTGGTAGATTGATAGAATTCTTGGTCTTTTGGTAGATTTTGCAAAATATTCCTTTGCAACTACTAGGAACTTTACAAACCTTCCAAACAAATAAAATTTTGAACACGATGTCTATATATATTCTATAGAAATTAATTTTTGACAAAATTTTCTACAGAAATAAAATTTTGACAAAATTTTCTACAGAAATAAAATTTTGACAAAATTTTCTACAGAAATAAAATTTTGACAAAATTTTCTACAGAAATAAAATTTTGACAAAATTTTCTATAGAAATCAAATTTTTACATAATTTTCTATAGAAATAAAATTTTGATAAAATTTTCTATAGAAACAAAATTTTAACAAAATTTTCTATAGAAATAAAATTTTTACAAAATTTTCTATAGAAATAAAATTTTGACAACATTTTCCACAGAAATAAAATTTTGACAAAATTTTCAATAGAAATAAAATGCTGAAAAAATTTTTATAGAAATAAAATTTTGACATAATTTTTATAGAAAAAAAAAATTGACAACATTTTCTATAGAAAAAAAAATTTGACAAAATTTTCTATAAAAAAAAAAATTACTAAATTTTCCATCGAAATAAAATTTTGACAAAATTTTCTACAGAAATAAAATTTTGACAAAATTTTCTATAGAAATAAAATTTTTACCAAATTTTCTATTGAAATAAAATTTTGAAAAAATTTTATATTGAATTAAAATTTTTACACAATTTTCTATTGAAATAAAATGACAAAATTTCCTACAAAAATAAAATTTCGACAAAATTTTCAATAGAAATAAAATGCTGACAAAATTTTTTATAGTAATAAAATTTTGACAAAATTTTTTATAGCAAATAACATTTAACAAAATTTTCTATAGAACAAAAACTTACTAAATTTTCCATAGAAATAAAATTTTGACAAAATTTTCTATTGAAAAAAAATTTTGACAAATTTTTCTATTGAAATTAAATTTTGACAAAATTTTTTATTGAAATAAAATTTTGACACAATTTTCTATTGAAATAAAATAACAACATTTCCTACAAAAATAACATTTTCCAAAATTATTTATAAAAAAAATTCACAAAATTTCCTATTGAAATAAAATTTTGACTAACTTTTCTATTGGAATAAAATTTTGACAAAATTTTTTATTGAAATAAAATTTTGACAAAATTTTTTATTGAAATAAAATTTTGACAAAATTTTCTATTGAAATTAAATTTTGACAAAATTTTCTATTGAAATAAAATTTTGACAAAATTTTCTATTGAAATAAAATGACAAAACTTCCTACAAAATTAAAATTTTGACAAAATTATTTATAAAAAATTTCACAAAATTTCCTATTGAAATAAAATTTTGACAAAATTGTCTACGGAAATAAAATTTTGACAAAATTTTCTATCGAAAGAAAATTTTGACAAATTTTTCTATTGAAATTAAATTTTGACAAAATTTTCAATAGAAAAAAAATTTTGACAAAATTTTCAATAGAAATAAATTGTTGACAAAATTATTTATAGAAATAAAATTTTGACAAAATTTTCTATAGAAAAAAAATGACTAAATTTTCCATAGAAATAAAATTTTGACAAAATTTTGTATTGACATAAAATTTTGAGAAAATTTTCTATTGAAATAAAATTTTAACAATAAATGACAAAATGACAAAATTTCCTAAAAAAATAAAATTTCGATAAAATTTTCAATAGAAATAAATTGTTGACAAAAGTTTTTATAGAAATAAAATTTTGACAAATTTTTCTATAGAAAAAAAATTGACAAAACTTTCTATAGAAAAAAAAATTGACAAAATTTTCTATAGAAATAAAATTTTGACAAAATTTTTTCTTGAAATAAAATGTTGACAAAATTTTCTATTGAAATAAAATGTTTACAAAATTTTCTATAGAAGTAAAATATGGACAAAATTTACTATAGAAATAAATTGTTGACAAAATTTTCTATATAAATAAAATGTTGACAACATTTTCTATAGAAATAACATTTTGGCAAAATTTTCTATAGAAATACAATTCTGACAAAAATTTCTATGAGAATAAAATTTTACCAAATTATCTATAGAAATAACATTTTGAAAAAAAAAAATATCTATGGATATAAAATAATGCTAAAATTAAAATTTTGACAAAATATTCTCTAGAAATAGAATAGAAATAAAAAAGTCACAAAATTTACTATTGAAATAAAATTTGGACAAAATTGTCCATGGAAATAAAATGTGAACAAAATTTTCTATCGAAATAAAATTTTAACAAAACTTTCTATAGAAATAAAATTTTTAAAAAATTGTCTTTGGGAATAACGAAGTTTTGTATAGAAATAAAATTTTGACAAAATTTTCTATAGAAATAAAATTTTAACAAAATTTTCTTTCGAAATAAAATTTTGACAAAATTTGCTGTAGAAATAAAATTTTAACAAAGTTTTCTACTGATATAAAGTGTTTACAAAATTTTCTATACAAATAAAATTTGGACAAAATTTACTATAGAAATAAATTGTTGACAAAATTTTCTATATAAATAAAATTTTGACATATGTTCTGTAGAAACAACATTTTGACAACATTTTCTACAGAAATAAAATTTTGACGAAATTTTCTATAGGAAAAAAATTGTAGTTTAGTCAATGTATGGTTTTAAGCTGCAACAAAAAACAACAACAATGCTTAAAGAACAAAACCAACAATAACAAAACAAAACGAATGGAAAAAGAAGAGGAGGCACGCTCAAAATAAACCCAGCCAACTGAATTCAAATCGATGATTTGACAGTGGCATAGGAAAAGAGATATGTTTGTTTCGAATTTATTTCGGCATAAGCCGAAATAAATTTTTTATAGCAAAAAACATTTAACAAAATTTTCTATAGAACAAAAATTTACTAAATTTTCCATAGAAATAAAATTTTGACAAAATTTTCCATTGAAATAAAATTTTGACAAAATTTTCTATTGAAATAAAATTTTGACAAAATTTTCTATTGAAATAAAATGACAAAACTTCCTACAAAATTAAAATTTTGACAAAATTATTTATAAAAAAATTCACAAAATTTTCTATTGAAATAAAATTTTGACAAAATTGTCTACGGAAATAAAATTTTGACAAAATTTTCTATCGAAAGAAAATTTTAACAAAATTTTCTACAGAAATAAAATTTTGACAAAATTTTCAATAGAAAAAAATTTTGACAAAATTTTCAATAGAAATAAATTGTTGACAAAATTAATTATAGAAATAAAATTTTGACAAAATTTTCTATAGAAAAAAAAATGACTAAATTTTCCATAGAAATAAAATTTTGACAAAATTTTGTATTGACATAAAATTTTGAGAAAATTTTCTATTGAAATAAAATTTTAACAATAAATGACAAAATGACAAAATTTCCTAAAAACATAAAATTTCGACACAGTTTTCAATAGAAATAAAATGTTGACAAAAGTTTTTATAGAAATAAAATTTTGACAAATTTTTCTATAGAAAAAAAATTGACAAAACTTTCTATAGAAAAAAAAAATTGACAAAATTTTCTATAGAAATAAAATTTTGACAAAATTTTTTCTTGAAATAAAATGTTGACAAAATTTTCTATTGAAATAAAATGTTTACAAAATTTTCTATAGAAGTAAAATATGGACAAAATTTGCTATAGAAATAAATTGTTGACAAAATTTTCTATATAAATAAAATGTTGACAACATTTTCTATAGAAATAACATTTTGGCAAAATTTTCTATAGAAATACAATTCTGACAAAAATTTCTATAAGAATAAAATTTTACCAAATTATCTATAGAAATAACATTTTGAAAAAAAAAAATATCTATGGATATAAAATAATGCTAAAATTAAAATTTTGACAAAATATTCTCTAGAAATAGAATAGAAATAAAAAAAGTCACAAAATTTCCTATTGAAATAAAATTTGGACAAAATTGTCCATGGAAATAAAATGTGAACAAAATTTTCTATCGAAATAAAATTTTAACAAAACTTTCTATAGAAATAAAATTTTTAAAAAATTGTCTTTGGGAATAAAATTTTAACGAAGTTTTGTATAGAAATAAAATTTTGACAAAATTGTCTATAGAAATAAAATTTTAACAAAATTTTCTTTCCAAATAAAATTTTGACAAAATTTGCTGTAGAAATAAAATTTTAACAAAGTTTTCTACTGAAATAAAGTGTTTACAAAATTTTCTATACAAATAAAATTTGGACAGAATTTACTATAGAAATAAATTGTTGACAAAATTTTCTATATAAATAAAATTTTGACACATGTTCTGTAGAAACAACATTTTGACAACATTTTCTACAGAAATAAAATTTTGACGAAATTTTCTATAGAAAAAAAATTTTTGTTTAGTCAATGTATGGTTTTAAGCTGCAACAAAAAACAACAACAATGCTTAAAGAACAAAACCAACAATAACAAAACAAAACGAATGGAAAAAAATGTTGACAAAATTTTCTATAGAGTTCACAAAATGTTTGAGACATACTTAAAAACGGGAAAATTTCACTGACCTGTGAGGATTTCGAAAAAAAATAAAATGTAAATATCAAAAAATAATTTCTTTCCAATAAAAATTAATTAAAAATAGCGTTAGTTTAACTAAGAAAATTTATTTTATATGATAACCTATACCTATAGGTTATCATATAGTTGGTTCCTCTCTTGCCTTTTGATCTTTTTTCTAGAAATCCCTAAGTAAATAGCAATTAAACTTCTGTGAACTAACTCAAAAACTTAAAAAACTCAAGGCATCAAATATTCTATATAATTATTTTAGTCTCCCTTCTTTTAATGGAATCTCTGTAGGATATTTGCATATTTTCCAAAACGATAATCTGTGGATTTTATTTAAATCTTTTATTGCCCAAGAATAAAAAAAAAGACTCTCTGGGTTGACACACAGGATGATTTCTTATTTGTTTTCTCGTTTTCATTTCCCGAAGCGTGCAAGATAATTCGATGTTAATCCTATGCAACTTTCAAAGTAACTTGAAAAAAAATCAAATTTTAACAGAATCGCATTCTCTGGTATTTTTGAATGGAATTATTTAACTCATAGTTGATGTAGGAATGTATGTGTAAGTATGTATGGGTTTTTAAGATTTTTCATTTATGTATCCGTGGGTGTGTGTGTGTGTGTGTTACATTTCCACACCCTACACTCTTGATGTTAATGCTACTTACAAAACAAAGACAAACAAACACCAAAAGCTCCAAAAGATGTTTGTTATTGCTTTGAGGTTTACCACTCCACTTCACTCCATATGAATGTGAGTGGCACTTGATGGATGTCACTGGATTGCAATGAGTTGTTAGTATACCAATCAACCAAAAACTACCATAGTTACCCCTAGGGTATTGGCTGTGAAGACCTTATATTGGGGTTTTAAGTTCAGGACGTTGCTACATGATCCAGCTGAGAAGACATTGGTGAAATATAATGTCTGTCATAGTTCGTTTCCTGCTGTGATACAATAAAGATGAAGTGGAATTGTCTGTGGGAGTGTATGCGATGCGATCTTTGTTGGAAATATTTTTCTTTCCGCTATTTGGTGGTGTTTGCTTGTTAAGTGCAATAGGGATTTTCCGTATATAGAACTGCCGCAGTTGATGGCAGTTTGTCTGCGAAATTAATCCAAGAGGAAAGTGTGTGTGTGTTCTAATGTAAGAAGAAACTCCATAAAATATTGCAATAATGGTGAAGCTTAATGACAAACTTCATCTACATAGCGCATATACAGTATTTCCACATTTTTTGAGAAAAAGTCGATTAATCCATATCTAGATTTTCGTCTTCTGTATCTCTAGCTTTCTTCCTAGTTTCCTAGATGCTATGCAAACACAAATTGCCACAACGATGAGGTAGATATTTAACAAGAAGTTTACCTTATATGTCAACTACACCAACGATGAAATGAAATTAAATTAAACATAGACCGATTGCACTGTTCCACTATTGCAGTTGCTGTAGTTTCTTCTGCGAATGCTGGTAGCCATAAGTTTCTGTTTGCGGTTAGTGCAATTGCTTGGAAATAAACATGAAATTTTCTAGAGAATTTGAGATAGCAACAACGCTGAAAACAAAATTTAAATTAAATGCCATAAAAAAAATATTTTTCCAATTTATTTGTCTTCGGTTAAAGCTTTGGCTGCTTTGGTCGTTTGTTGTCCTTTATGAAAAAAGAAACAATACACAGAAAAAGATTTCACAAAAATTTTCCCAATTAAAATTTTAATTGAGTTTTAAGAAATATTCAATAATAACTTAATTGATTCAACAAATTTTTTAATGTACAGAAAAATCAAACACACAAATTAATAGTATCAATTAATTTTTTAATTGGATCAATTAATTTTTTAGTTGACTGTCAATGAATTTTTTAATTGATACTATAATTTCTGTGATTGAAGACATTTCAATTAAAAAATTAATTTCGTGATTGAATCAGATTTTTTTTTGTGTAGAGAGTTTAATTTCATTCACGGGACACATATTTGATTTTTTCGAAGACTTTCATGGACATTTTCATTTTTGTTGAAGTTGTCACGATATAAAGTCATTTTCGCTCTAGAACACATATTAAAGGAGATGGCCTTGTAGGCTTTATGTATCATTTTCTATAGAAATAATATTTTTCCAAAATTGTCAATATAAATAAAATTTTCTATAGAAATAAAATGTGGACAAAATTTACTGTAGAAATAAATTTTTGACAAAATTTTCTATAGAAATAAAATTATTCAAAATTTTCTATAGATATACAATTCAATTTTCTATAGAAATTCTATTTTCTAAAAAAAAATTTTTTTGACGAAAATTTCTATAGAAATAAAATTTTGATAAAATTTTTTATAGAAATAAAATTCTGACAAAATTTTCTATAGGAATAAAATATATTATATATATATATAAATATTATAAAATATTATTTTCTAGAGAAATAAATTTTAAAAAAGTTTTCTAGAGAAATAACATTTGGAAACAATTTTCTAGATTAAATTTTATTTTTATCTATAGTAATAAAATTTTTAGAAAATTTCCATTAGAATTAAGATTTTCAGAAAATTTTTTATAATAATAACATTTTGACAAAAATTTCTATAGAAATAATTACTATCAACAGGAATAATTATATATAATAATAATTAATGATATATAATATTAATGTATTGGCCTTGCGTATCATTTTCTATATAAATAATATTTTTACAAAATTTTCAATAGAAATAAAATTTTCATAAAATATTCTATAAAAATAAAATATCGACAAAATTTACTATAGAAATAAATTTTTGACAAAATTTCTATAGAAATAAAATTTTTACAAATTTTCTATAGAAATAAAAAAAAATTCTGGCAAAATTTTCTATAGAAATAAAATTTCGACAAATAGAATAGAAATAGAAATAAAATTTTCATAAAATTTTCTACAGAAATAAAATTTGGGCAAAATTTACTATAGTAATAAAATTTTGACAAAATTTTCTATAGAATTAAAAAAAAAATTCTGACAAAATTTTCTATAGAAATAAAATTTCGACAAATAGAATAGGAATAGAAATAAAATTTTCATAAAATTTTCCATAGAAATAAAATTTGGACAAAATTTACTATAGTAATAAAATTTTGACAACATTTTCTATAGAAATAAAATTTAGACAAAAATTTCTATAGAAATGCAATTTTGACAAAATTTTCTATAGAAATACAATTTTGACAAAATTGTCTATAGGAATAATTATATAAAGTACTAATTAATAATATATAAAATTAATGTATTGACTTTGTAGGCTTTGTGTATCATTTTCTAAAGAAATAATATTTTTACAAAATTTTCAATAGAAATAAAATTTTCATAAATTTTTCTATAGAAATAAAATTTCGACAAAATTTACTATAGAAATAAATTTTTGAAAAAAAATTCTTAGAAATAATATTTTTACAAAATTTTCAATAGAAATAAAATTTTCTATAGAAATAAAATTTGGACAAAATTTAATTTAAATTTTTGACAAAATTTCTATAGAAATGTTGTTTACAATGTTTACAAAATGTTCTATAGAAATAAAATTTTTACAGAATTTTCTATCGAAATAAAATTTTGACAAAATTTTCTATTAAATTAAATTTTGACAAAATTTTCTATAGAAATAAAATTTTGACAAAATTTTCTATAGAAATACAATTTTTACAAAATCTTCTATAGAAATAAAATTTTGACAAAATTTCCTATGGATATAAAATTTTATTTTCTATCGAAATAAAATTCTATTTTATAGAAATAATATTTTGACAAATATTTTCTAAAGAAATAAATTTTTAAAAAATTTTCATGAGAAATAAAAATTTGAAAAAATTTTCTAGAGAAATAAAATTTTGCCAAATTTTTATTTTTATCTAGTAATAAAATTTTTAGAAAATTGTCAATATAAAATTTTTAGAAAATTTTCAATAGAAATAAAATGTTTACAAAATTTCCTTTAGAAATAATATTTTTACAAAATTTTCTATAGAAATTAAATTTTTACAAAATTTTTTATAATAGTAAAATTTTGACAAACGTTTCTATAGTAATAAAATTTTGACAAAATTTTCTATAGTAATAAAATTTTGACAAAATTTTCTATAGAAATAAAATTTTGACAAAATTTTCTATAGAAATAAAATTTTGACAAAATTTTATATAGAAATAATATTTTCACAAAATTTTTCAAAATACGATTTTTTTTGTTTAATAGCTTTTTGGTAAAATTTTCTCCTAATAGATTATTTTAAAATTTAAACTTTTCGAGGATTTTCATAGAAAGTTAGCATGCAGAGTTTACTTAAATACCAAGTGAGGTATGTAAAAAAAATTTTAGATTGTAAGAATTCGGCGGACGGACATCGTTAAGTCGAATTGGAATGTGAGAGATGTTAAGCGATTGATCTACGACTGCTCCTTCGATTCTTCTATATGAGTTTACATATTACATATTATAAAAAAAATCATGAACGACGTGCACATTTCAAAACGAGCCGGTCATGAAAGTGAATCAACGCAAATGTGATGTCAAAAGGAGAACAGACGCACAGTGTGAAAGCGGTAAAAAACTATGTGCTCCGATTTTTATTCTTATTTCATTTTTTAATAGTCTATGATATCGAGCTTCGAATGCAAAAGTAACATTTTTCTATAATTGAGTAGAACTTTTTTTTGAAAAACTATTTGAATTTTAAGCTTGTTTTTGGTCGAAAATGGGGTTAAATTACGTAGATGGTGCAAACGACTGAATGTTCCGATTTTAGCAAAGTTAAATATTTTGTGTAGGTATTGAGGTAGGCTTTGAAGTAAACCCAAAAACAAAAATATTTTAAAATTTTTTTGGATTTTTCAATGCTATTTATACCATTCACCCCTACTGTGTAGGGTATAATAAGTTTGTGAATTGTATGTAACGCCATGAAAGAAAAGTATGTGGCCCATCGTTTAGTATACCGATCGTCTTAGAATTAAATTCTGAGTCGATTTAGCGATGTCCGTCTGTCTGTCCGTCTGTCTCTTCATGTATTTTTGTGCACAAAGTACAGGTCGCAGTTTAAGACCGATCATCCTCAAAGTCGGTATAGGGTCGCTTTGTGGGACAGAGACAATCGCTATTGATTTTGGAAAAGATTTAGGTTCAGATTTAGATATAGCTGTCATATATATTTCTCTCCGATCTGGTCATAATTGGCGTGTTTACCAAATGATTCTGTACATCCGAATATTTTATGAGTCTCGAAAAACTTGCAAAATTACAGCTAAATCGGTTCTTATTTAAATATAGCTCCCATATATATCTTTCGTCCGATTTGGACTCATCTGCCAACAGAGGCCATACCGATTTTCGTGAAATTTCGCACAGAGAGTAGAATTTTTTTTTTTTTTTGAGTTGAAAGCTGAGAACAAAACCGTGACAGTGGACGAAACCGTGAACATTCCCTTTTACGTGAAGGTATCACAATGGACTGTTTCAGGCTCTAAGTGAGCCTGAAACTTAATTGGGCTGTCACTTTAAACTTCCGTTTCACTATGTAACCGTCCGTTCACGATTTTGGGTTGTAATTTTTTCTATTAGTGTATACCAAAGTAGTGGCGAAGGGTGTAATTAATTCATACAATTTATTTTTTTTTTTAATCACACCAAAAATCGAACACAGCCATTGTACAGTGTGGCTGATATTTATTGCAACCATTTTCATTTTGCTATAATTTCTAAACAATTCGTCTGATGGATGACAGATTTATTCTAGTAGAAGCTCACTAAAATATTTTGATCTATGACATTCAGAAATAAAGTTTTTTGAGAGAAATTTAAGCGTGTGTTAAAACTTGATGACACTATTAAAGCCCAGGGCAGACATTCCAACAGGACTCAGTGACACCGCACTACCTAAAATTAGATAGTTCCGATTTTTTTCTATTTAATGCAATGCATTAAATATCAGTCACCCTGTATATTTTTACAGTCATAAAGTACAAATTCATATTCCACAATTTTTTTGTATAAAATTTACAGTTTCTTGTATTTCTTTCATGTTTCTGTTTTCACAAATTCGCACTTTACTTTTTCTTTTTGCTTGAATTGAATTTGGTTTATATAAACATAGTGTATCTTAATTTTTTTCACAAAATACAAATCTACCAACAAATATGAACAAAATTCACCGATGTTCGCCATAAAAGTGCAACTAAGACAAACTTTTTAGTGGAACTTCAGAGTCCTCCCATATTTTCTACAAAGCCAAAGTGAATTTTAATTGCCACAAGGATATGCACAATTCTCACAAATGTTAGAGGTTTACTAGGATTATTGTTGTGTGGTTTTGTGAGAAATATGTTTTTGATGTTTAGTTTTTTTTGTTGAAAGTTTTGTGGAATTCAAAAAGCGGTGAAACATCTGAAACAAAATTGAATTTTAATTGACCTCTTACTGCAAACGCTTATATCTATGGTAACTGTTTTGGTGAAAGGATTAAGTCGATTAATGGATTTTCGGTCTTGTTGAGTTTACTAGAGGCTTTGCATTAGCGATAACATTAAGCAAAGAATAATATTGGATAGTTGAAAAAGTATTTTGGTATTGGTACTATTGGATTTTATACACACGTTTAGTTCATATGTGACCTACCTAAAAAAGGGAAATTTCTTTGGTGTGTTGAAAATTTCCAAAAAATTTATAAAATTTAATTACAACAATATTATTTTATTGCAATAAAATAAGTTAAATTTAGCGATATTTCAACTACGGATTTTTTTGTCCATGTATTCTGATTACCGCCCTGTCTTTCATAGGCATTTCATATGCAGTCCAAAAATATTCTCTATTGGCTATGGTAAATTCTTTCAACACTTTGTGATTATTTCTAACTTCGTCTACGATTGCTGTAAATTTATTTTCCCTTTGTTGAATTTTTGGAATCCATAATCTAATGTGCAATTATTCTTGTCTCCTATTTTGAGTTAATCTTTCGAAAATTGTGTTCTCTACTAAATTTAATTTCAACAACACAAAGCAACTCTCAATGACTAGAAAACCAGAATGTGAGAGAGATAATATTCTTAATAAACCTCAATTAAAATTACATGACATATCATTTTCAATACAGAGGAAGGCATACAGACATAAACACAAAAACTGAACATACGCACAACCCTGCAAACATTTTCAATCGAAAGTGTATCTTAGAGTTTCACAATGCATGATAAAACTTCCATAGGCAATATCTTCTTAGAGAGTTTCTGTTTCCGGAGCCAAAAATAATCTACTAAAATTTAGAGAAAATTTTACCAAAACAGAAAAACACCAAACAAAAACATTTTATATAAAAAAAAAAATTTTTTAAATTTTATTTCTATAGAAAATTTTCTCAAAATTGTAAGCCTATAGAAAATGTTGTCAAACATTTATTTCTATAGAAAATTTTAAAAAGAATTTTATTCCTATACAAAAATGTTTCAAAATTTTATTTCAATTGAAAATTTCCCCAACATTTTATTTCTACAAAAAATTATATCAAACTTATATTTCTATACAAAAACTTAAAAAAAAAAACAAAATGTTATTTCTATGGAGATTTTGTCAAAATTTTATTTCTGTAGAAAATTTTGTAAAAATTTTATTTCTATAGAACATTTTGTCAAAATTTAATTTCTATAGAAAATTTTGTCAACATTTTATTTCTATAGAAAATTTTGTCAAAATTTAATTTCTATAGAAAATTTTGTCAAAATTTTATTTCTATAGAAAACTTTGTCAACATTTTATTTCTATAGAAATTTTGCTAAATTTTATTTCTATAGAAAATTTTGTCAAATTTTTATTTCTGTAGAAAATTTTGTCAACATCTTATTTCAATAGAAAAATTTTACTTTTATAAATTTATTTAGAAAGCTTTATAAAATATTATAGAAATTTATAGAAATTGTATTTCTATAGAAAATTTTGCCAAAATTTTATTTCTATAGAAAATGTTGTAAATATTTTATTTTGAATATTATGTCAACATTTTGTTTCCATAGAAAATTTTACTCCTATAGAAAATTTTTTCAAAATTTCATTTCCCCAAACTTTTATTTCTACAGGAAATTATATCAAACTTATATTTCTATAGAAAACCTTTTATTTCAAATTTTGTCAAAATTTTATTTCTACGGAAAATTTTTTCAAAATTGTATTTCTATAGACAATTTTGTCAAAATTTTATTTCTATAGAAAATTTGGTCAACATTTTCATTCAATAGAAAAATTTTACTTTTCTAAATTTTTTTAGAAAGTTTTATAGAATATTATAGAAAAATTATAGATATTGTATTTCTATAAAAAATGTTCTCAAAATTTTATATCTATAGAAAGTTTTGTCAAAATTTTGTTGTGAAAATTTTGACAAAATTTTATTTTGAATAATTTGTCCATATTTTATTTCGATAAAAAATTTTGCCAAGATTTTTATTTCAATTGAAATTTTTTTCAAAATTTTATTTCTACAAAAAATTTTCTCAAGATTCTTTATTTCTACAGAAAATTTTGTCAAGATTTTTTTGGAAAATTTTGTCAAAATTTTATTTTTATAGATTTTCTTTTCAAAATTTTCCCAAAAATTTAAGTTCTTTGGTCAACATTTTAATTCAATAGAAAAATTTTACTTTTCTAATTTTTTTAGAAAGTTGTATAGAATATTATAGATATTGTATTTCTATAAAAAATGTTCTCAAATTTTTATATCTATGGAAAATTTTGTGAAAATTTTGTCAAAATTTCATTTTGAAAAATTTGTCCAAATTTTATTTCCATAAAAATTTTTGCCAAGATTTTTATTTCAATTGAAAATTTTTTCTAAATTTTATTTCTACAAAAAATATTCTCAAGATTCTTTATTTCTACAGAAAATTTTGTCAAGATTTTTTAGAAAATTTTGTCAAAATTTTATTTAATTTTTTTTTAAATATTATTTCTATGGAAAATTTTTCCAAAATTTAAGTTCTTTAGAAAATTTGCTCAAAACTTTACTTTTATAGATAATTTTCTCAGAATTTTATTTCTATAGAAAGTTTTATCAATATTTTATTTCTGTAGAATATATTGTCTAAATTTTACTTTGAAAATTTTCTAAAATCTAGTTCTATGAAAAATGTTCTCACAGTTTGTATTTCTATAGATAATTTAATCAATATTTTATTTCTATAGAAAATTTGGTCGTCATTTTGATTCAATAGAAAAAATTTACTTCTATGTATGTTTTTTAGAAAGTTTTATAGAATATTATAGAAAATGTATAGATATTGTATTTCTATAGAAAATTTTGTCTAAATTTTATTTTGAAAATTTTGTGAAAATTTTATTTCCATAGATTTTTATTTCTATACAAAACGTTTTAAAAATTTTATTTCAATTGAAAAAATTTTATTATTACAGAAAATTTTGTCAAGATTTTTATTTTTTGTTAGAAAATTTTTCAAAATTTTATTTTTATAGATTTTTTTCAAAATTTTATCTCTATAGAAAATTTTCTCAAAACTCTATTTCTAGAGATAGTTTTCTCTAAATTTTATTTTTATAGGACATTTTTTCAACATTTAATATCTATAGAATATATTCTCTAAATTTTATTTTGAAAAATTTTTCAGCATTTTATTTCTATAGAAAAATTTTCTAAAAATTTTTCAATTGAAAATTTCCACAAAATTTTATATCTATAGATAATTTTGTCGCAAGTAGAGACATTTTAGCGATAGACAATTAAATTAAACCACAAATGCTTGCAGGGATAGTTGGCGTTTGCAGTGGCAGTAGCATGCAGTTCAAGATTTGTACAAAATTTACGATTGTATATCAACACTACAACACTTTAGACACCAAACCAATGTCACAAGCTTCCATCTGTTAATGTAAAATGACAATGCCAAATGATGGCAGCCATTGTAGGCCTATCTCTAGGCAACATGGACAATATTCTAACATTTTTAGTTCGTGTAGAGTCGTTTGGGTGGTTATGTGTGTCCTTGGTATCATACTTTTGTGTGGTCAATTGTCCATGCACACACACACACTCACATCAGACACTGAAAGTTTTGGCTTCAATACTTAACACTTGCAAAACGCAAAATAAACACAGATCTTACATTAAGACCACAACTCTCCAATTCAAGTATAATTTCCTTTCTCCAGTGGACCTACATAGTGGGATAGTCCAAAGATATATCATCGTTCATAATTGGGATATTTCAAAATGATGATGACGAGGGTTGTAAGTAGCGGTAGCAATCAGACAAGTTTATATGGGTTAATGTTTGGCCAGCGTGATGGCTTCTTTCGAAAACCAGTTGTGTTATATTCAGAGTTGCCATTTTGACCCGATCAGACCTAAATTGGTCTAAAAAATTATTAAATTTTAAATTTGGTCCGATGGTCGGACCATAAGGCATTTGGTTGATTTTAATCCATTTTCGTCAAATCGGCAATTTTTCCAAAAAAATTTTGATAAAATTTTCTGTAGAAATAAAATTTTGACAAAAATTTCTATAGAAATAAAATTGTAACAAAATTTTTTATAGAAACAAAATTTTGTGCGGAAATAAACTGTACAAAAATTTTATGTAGATACAAAATTATGCAAAAATTCTGTATAGGAAGAAAATTTTGTGTATAGAAATGGAATTTTTACAAAATTTTCTAAAGAAATTTGACAAAATTTTCTATAGAAATAAAGTTTGGAAAATATTTTCTTTATAAATAAAATTGTGATAAAATCTTCTAAAGAAATAAAATTTGGACACAATTTTCTATAGAAATAAAATTTTAATAGAAATAAAAATTTGACAAAAATTTCTATAGAAATGGAGTTTTGACAAAATTTCCTGAAGAAATGAAATTTTGACAAAATTTTCTATAGAAATAAAATTTTAACAAAATTTTCTACAGAAATAAAATTTTAACAAAATCAGCTATAGAAATAAAGTTTTGACAAAAACTTCTATAGAAATAAAATTTTGAATTTTTTCTATAGAAATAATTCTTTGACAAAATTTTCTATAGAAATAAAATTTGGACAAAATTTGCTATTGAGATAATATTTTATCAAAATTTTCTATAGAAATAAAATTTGGAAAAAATTTTCTATAGAAATAAAATTTCGACAAAAATTTCTATAGAAATAAATATTGAATAGAAATAATATAGAAATAAAATTTGAATAGAAATAAAAATGTGACAAAACTTTCTGAAATAAAATATTGCCATAACTTTCTATAGAAATAAACGTTTTAACAACATTTGTATAGAAATGGATTTTTGACAAAATTCTCTGAAGAAATAAAATTTTCACAAAATTTTCTATAGAAATAAAATTTGAACAAAATTTTCTATAGAAATAAAATTGTAACAAAATCTTCTATAGAATTTTATAGAATTTTGACAAAATTTTCTATAGAAATAAAATTTTGACAAAATTGTCTATAGAAATATAATTTTGACAAAATTTTCTATAGAAACAATTCTTTGACAAAATTTTCTCTAGAAATAAAATTTTAAAACAATTTCCTATTGAGATTATATTTTGTCAAAATCTTCTAAAGGAATAAAATTTGACAAAATTTTCTATAGATATAAAATTTTGACAAATATTTCTATAGAATTGAAACACATTTTTTTTATAGAAATAATTCTTTGAAAAAATTTTCTATAGAAATAAAATTTGGACAAGGTTAGGTTAGGTTAGGTGGCAGCCCGATGTATCAGGCTCACTTATCCATTGTGATACCACATTGGTGAACTTCTCTCTTATCACTGAGTGCTGCCCGATTCCATGTTAAGCTCAATGACAAGGGATCTCCTTTTTATAGCCGAGTCCGAACGGCGTTCCACATTGCAGTGAAACCACTTTGAGAAGTTTTGAAACCCTCAGAAATGTCACCAGCATTACTGAGGTGGGATAATCCACCGCTGAAAAACTGTTTGGAGTTCGGTCGAAGCAGGAATCGAACCCACGACCTTGTGTATGCAAGGCGGGCATGCTAACCATTGCACCACGGTGGCTCCCAAAAAAAAATTTGCACAAAATTTGCTATTGAGATAATATTTTATCAAAATTTTCTATAGAAATAAAATTTCGACAAAAATTTCTATAGAAATAAAATTTTGATAAAATTTTCTATAGAAATAAAATTTGAATAGAAATAAAAATGTGACAAAACTTTCTGAAATAAAATATTGCCATAACGTTCTACAGAAATAAACGTTTGACAAACATTTCTATAGAAATGGATTTTTGACAAAATTTCCTGAAGAAATAAAATTTTGACAAAATTTTCTATAGAAATAAAATTTTGATAAAATTTTTTATAGAAATAAAATTTTGATAAAATTTTCTATAGAAATAAAATTGTAAAAAAAATCTTCTACAGAAATGAAATTTTGACAAAATGTTCTATGGAAATATAATTTTGACAAAATTTTCTATAGAAACTTGGACAACATTTTCTATAGAATTTCCTGAAGAAATAAAATATTGACAAAATTTTTTATGGAAATATAAGTTTTACAAAATTTTCTATAGAAACTTGGACAACATTTTCTATAGAAACAATTCTCTGACAACATTTTCTATAGAAATAAAATTTTAACAAAATTTCCCATTAAGATAATAATTTGACCAAATTTTTTGTAGAAAAAAATTTGGACAAAATTTTCAATATAAATAAAATTTGGACAAAAATTCTTAAAGAAATAATATTTTGACAAAATTTTCTATAGAAATAAAATTTGAATAAAAATAAAAATTTTCCAAAATTTTCTGTCGAAGTAAAATTTTGGAAAAAGTTTGATTTTTTTATTATAGTATAATAAAATAAAATTATATATTAATTTATAAATATAATTTGAAAAAAAAAATGGTCCGCTGGTACGAATTTTGGTCCAATTTTGGATATATATTTATTATATATATATATATTTATATATTTATATATAAATATATATTTATTTAGTTGAAATAAATTATATAAATATAATTTGAAAGAAAAAATGATCCGCTTGTACGAATTTTGGTCCAATTGTGGAAAAATATTGGTCCAAAATAAAAATTCATTGTGGAAACCCTGGTTACATTGTTCTTGGTTTTGAATATTTACGCAGCTTCGAAATAAAAAAGAAAGACACTCAGTTTAGTTGAATCTCTTGTACCCTACCGCATGTGTTTGAACCATTAGTGTCTCCAGAAGAAAATCTCGAATGTTTTTAGGAAGGAAAGAGCAAATATAAAGAGAAGCCAGCTATATTATACCCCAATCGAAATGGATAAATTCCAGGACCAAGAACCCTTCCCAGTTCTGGTTGGAACTTATGGAAGGGACCGATCACTTTAGCACGGGTTTTTCATTGACTTTAAGACACAACTTGGATTCATTATAAAGGACATGTCCTTCAAAAAAGCCCATAGACAGTTTCCCATGAATAAGTCTGAGACAAAATCTTTAATTTTGAGCATCCGAATTATAATTTTGGTTTACTACTGAAACTGCCTCCGATTTTCGTGTATACATTTCCTGGCAATTTGATATGTCTACAAGGATAATGACAAGTAATTCTTACGCATACACTATCTGTCTATGTGGACATTGACACTCTTACCAATGAAGATATAAAACACATGTCGTTTCTCCTCTAGATTGAGTGTGGTGAATAATTTGGCCAACAGTGAATTGGTCTCTCCGTCGTTTTCTCTTCATAGGCATTTTATTTGCTAAAGTTCTTGTAGCCACTGGACACTTCTCAAAAATCCTTGGCAAGTGTTTAGCATTTGTAATGTGTACTGGTGATGATGATGATGATGGTTCTATTTCCGTTTCAGCATACACACATAGATTTCCATAAGTCGATACCAAGCACTTGTTCCAATCTCAACTCAAATGTGCCCTTGTGCATATGACTTGATAATGTTAAGTCTAATGATGTTGATAATGTGAAGTCCAATAGTTTTACTACCACTACACACACACTACTCTGCCTCCATGTAACCGGTGTTCCCTTTGCTTGTTTCTATTGACTTGTGTTGTCAGAATTTCTATACTGATGCTGATGATAGTCCTATTTACTTTGCAAAGGAAACCAAATATGGTTGGTATTCGAGAATCACATTTCATCAATAGACAATGCAACAACATCTGTTTACCGTGTTTGAAAGACCTTCTGCAGACCAAATGCATGAAAACTCTGAGAATGCAGCCAAGGAAACATCCTCACCCGTCTCTAACTGGTACCGGAATTCATGTAAGCAACCAACCAACTTAAAGGTCAACTGTTGTAAATATGTTTAGCGCTATAATTACTTCGTTGAATATCATGTTGTAGAGGATTACATGAAGAATACCTCAAGGATAAGCTGAATATGGAAAATAATCTTTGGACTTTGATGTTCTATATTGGGTTTAATGCAGTCAGTTTATGCTTGGATGAACACTTTCTATATATTTGAAAATCCATTTCATTTTGTTGGAAGCTTAAATTTAAAATGTGGAATTTTAGAAAATGTTTGAAATTATTCAAAAAATTGTAACAACCCTACGGGAAATGGATCATCCACAGGACCAGTACAGGACTAGTCCCTGGTGTGTATGGACCAGTCCCAGTTCTGGTCAAAACGTATGGAAGCGACCGGTCACTTTAACATGGGTTTATAATTAATGGGGTAAATTTACACTTTACGACACGTCTTGGACTCATTCCAAAGGACACGTCCTGGGAAAATTTAGTAGGAGCAAAACGGTCTAAGCGTATGGAAGGGACCGGTCACTTTAATATGGGTTTGTAATTAATGGAGTAAATTTACACTTTACGACACGTCTTGGATTCATTCCAAAGGACACGTCCTGGAAAAATTTAGTAGGAGCATCCCACAGACAGTTACTCATTAACCAGTCTCGTACAAACTATTGTGAATATGTTTCCTTTTTGGCACGATTCGCATCAGAAGTGAAAACCATTCGAACTATGTTGATTCGATTTTAATTTTAAGCGAGCATGGAAATCAATAAATTATGACTATTTAAAATTTGCGACAAACGGGAGCACCGTTACCAGTCATATGATATGTCCGCCAGTGACAATTTGCATCAATTTCCCGACGAAAAACGACTCTTTTCTCTTTCAACTCAATCCGCAAATCAACCCAATTTTTGGCTTCCGCATAAGAATCAGTCAGGTCAGATCAGTCGGATGGGGCAGGTCTTCCCATTTGGGTGTTTGCAAATAAGTTTTTACGGGTTTTGCAACATGCGGCCGAGGGTTAACGCTGAATTTTAAATATCGTGATAGGGCAACCCAAGTATTGAAATCTCCCAGCTCTATCATAAAACTTGCCAATTTTGGAGATTATACGTACACTGAGCGTTTTATTGTCATACGAAGGCTATATATGTTGTTTACAGCAAACCAAAAAGATTCATTTCATCCAAAAAATGGAAATAAACCGTGGAAATTCTTGTGTGTTCATTTTATAAACTTTTGAACGTGGATTAACTCAACAACAGTACTTCGATGAACTTAATTCAATTTTTGAAGATGAAGCTCCGTCAAAGACCAGTGCCTCGATAAATTCAATCGAAGTCGTTGTTCACTCCAAGACGAACTTTGTGAAGGTCCTTCAAAATCAGTTTTTGTTCCGGAAACTATTGATGCTGTGAGATTGTCATGTGACATAGGGCATTAGTAGGTCTAGTACACATTCAATATTACATGAACATTTCCCACTCAATTTGCGAATCGCTCAAAAAAAAGGTTGTGTGGATTGATCGAAAGTAAGGTACGATAGCAGGTGATGAATCGTGGATTTAAGCGTACGAAAAGTCGTCTGCTGTTTACGAAAGTAAACAGCAGACGACTGTTCGACACCTGAAGAGGCGGTTGATGCATTAGGAATGCGTGTTGAGGATACCTCAATGAGAGTGGCGATATTGCTTCCATAATTGGTTCAATCGAATGCAATGGTGTATATATTTTAATGGGAATATTTTGAAAAAAACTAAAGCAATAATCCAGAATTATAAAAAGCAACCCTCGTAAATCACCTTACTCGGCTCAAGCACATCAGTTGAGTTCAATAAAAAGTTCCTGTTATCGCTTCACTTGGTTGCAGCAGCTAAAAGTACACCACACCCAGGTGCACGCAGAGAGAGAGAGAGAGAGATATCATCACCTCACAGAAAAAATGTTCACGAAATTTTTTCCAATTAAAGTCTTAATTTGAGTTTTAAAAATATTCAATTAAAAATTTTATAGATTCCACAAATTTTTTAATTGCAACAAAAATTAAATACAATAACAATATACGGCCGTAAGTTCGGCCAGGCCGAATCTGATGTACCCTCTACCTGGATTGCGTAGAAACTTCTACTAAAAACTGTCATCCACGAATTACTTGGGTTGCGGTAACACTTGTCGATGACAAGGTATCTTAAAGCTTTTTAGCATCGTTTTCTAAATTGTAAGTTAGTCCATGCGGCGTTGACAAAATTTTCTGTAGAAATAAAATTTTGACAAAATTTTCTGTAGAAATAAAAGTTTGTCAAAATTTTCTATAGAAATTAAATTTTGACAAATTTTTCTATAGAAATAAAATTTTGACAAAATTTTCTATAGAAATAAAAATTTTGACAAAATTTTCTAGAGAAATAAAATTTTTATAGAAATAAAATTTTGACAAAATTTTCTATAGAAATAAAATTTTGACAAAATTTTCTATAGAAATAAAATTTTGACAAAATTTTCTATAGAAATAAAATTTTGACAAAATTTTCTAAAGAAATAAAATGTAGACAAAATTTTCTGTAGAAATAAAATTTTGTCAGAATTTCCTATAGAAATAAAATGTAGACAAAATTTTCTATAGAAATAAAATTTTGACAAAATTTTCTATAGATATAAAATTTTGACAAAATTTTCTATAGAAATAAAATTTGGACAACATTTTCTATAGAAATTTTGTATAGAAATTAATAATCAGAATAGAAATAAAATGTTGACAAAATTTTCTATAGAAATAAACTGTTGACAAAATTTTCTATAGAAATAAAAATTTTGACAAAATTTTCTATAGAAATAAAATTTTGACAAAATTTTCTATAGAAAAAAAATGTTGACAAAATTTTCTATAGAAATAAAATTTTGTCAGAATTTTCTATAGAAATAAAATGTAGACAAAATTTTCTATAGAAATAAAATTTTGACAAAATTGTCTATTGAAATAAAATTTGGACAACATTTTCTATAGAAATTTTGTATAGAAATTAATAATCAGAATAGAAATAAAATATTGACAAAATTTTCTATAGAAATAAAATGTTGACAAAATTTTCTATAGAAATAAAAATTTTGACAAAATTTTCTAGAGAAATAAAATTTTTTATAGAAATAAAATTTTGACAAAATTTTCTATAGAAATAAAATTTTGACAAAATTTTCTATAGAAATAAAACGTAGACAAAATTTTCTGTAGAAATAAAATTTTGTCAAAATTTTCTATAGAAATAAAATTTTGACAAAATTTTCTATGGAACTAAAATTTTGACAAAATTTTCTATAGAAATAAAATTTTGACAAAATTTTCTATGGAAATAAAATTTTGGTAGATTTTTTTTGCGGTTTGAACAAATTTTTGTGTGATAGGCCATCGGCTATATATATAACTATAGACCAATATGGACCAATTTTTGCATGGCTATTAGTGGTCCTATACTAGCGCAATGTACCAGATTTCAACGGGATCGGGTGAATTTTACTCCTTCAAGAGGCTCCGAAGGTCAAATCTAGGGATCGGATCACTTTTACTACTCACAGATTTCGCTTGCGGAGCCTCTTGGAGGAGTAAAATTCATCCGACTCTGTTGAAATTTGGTACGTAGTGTTAGTATGTTATATTGTCTCTAACAACCATGCAAAAATTGATCCATATCGGGCCATAGTTAAATATAGCCCCCATATAAACCGATCCCCAGATTTCATCCGATTCGGATGAAATTTGGTACATGGTGTTGGTATATGGTCTCTAACAACCATACAAAAATTGTTCTACATCGGTCCATAACTATATATAGCCCCCATATAAACCGATCCCAAGATTTAGCTTGCGGAGCCTCTTGAAGGGGCAAAATTCATCCGATCTGGTTGAAATTTGGTACGTGGTGTTAGTATATGGTCTCTAACAACCATGCCAGAATTGGTCCATATCGGTTCATAATTATATATAGCCCCATATAAACCAATACCCAGATTTGACCTCCGGAGCCTCTGGAAGGAGAAAAATTCATCCGATCCACTTGAAATTTGGTACATTGCGCTAGTGTATGGCCGATAACAACCATGCAAAAATTGGTCTGTATCGATCTTTATCATATATAGCCCCCATGTAAACCGATCCCCAATCACAGAAAAATACCGATTGCCACTCGAGCCAAAAATAATCTACCAAAATGTTATTGCCATAGAAAATTTTGTCAAAATTTTATATGTCTATAGAAAATTTTGTCAAAATTTTATTTCTATAGAAAATTTTGTCAAAATTTTATGACTTTAGGAAATTTTGTCAACATTTTATGCCTTAAAGAAATTTTGTCAAAATATAATTTCTGTACAAAATTTTGTCAAACATTTATTTCTATAGCAAATTTTGTCAAAATTTTATTTCTATAGAAAATTTTATCAAAATGTTATTTATATAGAAAATTTAGGAAGCATTTCATAGTTGGAGAGTAATATTTTGCAAAATCTTCCACAATATCAAGAATTCTACAAATCTACTACACAGTAACAAATCTGCCATATAGAGTGATACGGTCAAAATTTGGTCAATATAAACTTGACGTATTTCTTTCAATTTTGCATTTAAAAACCTGAACACCCCCCATTTTGAAGGTGTGTGTGTGTAGAATGTTGCTCCTATTTTGATTTTGGAATTCACTCTTCAGTTGTCAAAATGCTGTCCAAGCAAGAAGAGCAGCGTATCAAAATTTTGCTCGCGCATCGCGAAAATCCGAGCTCCTCGCACGCAAAGCTGGCAAAATCGCTAAAAGTTGCCAAATATATCGTTACAAATGTAATTAAAGTGTTTGGGGAACGTTTGTCGACAGCCAGGAAGTCTGGATAGGGGGGGAAATCGAAAACCGTAAGCCGCTGAGACGACAAAGAGAGTTGCCGGTAGTTTCAAGCGAAACCCTAACCTCCCTCTCCGAGATGCCGCAAATAAGCTGGGTGTATCGTCTACAACCGTGCATCGAGCCAAAAAACGAGCCGGACTATCGACTTACAAGAAGGTAGTGACTCCAAATCGCGATGATAAACAAAATACGACGGCCAAAGCGCGATCCCGGAGGCTGTACACGACGATGCTGACGAAGTTTGACTGCGTGGTAATGGACGACGAAACCTACGTCAAAGCCGACTACAAGCAGCTTCCGGGACAGGAGTTTTATACGGCAAAAGGAAGGGCAAAGGTAGCAGATATTTTCAAGCACATAAAACTGTCAAAGTACGCAAAGAAATATTTGGTTTGGCAAGCCATCTGTAAATGTGGCTTGAAAAGCAGCATTTTCATAGCTTCCGGGACTGTCAACCAAGAAATTTACGTGAAAGAATGTTTGAATAAACGTCTGCTGCCTTTCCTGAAGAAACACGGTTGTTCCGTACTGTTTTGGCCGGATTTGGCATCTTGACATTACGGTAAAAAGGCCATGGAGTGGTACGCCGCAAACAACGTGCAGGTGGTTCCCAAGGACAAGAAACCTCCCAACACGCCAGAGCTCCGCCCAATTGAGAAATACTGGGCTATTGTCAAGCGGAACCTAAAGAAGACAAAAAACTGCTAAGGACGAGCAGCAGTTCAAGGCAAACTGGCTTTCTGTGGCGAAGAAGGTGGACAAAGTTGCTGTACAAAGTCTGATGGCAGGTGTCAAGCGTGGGGCCCGGCAATTCGGATTTGGAAAAGCGAAATCCTAACTGAATATTTTGAATTTGAATTTTGTACTAATTGAACTTAAAAAAAAGTTTAATTTGATTTTTTTAAATAAACGATTTCACCGATTTACACGCGTTTTCCCTTGACCAAATTTTGACCGTATCACCCTTTATACAAAATTTTGTCAAACATTTATTTCTATATAAAATTTTGTCAGAATTTTATTTCTGGCCGTATATACTTGTTTTGTATTTAATGTCTGATGAAGAAAATTTCGTCCTGCTGGTTGGTACTAAACATTCATACTAACACATTCATGCACTCACAGTAATGTTCATGGTTGTAGCAATGAGTCCCTGGAATTTAGTATACAAATGTCCATACTATGTTTTCGTGCATTTTTTTTGTATTATAACAATAACAAATGCAATGTGCGCTAATAGTGTTTTAATGTTTCTGAACTAAGCTGTTCGAATCCACATGCAAATCTCTATTACTAAGCTCTTGATTGGTTGCAATTGTTTTGGCGGTTTTATCAATAACATTACAATTGCATTGGACAAATATAAGGTATTAACATTTGATTTTGAGATATTCAATATTCTAGGTGGCCAGGGGAGGTTGTTATTTAATTTTTGCACTTAAAGAGAAAGAATGAGAAAAGGAATTGTAATGAGAATGAAATAGACGAATATTGGACATTTACACCGAACCGACCGACTACACCGAAAAATGAAAATTTTAAACGGATCCCAAAAACCTTTTTTTGGCCTCATGAAAATGAGCCCCAAAACCTTAGTAAGACTCTAAAAAATTATTTAAAAAAAACAACAACACCAACTTTTTATGGTGTTTCGAGGTGTAACTTAATTTTATTTCTGAGGCCGGTTTACATAATGAAAATATACCCCAATATTTGAAGTGAAATTAACCCCAATTTCCTTTTTGAGATGAGAGTGTTTCGCTTACAAGTGGGGCCCATTTTCGCTTTCTGGCGTTTGACAACAGCGGCAAGTGTACACCGTTTTGTTATTCCGAATAGCATTGTGTAGCAACAGGTTTGATATTGAAAGCGAGGTTTTGCTAATTTTTCATCCTATAGGTAGATCAAAAATGGGCTAACGCGAACTGGCTTTGTTTAGACTTAAGGGTTCAAAGTATACTTACGTGATTAAAAAGTAATATATATGAGCGGCCTTCGGCTACGGTTTAACGCTTTCTCCTACACACAGAGTCCTCAATGGATTAACCCAACCGAAGTGAACGGCCGAGGTTTTTTGCCTAACATGAACATAAACTGACATTTGTGGTTTCATTCTAATAAGGCTAAGTGAATACACATACTCGTAAAATTTATTGACGTAACAAAAATTTATATTTGTATTTATTTGTTGGATGATGCTTCATAATGAATATGAATCCTATAAAAATTAACCCTAAACAAATTTTAAATGTAGAATTAAAATGAACACCAAAATAAAAATAGGGCTCATTTTTCTCTTTCCCCTTAAATTATATTTTATTTATATTTTAAATATAGCGTGAAATGAACCGATGGAAAAAATATAAAGTTTTAAGAGTAACAAGTATATACGGCCGTAAGTTCGGCCAGGCCGAAGCTTATGTACCCTCCACCATGGATTGCGTAGAAACTTCTACTGAAGACGGTCATCCACAATCGAATTACTTGGGTTGCGGTAACACTTGCCGATTGCAAGGTATCTTAAAACTTCCTAACACCGTCTTCTAAATTGCAAGGTAGTCCATACGGGATATATATTAAACTAAAAAAAGGCCGATTAAATACGTATATAATTAAGTTTGACAAAATTTTCTATAGAAATAAAAATTTGACAAAAGTTTCTATAGAAATAAAATTTTGACAAAATAAAATCTTGACAACATTTTCTATAGAAGTAAAATTTGGACACAATTTTCTATAGAAATAAAATTTGGACAAAATTTTCAAGAGAATTAAAATGTTGACAAAATTTTCTATAGAAATAAAATTTTGAAAAAAGTTTCTATACAAATAAAATTTAACAAAATTTTCTATAGAAATAAAATTTTAATAGATTATTTTTGGGTCGAGTGGCACCAATGATTATGGCGATATGGACCAATTTTTGTGTGATTGGGGATCGGCTATATATTGGACGAAGTTTGCTCCTCCAAGAGGCTCCGGAGTTCAAATCTGGGGATCGGTTTATATGGGGGCTATATATAATTATGGACTGATATGGACCAATTTTGGCATGGTTATTAGCGACCATATACTAACACCACGTTCCAAATTTCAACCGGATCAGATGAGTTTTCATCCTCCAAGAGGTTCCGGAGTTCAAATCTGGTGATCGGTTTATATGGGGGCTATATATAATTATGGACCAAAATGGAACAATTCTGGCATGGTTGTTAGAGACCATATACTAACACCACATACCAAATTTCAGCCGGATCGACTGAAATTTGCTTCTCTTTGAGGCTCCGCAAGCCAAATCTGGGGATCGGTTTATATGGGGGCTATATATAATTATGGACCGATGTGGGCTAATTTTTGCATGGTTGTTAGAGACCATATACTAACACCACGTACCAAATTTCAACTGGATCGGATGAAACTTGCTTCTCTAAGATGCTATACGTAAAAGTGGTCCAATTTTGCCCATTAAAGGGTGATACGGTCAAAATTTGGTCAAGGGAAAACGCGTGTAAATCGGTCAAATCGTTTATTTAAAAAATCAAATTAAATTTCTTTTTCAAGTTCCATTAGTATAAAATTCAGGAAAAATATTCAGTTAGGCTTTCGCTTTTCCAAATCCGAATTGCCCGGCCTCATGCTTGACACCTGCCATCAGATTTTGTACAGCCACCTTCTTCGCCGCAGAAAGCCAGTTTGTCTTGAACTGCTGCTCGTCCTTAACAGTTTTTTGGTCTTCTTTAGGTTCCGCTTGACAATAGCCCAGTATTTCTCAATTGGGCGGAGCTCTGGCGTGTTGGGAGGGTTCTTGTCCTTGGGAACCACCTGCACGTTGTTGGCGGCGTACCACTCCATGGCCTTTTTACCGTAATGGCAAGATGCCAAATCCGGCCAAAACAGTACGGAACAACCGTGTTTCTTCAGGAAAGGCAGCAGACGTTTATTCAAACACTCTTTCACGTAAATTTCTTGGTTGACAGTCCCGGAAGCTATGAAAATGCTGCTTTTCAAGCCACAGGTACAGATGGCTTGCCAAACCAGATATTTCTTTGCGAACTTTGACAGTTTTATGTGCTTGAAAATATCTGCTACCTTTCCCCTTCCTTTTGCCGTATAAAACTCCTGTCCCGGAAGCTGCTTGTAGTCGGCTTTGACGTAGATTTCGTCGTCCATTACCACGCAGTCAAACTTCGTCAGCATCGTCGTGTACAGTCTCCGGGATCGCGCTTTGGTCGTCGTATTTTGTTTATCATCGCGATTTGGAGTCACTACCTTCTAGTGCGGCTCGTTTTTTGGCTCGATGCACGGTTGTAGACAATACACCCAGCTTATTTGCGGCATCTCGGAGAGAGAGGTTAGGGTTTCGCTTGAAACTACCGGCAACTCTCTTTGTCGTCTCAGCGGCTTCCGGTTTTCGATTTCCCCCCGATCCAGACTTCCTGGCCGTCGACAAACGTTCCCCAAACACTTTAGTTACATTTTTAACGGTTGATTTGGCAACTTTTAGCGATTTTGCCTGCTTTGCGTGCGAGTAGCTCGGATTTTCGCGATGCGCGAGCAAAATTTTGATACGCTGCTCTTTTTGCTTGGACGGCATTTTGACAACTGAAGAGTGAATTCCAAAATCAAAATAGGAGCAACATTCTACACACACACACACCTTCAAAATGAGGGGTGTTCAGATTTTTTAAATGCAAAATTGAAAGAAATACGTCAAGTTTATATTGACCAAATTTTGACCGTATCACCTTTTAGTACTTATGCCAAATTTCAAGTCGATAGCTTGTGTCGTTTGTACATTAACCTGATTTCAACAGACGGATGGACGGACATGCTTAGTTCGACTCAAAATTTCACCACGTCCTATGGTAGAGGGTATAATTAACTGATCCAATTAAAAATGAAGTGATACTATTAATTTTTGTGATTGAATTTTGTTTTGTTTTAAAAATTTGTGGAATCAATTCAATTTTTAATTGAATATTTTTGAAAATTCAATTAAAATTTAATTGAAATTTTATTCTGTGTACTATAATTTCTGTGATTGAAGACATTTCTGTTAAAAATTAATGCTTAGATTAATTTCGTGATTAAAGACAACAATTTTTTTTTTTTTTGATGTATGTCAATTTCGAATCGCTTTAGTTAGGAGAAAGTCTTTAACCCTGGCTGAAGTCTGGCCAATTTTAAAAGATCAAAATCACGTTAATCCTCTGTGGACATTTTCCATAAAGGAAAGACTTAAACCCCAACCGCAGGACATTCCCTTTTGTCACTTTGAAATCGGTCCATACAAAGGAAAGGACCACGGTCAAAGACCGCCATTTTTTATCACATTGGAATCCCGTTAGCCCACTTTCGACTCCACAATAGAACAAAACCTTTAACCTGAATCAATGGCGATCTAGCTATATTGGACCTATTTATAGAAGAAAGTCTAAATCCTCGCCATCCATATCAAATCGGTTATAATAAAATTCTTTTCGGAAGAATAGTTGTCAATATGTTGAAATCGTAAAAAACTAAAATTAGGGGTCATTATCATTCGAAATATTGATGTTTATTTTCATAATTTAAGAGGGCTCGAAAAATAAAATTAAATTGCTCCCCAAAAAAACATAAAAAATTGATGTTATTGTTTTCTATATAATTTTTTGGGGGGTCCTACTTCATTTAGTTTTGAGGAAAATTTTTGTCGGACCCATATTTAATTTTCTCTCAGAGTTCATTTTAACATAGTCAATAAAATCAAAAGTGAAAATGGGCCATAATTTTTCTATAGTTATATTCTGTTGGAGCTCATTTTCATGGAGCCCATAAACAGTTTGAAGCGTCGCCTCACTATTGAGGCCTTGTTTCATTTGGATTTCGGGGGCTCATTTTTCTTGGGACTATTTTTATGGCACCTTTGGTTTTAGTTACATGTTATCGTTTTTTTCCAAATTTTCCACAATTATTTTAACTTTGTTGACACTACACTAAGTTATAAAAATTTTAATTCAATGCAAAAAAAAAAAATTAGCTCTTTTTCCACGTTTTTTGTTTTTTTTTTTTTTTTTGATGATCCCTTTACAAAAACTAAGGTTTTGTATGATGAAATTTCATGAAATGGAATTTATATATCAATAAAATTATATACTTTTATTTAATATATGAGGTCATAAATAAAAACAATAATAATTCAATTCGTAAACGTGTAACCGATGGGGGACAACCTCATCCTTTAGTGTTTTATTTTTTTCATACAAGGCCATACAAAATATTCAAACAATGGATAAATCACAGTTGGAATTATGAAATCTGTCAAAAAAAAAAAAAACAATTTTTCTCCACACATTTAATAACGAAAATTTCACACGATAAGTTATTAACATTGCAACAAAAGTTCGGACAAACCGAAAAAAAACCCGAGGTGAATTGTTGAACTAAAGTAAAAAGTCAATATTAAACCTTTTTGTAGGAGAGTTTGTAACACAAACCAGCATTCATACACCATTTTTTAACGGAGGGTAATATACTGGATGTTATTATAGGATTTCTGAGTATTTTTGTGCTGTTCTTTTTTTCTACAAAGAGTAATTTTCCATGGTGAAATGTTGTGCACAGATATTTCACATCATCAGCATTATCGTCCTTGTCGTCATCATCATAAAAAACCGACAATGCAATGGAATACCAGAAAAAGCAACAGAGGTAACAAAATTGTTAAATACTTTGTATGAAAACAATTTTGTATGTTGTGCATACTAATGAGATTTTTGCCAAAAAAAAAAAAAAAAAAAAACATCAAGAAAGAATAAATAAATATGAAGGCGTTGCTGGAGATGACAATACTACAGCTGGCTTATGCTGAAAGTGAATATTTTACCAAAAAAAAGTTTAGTTTTTTTTTCACACTACTAAGCCAAATATGGAAGTTTCGTTTATTTAACCCTCTAATGCCCCAATTTTTTTTACCAGCTGATTAAATATTCAATGTTAACGAAACAAAAGCAAGAAAACGAAAGAAGAAAAATTTATACGGTAAAATTCCGTATATGCTGCCAAGCCTCTTGAACAGTTTTAACTAAGTTTTCTTTTTATTTTAGCCAATTTTGTTGTCTTAAGGTGTATTTTACTAAAAGCTTCATGATTTATGGAAGCCCGCCTAAAGGCGGGATTGGGCATTAGAGGGTTAACTGACAAAAAAAGAACCTTTAACCTAGCCTGAAGGCGAACGTTTCCTTGTTTCTCTTATTTGGAATATTTTTACTCTTAAAATGGAAATAATATATAATAATTTAATTTCTGAGTAGACAAATTGATGAGATTTATTATTTTTAATACAACTTAAGTTTAGGGATAATTGATTTTTATTTAAAAAAAATATATTATATTTTTATACCCTCCATCATAGGATGGGAGTATATTAACTTTGTCATTCCGTTTGTAGCACATCGAAATATTGCTCTAAGACCCCATAAAGTATATATATTCTGGGTCGTGGTGAAATTCTGAAATTCAATCTAAGCATGTCTGTCTGTCCGTCCGTCCGTCTGTTGAAATCACGCTAACTTCCGAACGAAACAAGTTATCGACTTGAAACTAGGCACAAGTAGTTGTTATTGATGTAGGTCGGATGGTATTGAAAATGGGCCATATCGGTCCACTTTTACGTATAGCCCCCATATAAAGGGACCCTCAGATTTGGCTTGTGGAGCCTCTAATCTATATGGTGTTGGTATATGGTCTCTAACAACCATGCTAAAGTTGGTCCACATCGGTTCATAATTATATATAGACCCCATATAAACCGATCTCCAGATTTGGCTTGCGAAGCCTCAAAGAGGAGCAAATTGCATCCGATCCGGCTGAAATTTGGTACATGGTTTTGGTATATGGTCTCTAACAACCATGCAAAAATTGGTTCACATCGGTCCATAATTATATATGGCGCCCATATAAACCGATCCCCAGATTTGGCTTGCGGAGCCTCAAAGAGAAGCAAATTTCATCCGATCCGCCTGAAATTTGGTAGATGGTATTGGTATATGGTCTCTAACAACCATGCAAAAATTGGTTCACATCGGTCCATAATTATATATGGCGCCCATATAAACCGATCCCCAGATTTGGCTTGCGGAGCCTCAAAGAGAAGCAAATTTCATCCGATCCGGCTGAAATTTGGTACATGGTTTTGGTATATGGTCTCTAACAACCATGCAAAAATTGGTTCACATCGGTCCATAATTATATATGGCGCCCATATAAACCGATCCCCAGATTTGGCTTGCGAAGTCTCCAAGAGAAGCAAATTTCATCCAATCCGGTTGTAATTTGGAACATGGTGTTAGTATATGATCTTTAACAACCGTGACAGAATTGGTCCATATCGGTCCATAATTATATATAGCCCCCATATAAAACATTTGACCTCCGGAGCCTCTTGGAGGAGCAAAATTCATCCGATCCGGTTCAAATTAGGCATGGTCGCTAACCACCATACCAAAATTGGTCCAACCACACAACAATTGGTCCATATCGGTTCATAATCATGGTTGCCACTAGAGCCAAAAATAATCTACCAAAATTTTATTTCTATAGAAAATTTTGTCAAAATTTTATTTCTATAGAAAATTTTGTCAACATTTTATTTCTAGAGAAAATTTTGTTAAAATTTTATTCGGTTCATAATAAAATTTTCACCATTGTCAAAATTTTGTTTCTAGAGAAAATTTTGTTCCAATTTTATTCGGTTCATAATCATGGTTGCCACTCGAGCCAAAAATAATCTACCAAGATTTTATTTCTATAGAAAATTTTGTCAAAAGTTTATTTATATAGAAAACTTTGTTAAAATTTTATTTCTGTAGAAATATTTGTCAAAATTTTCTTTCTATAGAAAATTTTGTCAAAATTTTTATTTCTATAGAAAATTTTGTGAAAATTGTATTTCTATAGAAAATTTTGTAAAAATTTTATTTCAATAGAAAATTTTGCAAAAATTTTATTTCTATAGAAACTGTTGTAAAAATTTTATTTCTATAGAAAATTTTGTAAAAATTTTATTTCTGCAGAACATTTTGTAAAAATATTATTTCTATAGAAAATTTTGTGAAAATTTTATTTCAATAGAAAATTTTGTAAAAATTTTATTTCTATAGAAAATTTTGTAAAAAAAATTATTTCTATAGAAAATTTTGTACAAGTTTTATATCTATATAGAATTTTGTCAAAATTTTATTTCTATAAAAAATTTTGTCAACATTTTATTTCTAGAAAATTTTGTCTTGGTTCTCTATATAAAATTTTGGCAAAATTGTATTTTTATAGAAAATTTTGCCAAAATTGTATTTTTATAAAAAATTTTGTCAAAATTGTATTTTTATAGGACATTTTGTCAAAATTGTATTTTTATGGATTTTTTTAATTCGTTTTCTATTGAAAATTTTGTCAAAATTTTATTTCTATAGAAAATTTTCTCAAAATGTTATTCCTATAGAAAATTTTGTCAAAATTATATTTTTATAAAAAATTTTGTCAAAATTGTATTTTTTAGGACATTTTGTCAAAATTGTATTTTTATATATTTTTTTTTATTAATTCTGTTTCTATAGAAAATTTTGTCAAATTTTTATTTCTATAGAAAATTTTCTCAAAATGTTATTTCTATAGAAAATGTTGTCAACATTTTATTTCTAGAAAATTTTTGTCTAAACTCTGTATAGAAAATTTTGACAAAATTTTATTTTTGTAGAAAATTTTGTCAAAATTGTATTTTTATAGAAAATTTTGTCAAAATTTTATTTTTGTAGAACATTTTGTCAAAATTGTATTTTTCTGGAATTTTTTTTCAAAATTCTGTTTCTATAGATTTTTTTTCAAAATTTTATTTCCTTTTCTATAGAAATTTTTATTTTCTTTTCTATAGAAATTTTTTTTTTTTATAGAAAAATTTGTAAAAATTCTAGTTATAAAGAAACTTTGTCAAAATTTTATTTATAAAGAAAATTTGGGAAATTTTTTTTATGGTAAATAACACAATGTCAACATTTTATTTCTATAAAAAAATTTCGTTTTGTTTTGTTATTGTTTTTTTTGGTTTCTTTCTTTAAACATTGTTGTTGTTTTTGATTTCAGCTTAACCAACCGAGGAAAAGAATGTTTGAAAAATTTATTTGGACAAAGCCCTGTAGACTGCAAGATTGTTGTATGGACGCACGTTTCGGAATTACCACATTCCTCATCAGCATCCTCTACTTGCAGCAAAACTATCAACCAATTATCAGAATAAATTCAGGCAGTTTAATAAACCCAAAAGTGAACCACACTTGAACCTCCCGAAAAAAGGTTTATGATAGCCGGCTTATGCCGAAATAAATTCATACAAACATTTCTCTTTTCCTTTGCCACCATCAAATCATCGATTTGAGTGCAGTTGGCTGCGTTTATTTTGAGTGTGCTTCCTCTTTTTACATTCGTTTTGTTTTTTTATTGTTGGTCTCTTTCTTTAATCATTGTTGTTGTTTTTGATTTCAGCTTAAAACCATGCATTGACTAAACTACAAGTGTAGTTTAACCAAATTTTGTCAAAATTTTATTTCTATAGAAATGTTGTCAACATTTTTTTTGACAGAAAATTTTTCAATTTCTTGTTTTTTTTTAAAGAGTTCTTGTCTAGCCGTGCTCGACGTAAGACGTGTTTAAGGTGTGCTCTAACATTCCTATTGTTCAAGTTTAGAAAAAACAAGTATATAAAGCAGTAAATTCGGCCGGGCCGAATTTTAAATACCCACCACCATGAATCAAGTATAATAGTTTACTATGAAAACTCTTCGTCGTAGTGGGTTACTTGATAATATATAGAATTATAGGGGGTTTGATGACAAATATTCTCCCAAACGAGCCAGCTCCCGAAGACAAACTTTAAAGATTCTACCTATGAAGGCCAGATAAGATTCTGGATTTATGAGAACCAATTTTGTTTGAGTTTTAGAGAAAATATAAACAAATCGTGTATATGTTGAAATTACGCCTTGACTTAAAATCTTAAATCTGTAAATTTTTCCGCATTTATTTAAATACGATGAGTAAAATCTGGAACTTTTACTTTCAGTTTAAAGCAATTTTCATGATCAGTGCGCCTGCTATACCCTGAAAGAGGTGTTTTCTTTTTTGAGAAAGCAAAGTTTTCTTTTGACACAAATTTTAGAGACAATCGTTGAATAAACGAAAACACTTTATAAGAAAAAGACATTTCGTTTGTCTAAAATTTTATTATAAATTACTAATTTCCAGCAAATCGGATAAAAACTAAGGATTCTAGAAGCCCAAGAAATAAAGCCGGGAGATCGGTGTATATGGGGGCTATACCAAAACATGGACCGATAGGCACCATTTGCTACTCACATATTTGTGATCTTAAAATACCTCCAGATTTTCAATTTCAAATAAATCGGCCAGAAAATATAGTCTCTAGACGCCCAAGAAGTAAAAATCGAGAGATCAGTCTATATAGGGGTTATACCAAAAAATGGACCGATATACCTCAATTTCGGCACTCTTATTTGTGGTCTAAAAATCCCTCTAGATTTCGAATTTTAGGCAAATCATGTAATAAATACAGTTTATTGTAGATCAAGAATTTCAGTCAAAGCGGATGTTAAATATAGTTTCTAGAAGCCCAAGAAGCAAAATGGGAGATCGGTCTATATGGGGGCTATACCAAAAAATGGACCGATGGGCACCATTTTCGGCACACCTTTTCATGGTCCCAAAAGAACTCTACATTTTCAATTTCAGAAAAATCGGATAGAAAATATAGTTTCTAGAATCCCAAGATCAGTCTCTATGGGGGCTATATCAAAACATGGACCGATGAGCACCATTTTCGGCATACCTTTTTATGGTCCTCAAATACCTCTAGATTTCCAATTTCAGGCTAATCGGATGGTAAATATAGTTTCTAGAAGCCCTAAAAGCAAAATCGGGATATCGGTCTATATGGGGGCTATACAAAAACATGGACCGATGAGAACCATTTTCGGCACACCTTTTTATGGTCCCCAAATACCTCTATATTTTCAATTTCAGGCAAATTGGATAATACTGTTTCTAGACGCGTAAGAAGAAAAATCGGGAGATCGGTCTATATGGGGGCTATACCAAAACATGGACCGATATGGACCATTTTCGACACACCTCTTTATAGTCCCACAATACCTCTAGATTTCCAATTTCAGGCAAATCGGATGGTAAATATAGTTTCTAGACGCCCAAGAAGCAAAATCGGGAGATCGGTCTATATGGGGGCTGTATCAAAACATGGACCGATGAGAACCATTTTCGGCACACCTTTTTATGGTCCTCAAATACCTCTATATTTTCAATTTCAGGCAAATTGGATAAAAACTACGGGTTTTATAGGCCCAAGACTCCAAATCGTGAGGTTGGTTTATATGGGGGCTATATCAAAACATGGACCTATGCGGACCATTTTCGACACACCTCTTTATGGTCCTAAAATACCTCTAGATTTTCAATTTCAGACAAATCGGATAGAAAATACTGTTTCTAGACGCCTAAGAAGTAAAAACGGGAGATCGGTCTATATGGGGGCTATACTAAAACATGGACCGATACGGACCATTTTTGACACACCTCTTTATGGTCCCAAAATACCTCTAGATTTCCAATTTGAGGCAAATCTGGTAAAAACTACGGTTTTTATAGGCCCAAGACCCCAAATCGGGAGGTCGGTTTATATGGGGACTATATCAAAACTTGGACCGATATAGCCCATCTTCGAACTTGACCTGCCTGCAAACAAAAAACTAATCTGTGCCAAATTTCGGGACGATAGCGCCATTATTGAAGGCTGTAGAGTGATTACAACAGACAGACAGACAGACAGACAGACAGACGGACAGACGGACATACTTATATCGTCTTAGAATTTCTCCCTGATCAAGAATATATATACTTTATATAGTCGGAAATCGATATTTCGATGTGTTACAAACGGAATGACAAACTTATTATACCCCCGTCACCATTTTATGGTGGTGGGTATAAAAATATACGACAAAATTATCTCCCACTTAAATAGTGAATATTTTTTTTACAATAACAATTCGTTAAGCCAACATAACAGCACAGTTGTCTGTCTGACTGATGTGCGCGCTCTATGTGCATGCCTCGAAAGGCAACAACAAACTAATTTAAAAAAAAAACTACATTCTATTCGTTACTATGAGCAATGAAAACAATAAAAACAACAACATCTGTGCTCTCAGTGGGAACCACGAAGGTATGAATCTAAGCGAGAGTAGCAGTGATGATGAAGAGAATTGGCAGCAGGTACCACTGAAGAGAAAATTTAGCGGATCACCAACAATGTACAGTGGTAAGAGAGTGCACCATGATGATGAGACACCGACTACCTCAAATCGCTTTGATGCATTAGCTACAAATGAAGAGACTGAAGACGGCGAAATTGCCAGCAGAAATGTACCTAAACCCCCACCAATATTCATTCCCCATGTTCATGATATAACTAAAATGATAAACAGTATAAGTAAAGTTATTATTAATACAGAATTTTACTTTAAATCTTTGCGTGATGGTCAAGTCAGACTTATGATAAAAACTGTTGATTCATATAGGGCTGTAGTGCGACATTTAGATAATGTTAAAATAAGCTATCATACTTTTCAGTTGAAACAAGAGAGAGCGTTTAGAGTTGTACTAAAGGGAATCCACCACTCCACACCTATCTCTGATATCAAAGCTATGCTTTTAAGTTTGGGGCACCAAGTTCGTAGTGTTCGTAACATTATCAGCAAAATATCTAAACAACCATTACCAATGTTCTTCATAGATTTGGATCCAAAAGAAAACAATAAGGATATTTATAAGATAACTTCTTTCGATAACGCTATTATAAAATTTGAACCCCCAAAAATTTTTGAAGATATTGTTCAATGCTTCAGGTGTCAAGAATATGGACACACTAAATCTTATTGCAGAAAAAAATTTAGATGCGTCAAATGTGGACAAGACCACCCCACAACAGAATGTAAAAAAGCCCCTGAAATTCCACCCAAGTGTGCTCTTTGCTCAGAGTCTCATACCGCCAACTACAAAGGTTGTATTGAATACCAAAAACGAGTTAGAGAAAAATCCTCTAAAATAAATACAAATAACTTTGGTCAAATTCAAACAAATAATCTAAGATATATTCCACCAAACAATGGTATGAACCAAAATCAATCATGGACGTATTCTCAAGCTGTTAGGGGCGAAGAACCTTCAATAAGTAATCAAAGCATTTTAGAAAAAATTGAAACAATGTTAGCTAAACAAATTGAGCTAACAAATACATTAATGAATATGATGTCACTGTTGATGAATAAAATATGCAACTAGACTTAGTTATTGTCGAATGGAATGCCAATGGTATTCTAAATCATTTAAATGAAATCGAAATTTTTCTAAAAGATAACTTTATAGACATACTCTTAGTCTCCGAAACACATTTTACCAACAAATCGTATTGCAACATAAGAGGTTATGATGTAGTGTATTCTAACCATCCTGACAACTCTGCGCATGGAGGTGCTGCAGTTATTATCAAATCGACAATAAAATACGAAGTTGCAGATCCTATATCACAGCCTTATCTACAGGCAGCTGGTGTCAAAATATTTTGCGACAATACAAACACATCCATTTATTCAGTTTACTTTCCACCTAAATTCAATCTGAAATGTGAGCAGTATGAGAGTTTTTTCACTAAACTCGGAAAAAAGTTTATTGTAGGAGGAGACTTTAATGCTAAGCATCAGTGGTGGGGCTCACGGCTTGCCAATCCTAAAGGAAAGGAGTTGTTAAAATGTATTATAAAACACAAATACAATACTCTTTCTACCGGAACTCCTACCTTCTGGCCTACCGATCCCAATAAAATACCCGATCTCCTAGATTTCTTTATATACGGGGGTATTCCTCAAACTTCATTGACAATAAAATCCTCTGAAGATCTTAGTTCAGATCATAGTCCGATATTCGTTAATTATGCTACACAATTTTGTCGTAAGTTGCCTGGTCGTAAGTTGATAACATCAAAAACAGATCTAATTCAGTTCCAAAATTGGATAGAAGATAATTTAAATTTGAATATTAGTATCAAGAGCTGTTCGGAGTTGGATGAAGCGGTAGAAAAGTTTACCACATTAATTCATGAAGCGGCTTTCATATCAACACCACAATCACAACCTAAAAACCGCTCATCATTTAATATTTCGAATGAAATAAGGCAACTAATACGAAAAAAGCGCCGACTAAGAAAAATCTGGTTTAGAACACGTAGACCTCAAGATAAGTCGGCACTGAATAGTGCTACCAAACATCTAAAGAAATGTATAAAGGATTATAAAAACGGTACTTTGAATGATTTTTTAAGAAACTTAAATCCTGGTGACAGGAATGAATGTAACTTATGGAGAGCCACCAAATATTTGAAAAGGCCCAAAAAACGCAATCCACCTATAAGAAATTCTCTTGGATCGTGGTGCAGATCTGATGAGCAAACAGCCGATGCATTCAAAACTTTTTTAGAAGATACATTTACTCCATTTAATCTTTGCCACCCAACAGAATCAAAAGAAACCATAGATTTTTTAGATGTAGCATGCCAAATGCATCGACCTATAAAACCCATTAAATTTTGTGAAGTAAAGAATGAAGTGAAACAGCTCAATTCAAAAAAGTCTCCAGGAGCTGATCTAATAGGTGGCAAGGAGATAAAGATGCTACCCAAAAAAGGGCTAATTTATATAACTCTCCTATTTAACTCCATATTAAGACTATCTTACTTCCCTAGTCATTGGAAGCTTGCAAAAATTATCATGGTGTTAAAACCCGGCAAAAAAGAAAATGAAGTCTCCTCTTACAGGCCCATAAGTCTTCTACCAACATTTTCGAAATTGTTTGAAAAACTTTTTCAGAAACGGTTGCTACCAGTATTGGAAAAATTAAATATTATTCCAGAACACCAGTTTGGATTTCGAACTTCCCATGGGACCCCTGAACAATGTCACAGAGTTGTGAAAGAAATACGTACCAGTCTAGAAAATAAAGAGTACTGCGTTGCCGCCTTCTTAGATGTGAAACAAGCTTTTGACCGTGTTTGGCACGAAGGATTACTTTACAAAATCAAGATTATGCTTCCATCTCCTTACTATCTTTTAATAAAATCTTATCTTGATAATAGGCATTTTTATGTTGATGTTAATAATGTCAAGTCTGGTATTGGGATTGTTAAGTCTGGAGTACCACAAGGCAGTGTACTGGGCCCAGTTCTTTACACTATATACACATCAGATATGCCTGTAAATAATGATGTAACTGTTGCCACCTACGCCGATGATACTGCAATATTGGGATCTAATACTTCTCCATTTAAAGCATCAAAACTTGTTCAAAAGCAGCTCAATTCAACTGGCAAATGGCTAAAAAGGTGGAATATAAAAGTTAATCCTGAAAAATCAACTCACGTTACTTATACCCTGAGAGCAGATGAATTGTATACTTTAAAAATTCATGGAGAGTTAATACCTAAACACACTAGTGTGAAATACTTGGGGCTTCATATAGATAGAAGTCTGACTTGGAAAAAACATATAGAAGCAAAAAGAAATCAATTAAATATCAAAACTAAAAGTATGTTTTGGCTCCTCGGCCCAAAGTCCGAGCTGTCATTGCAAAATAAAGTTCTTCTATATAAAACTATTTTAAAACCCATATGGACTTATGGAATCGAACTTTGGGGTACTGCTGCCAACTCCAACCTAGAAATCTTACAAAGATATCAATCTAAAACACTTCGAACAATATCAAACGCACCTTGGTACATGAAAAACAGCAACATACACAAAGATCTTGGTGTCCCCTTTCTTAAAGATGTAATAGCCACTAAGAGTACCAATTATCTAAACAGACTTAGCTATCATCCAAATATTTTAGCTATAACTTTATTAGATGACACTTACGAAAAAAGACGCCTCAAACGCACTCATATTCTTGATTTGCCTTTTTTGAATAAATAATATAATATTGTATAGTATATGCTAAAAATGTAAAACGTTATAGAAATGTTAATTGCAATGGTGATTAACTAAATTTTTGTGTTACCTAGTTATTAATAAATTTGCTTATTATTGTATTTTAAATAGATTGCAAATAAAGAGAAAAAGAAAAAAAAAAAAAAAAAAAAAATTCTTGTTTTTGTTTGAAGAGAATTTTTTCAAATTTTGTTTTTCAAAAATTTCGTTCTATGAAAAAATTTGTCAAAATTTTATTTTATTTTGTCAAAATTTCATTTCTTTATAAATTTTTTTTAAGAATTTTAATTCTATAGAAAATTTTGTCAAAATTTTGTTTCTATAGAAAATTTTGTTAACATTTTATTTCCACAGAAATATTTGTCAAAATTTTATTTCTTTAGAAATTTTTGTCAAAATTTAATTTCTGTAGAAAATTTTATAAAAGTTTTTCTAAAGAAAATTTTATAAAATTTTTTTCTAAAGAAAATTTTGTCAAAAACTTGGTTTTTTTTTAGAAAATATTGACAAAATTTTATTTTTGTAAAAAATATTGTCAAAATTTTATTTCTATAGAAAATTTTGTCATAATTTTATTTCTGTAGAAAATTTTGTCAAAATTTTATTTCTATAGAAAAAAATGTCAACATTTTGTTACTATAGAAATTTTGTCACAATTTTATTTCTGTAGAAAATTGAATCAACATTTTATTCAATAGAAAATTTTGTCAAAATGTTATATCTACAGAAAATTTTGTCAGAATTTTATTTCTATAGAAAATTTTGTCAAAATTTTATTTCTATAGAAAATTTTTTCAAAATTTTATTTCTATAGAAAATTTTGTCAAAATTTTATTTCTATAGAAAATTTTGTCAAAATTTTATTTCTATAGAAAATTTTGTCAAAATTTTATTTCTATTAAAAATTTAATTTTTGTTAATTTTTTTCTAAAGAAAATTTTGTCAAAATTTTATTTCTAAAGATAATTTTGTAAACATTTTATTTTTATAGAAAATGTTGTCAAGGTTTTTTTTTAACAGAAATTTTTTTAAATATTGCTTTTCAATAAATTTGTCAACAAAATTTTTAGTTGAAGTTTTTAACAATTTTTTTCTAAAGAAAATGTTGTCAGAAATGTCAACAGCAGTACGGAGAGGGGATAATCCGTCGCTAAAAATCTTTTTTTGGTTTGGAAAAATATTCCCATAGCTCTTAAAAAATCATCATTTACTATTGAAATGCATAGCAAATTTTTTATGTCCTCTTCCACGTTTTTCTATAATATATTAGAACCCCCCCAAAAAAATAAATATAGTACCTATTTTAATATTTGATATTATTGTCCAAAAATGGATACGCACATGCATATGGATACCCAAAAACAAAGAAAAACGAAATAACCTTGTTAAATATATATGATGATAGTTTCTAACTTCCAGCATAGTATGAAGGATTTATAATTATGGCAAAAATTATTCCATATATTCATGTGAGGGCTGTTCTAAAAACGTTTTCTCCATATTTACTACATGTTACACGAACGTGATGCAGGGTATAAATGATACGTCTAAATCTTTCTTGAATCCTTACACAGACACAGACATGTTTCCTTGTGCTTGGTCTTTCCTTTCTTTTATTTTACATTTTTTTATTATTTGTTCATGGTCTCCTCCGCCCCATTATATTACAGAATAAAGGTGTAAACATTTTTTTAATATCACTTTTCATTACGTGTTTCCCATTCGTGCGTTGTCGTAGAGCATTAAGCCTTTTTATTTAGCTTCATTTATTCAACAATGTTGTTTGTGTATTTGTACGTGGGATGTGTAAAAGAGTACCAATGTTTGTGTGTGTTTGAGTGAATGTGTTATCTGGTTGTCCTTGCTGCTTACATGAGTTGAGCTTAAAGCATAAATGTGAACAAGCATTCGTGTCTATGTAATTGTAAGTATAAGTACAATTCATGACATTTACATGCGTCTTGAGTGCGTATGCATGTATACGAGGGTGTGTGTGTGTGAACACACATTGTATTGCGATTGTTGTCTAAAATGAATGTTCTCATAAGTATGTATGAACATATCCCCATATGTGATTCCATAAAGCCTCTATTGTTATAAATAACCACTTTATAGCCTCTAATTATATTGTTTCATTAGCTGCTCATTGTTAAACATTATATTCATTTGTTATTATTTTCTAATTTTCATTTGTTTTCTTTTGGAACTCCTCTCAATTTACGATTCGTACATATTCTTAAAAAAAAAAACTCGTAATATACTTTTGACTAATTTACAATTTTAATGAACGTTGACATGAATAAGAAAACTCTATTAACCTTCTCGTAAAAGAGTTATTTTCTTTGCAATGTAAGTCAAAAATCGATGTAAATTACCCAGCAAAAAAAGCGTCGCCACAAAATGGTGAAAAAAATCGTCAAAATTTTATTTTATAGAAAATTTCGTCAACATTTAATTTTATAAAAAAATTTTATTAAAATATTATTTCTATAGAAAACTTTGTAGGAAAAATGTGTCAAAATTTTATTTCTATAGAAAATTTTCTTAAAATTTTATTTCTATATTTAAAGGAAATTGTTTCAAAATTTTATTTCTATGGAAAAGTTCATCAAAATTTTATTTTACAGAAAAAATTGTTAAAAAGTTATTTCTAAAAATTTTTTTTTGTAAAATTTAATCAAAATAAACCGAGCCATTTGAATTCAAATCGATGATTTGACAGTGGCATAGGAAAAGAGATATGTTTGTTTTGAATTTATTTCGGCATAAGCCGGCTATCAATGTAAAACCTTTTTTCGGAGGGTTCAAGTGTGGTTCACTTTTGGGTTTAGTGAACTGCCTGAATTTATTCTGATAATTGGTTGATAGTTTTGCTGCATGTAGAGGATGCTGATGAGGAATGTGGTAATTCCGAAACGTGCGTCCATCCAACCATCTTGCAGTCTATAGGGCTTTGCCCAAATAAATTTGACAAACATTCTTTTCCACTGTTGGTTAAGCTACACTTGTAGTTTAGTCAATGTATGGTTTTAAGCTGCAATAAAAAACGACAACAAAACTTAATTTCTATAGAAAATGTTCGCAAATTTTTATTTCTACAGAAAATTGCGTCAAAATGTTATTTCTATAGAAAAGTTCGTCAAAATTTATTTTTTATAGAAAAATTTGTGAAAATATTATTTCTATAGAAAAATTTTTCAAAATTTTATTTTTTATAGAATACATTGTTAAAATATTATTTTTATAGAAAAGTTGTATTTCTATAGAAAATATTCTCAAAATTTAATTTCTAAAGAAAATTTTGTCAAAATTTTATTTCTCAAATAATTTTGTCAAAAATTTATTTCTCAAGAAAATTTTGTCAAAATTTTAATTCTATAGAAAATTTTGTTACAATTTTATTTCTATAGAAAATTTTGCTAAAATTTTATTTCGAATCAAAATTGTAATTCTATAAACAATTTTTTAAATTTTTTATTTCCATAGAAAATTTTGTTTCTGTAGAAAATTTTGTAAAAATTTTATTTCTATAGAAAACTGTGCCAAACTTTTAATTCTATAGATAATATTTTGAAATTTTTATTTCTATAGAAAATTTTATTTCTGTAGAAAATTTTGTTAAAATTTTATTTCTATAAAAAACTGTGTCAAAATTTTAATTCTATAGACATTTTTTTCAAATTTGTATTATACCCTCCACCATAGGATGGGGGTATATTAACTTTGTCATTCCATCGAAATATTGCTCTAAGACCCCATAAAGTATATATATTCTGGGTCGTGGTGAAATTCTGAGCCAATCTGGGCATGTCCGTCCGTCTGTTGAAATCACGCTAACTTCCGAACGAAACAAGCTATCTACTTGAAACTTGGCACAAGTAGTTGTTATTGATGTAGGTCGGATGCTATTGCAAATGGGCCATATCGGTCCACTTTTAGGTATAGCTCCCATATAAACGTTCCCCCAAATTTGGCTTGCGAACCCTCTAAGAGAAGCAAATTTCATTCGATCTGGCTGAAATTTGGTACATGGTGTCAGCATATGATCTATAACAACCATGCAAAAATTGGTCCACATTGGTACCGATCACCAGATTTGAACTCCGGAGTCTCTTGGAAGACCAACATTCATCTGATTCAGTTGAAATTTGGTACGTGAAGTTAATATATGGTCTCAAAAACCCATGCAAAAATAGGTCGAAATCGGTCCATAATTATATACAGCCCCCATATAAACCGATCCCCAGATTTGACCTCCGGAGCCCCTTGGAGGAGCAATTTTCATCCGATTCGATTGAAATTTGGTACGTTATGTTAGTATATGGTATCCAACAACCATGCAGGAATTGGTTCATATCAGTCCATAATTATATATAGCCCCCATATAAACCGATCCCCCGATTTGACCTTCGGTGCCTTTTGGAGCAGCAAAATTCATCCGATCTGGTTGAAATTTGGTACGTGGTGGTAGTGTATGATATTTAACAGCCATTTCAAAAGTGGTCCATATCAGTCCATAATCATATATAGCTCCCATATAAACCGACCCCGAGATTTGGTTTCGGAGCGTCTTGGAGGAGCAAATTTCATTCGAGTCAGTTGAAATTTGGTACATTGTGCTATTATGTGGCCGTTAAAAACCATGCCCAACTAGGTCCATATCGGTCTATAGTTATATATAGCCCTCATTTAAATCGATACACAATCACACAAAAATTGGTCCATATCAAGTTCATAATTGTATATAGCCCCCATATAAGCGACCCCCATATTTCAATTCTGGCTCTCTACCACGTATGGACGAAGTCACAATTTAGGAAACGATGTTAAGAAGTTTTAAGATACCACAACCCAAGTAATTCGATTGTGGATGACAGTCTTTCGTAGAAGTTTCTACGCAATCCATGGTGGAGGATACATACGATTCGGCCTGGCCGAACTTACGGCCGTCTATACACTCAAAAAAAAAAGTTTACTTGGATCCAAAGATTTTGACCTTCCTTTAAGGATTTTGGTATTGATTCCGAGCCAAAGATGCGGTTTCTTTAAAATAAAGAAATTTTTTAGGGACCTCCCTCGCTTTAAATCTAGGATCGATAAAATTAAAATTGGATACAGATCTCATTCATCGAATTTTTATTTTCTGTTTGCGATATATTCATGTACAAACAAATTCCAGTTTCAAAATCCAAATTATGCTATGTACTTCAAAGTAAAAACTGTTTTCTTAATGCTAAAAAAAAACTTTAAACCAAAGATGCAAATCCCTAAAATAAGTCTTAGCCTATATTTGAGGCATTTTTATCTTAAATTTAAAAATTCAATATGTCAGTTGAGTTAAAGACGATTTCTTTAAATTAAAAATGTTTTTCTTTATTTTAAGGAACATTTGCCTTACTTCAAAGATCTACAACTTCAACAGAGGGACGCAAAACTTCAAGATTTGTGTCCTAAATTTAATGAAAAAAATTTTTGAAGCAAGGATTACAAACTTTCTTTTAATTAAAATGTCATTATTTTAAAGAAATTTGTACTTAGCATTGCGTTAATTTCGAGTCTTAAAATTTAAGTTTCATAATCTTCCATATTAGGTCAATATTTTTTTCAGTGTACTTGTTTCTATCTAATTTTATTTCAAAATTTTATTTCTATAGAAAATTTTGTTTTATTTCCATAGAAAATTGTGTCAAAATTTTAATTCTATAGAAAATTTTGTCAAAACTTTATTTCTATAAAAATACGTTCTCATAATTTTATTTCGATTGAAAAATTTTTCAAAATTTTATTTTTATAGAATTTTTTTTTTTCGAAATTTTATTTCTATAGAAAATTTTTCTACATTTTTTTTTTAAGAAAAGATCGTCAGCAGGAAATTTGTGAAGTACCTATGAGGACTGCCAGTTTGCTGATGGCAACAATAGAGTTGACCAACTCCGAATCTTAAAAGGGAACCTTCGTATACTTCATGTGGTCTGAGAGAGAGTCAAAATGACTCTTGGGCAGCCCGATTTTTTTTATGCTCTCTTAGACTATTAATTTGGGATTCATTTCCTCATAGTTAGGTTGTTTCCATTTTAAATTTTGGTTTTCATATTTGTTGTTTTGATTTCAGCTTAAAAACCATTGCGTTGACTAAACTACAAGACTAGTTTAACCAAGAGAGGAAAATAATGATTGTAAAATTTATTTGGGCAAAACCCTATAGACTGTAATTACCACATTCCTCATCAGCGGCTTTTGCCGCAATAAATCTTTGTACAAACATTTCTCTTTTCCTTTGCCAATTTCAAATCATCGATTTGAGTGCAGTATTTTTCAATTGCGCGGACATTCCTTTTTCAACCGAAACCTTGCTCATTTTACAAGATTCCCCAGTTTTAGCAGAAGCAATGTTCCATCGTCTACTGATTTCCTTAGTAATTAATTCCTGGAACACTAGACTAATATTTACCAGGAAGCCACATGACCAAGTACGAGTATCATTGTGTTTTTCTTTTATTTTAGTCTTGTATTAAAATATGCTTCCATAGCTTCCATTTAAAATTCATGATGTAGGTGTTGAAATGTGAAAGAAAATTAAGCAAAAAAAAAACCTTCTTTGAGAAAGACTGAAAGCATTTTGGTCTAGTTTTAAGTGTTGACCGTTTGTTGCTCTCACACAGTTGATATCAGCAGTAGTAAACTTTTTCTTTGCTATAACATGGCTATGGTTTTTAACCAATTGAGCAGAAATACAAAAACGAAAAATAGGGATATCATAGGGGAAAGTCGATATAAAGTATTTAAAAACTATCAGAATACAAATTATAGAAACTCAAATTACGAATAAATCTACAGTGAAACCTCTCAAAGTTGGACACTCTGAAAAGCGGACAAAGTGAACAACTTTAATGAGATGTTTGCCATATTAGCATACGAAAATGAACATAATTAAGATGAACGGACATATTCAAAATGTAGACAAAATTTAGGTGACTGTGGCAGAGGGAGGTGTCACTGTATTATAAATTATTCTTTTTTTTTTTTGTGAGATGAAGACCTCTTTATATAAAAAAAAAAAAAAATTTTGAGAATTCCATACCTACACCCCTATCTACCACCACCATCACCTTTCTGGGTTTCTATAGGAAGATGCTCACATTTCCACAAGTAAACATTTACTTTAAATGCTTAATTTAAGGCTTCACTTCATGACACTTCCAAGTCAACAAGATTGAAAACCACACAACGATGACGACGACGACCAACAAGTAGACCGACCGACCGACCGACCAACCCAACCAACCAACTGACACACAAAAAGCCCAGGAAGTGAACATCATAAAGAGAATTTTATTCACAAACACTGATGAGCTTTTCGTAATACCAAGAAGCATTTTAGGCTGTGTGTGTGTGTATGGGTGAATTGCTTGTTTCTCCCTTCCTTGCTATATTTCTGTTGACAAACTAATTTCCGTTTCTTGAGGTTTTTCTAAGAACACAAAAAAAAAACTTTTTCCAGGAAATTCATGGCCGAAAACTTAGTCTTCATTGATTGCTTTAATGTTATCTTTAATTGGTGTTTATAAGTGAGGAAGTGAGAGTATTGGTGTTTATTTTAAATTAACTTTAATTGTTATGCAAATGTTGTACAAGGTAAAACAACAGGTATAATGAAAACAAAGAAAACGTCATACTAAATAAAATTAAATTTAATTAAAATGTTGGGGAAAAGAACTTATAAAAATTTACTGTAATATGTGAAGTTTGGCTTACAAGACACAAGTACTTGACATTGTAAAATTTTAGAAAAAGTTTTATTTTGAACATCATACCGTCAAAACTGGAAAGGAAAGAAATCGTTGGGTCGATCTATATTGGGGTCTATATTGAAACATAGACCGATATGACCTACCGGCAGACAAAATACAAGTTTTCCCAAATTTTCATCACGATAGTTTAATTAATAAAGGCTGTTCGCATGATTACAACAGACGAACGGACATAGCCAAGTCCATGATCCGGTAGCTGACATGCATTGCAACTAACCTCGAGCTGCTATATTTTTCTAAACCGCTCACCTGCCAGCTGACAGTTAATTTTATTTTTTTACAAGCTCACAAAACCATCTATTGCATTCAGAAATAAAGTTCTTAGTGATTGAATTCAAGCGTTATAGTGTGATTGCTTTATATTTGACTAGAAAACCACAGGCACCTATCGTTAGAGACCTCTTTCACGTGAATAAATCCTTGTAAACGAAATCAAGTACACCCTCACAAAAAATCGCTTCTGTAACATATACTCCCAAACATATTTTGCTTCAAGCATATACATTTTTGGGTATTGCCCAAACATTTATATGTTTGATCTCTTCCAATATATAATATGCTTGAAAGCATATTGGTCTAAACAATATATGTTTGGGTAGTCTAAGTTCCAAACATTTTGTATTTTTGCATCCAAATTCAATAATGTTGTCTTCCAAACAACAATATGTTATTATGTGAACATATAATATGTTTGGAAGCATTTTGCTCCCAAAAATATTATATTATATATTAAAAAAAATTCTCCCAAACAATATTGTGCTCAAAATTTTATTTATTTATTTATATATTTACAATCATAATGAATTATGAAAATAAACAGGTAATATAGGTGCTAACAACATAGGTTTTCGACCTGAATGCTCAAAATTTTGTTTCTGCCTAATTGTATAGTCCCTCACATCTTTCTCACTTCCACGAGATTTTTTAGTTCTAGCACCTTTTTCTGTAATACAAACATTGTAGAAGAAATTATTCAATTTTATGATTTTTTATACCCACCATAAATGGTGACGGGGGTATAATAAGTTTGTCATTCCGTTTGTACCACACATATAAAGTATATATATTCTTGATCAGGGAGAAATTCTAAGACGATATAAGCATGTCCGTCTGTCCGTCTGTCTGTCTGTTGTAATCACGCTACAGCCTTCAATAATGGCGCTATCGTCCCGAAATTTGGCACAGATTAGTTTTTTGTTTGCAGGCAGGTCAAGTTCGAAGATGGGCTATATCGGTCCAAGTTTTGATATTGTCCCCATATAAACCTACCTCCCGATTTGGGGTCTTGGGCCTATAAAAACCGTAGTTTTTATCAGATTTGCCTGAAATTGGAAATCTAGAGGTATTGTGGGACCATAAAGAGGTTAGTATAGCCCCCATATAGACCGATCTCCCGATTTTGCTTCTTAGGCGTCTAGAAACAGTATTTTCTATCCGATTTGTCTGAAATTGAAAATCTAGAGGTATTTTAGGACCATAAGGAGTTGTGTCGAAAATCGTTCGTATCGGTCCATGTTTTGATATAGCCCCCTTATAGACCGATATCCCGATTTTGCTTCTTTGGCGTCTAGAAACTATATTTACCATCCGATTTGCCTTAAATTGGAAATCTAGAGGTATTGTGGGACTATAAAGAGGTGTGTCGAAAATGGTCCATATCGGTCCATGTTTTGGTATAGCCCCCATATAGACCGATCTCCCGATTTTGCTTGTTACACGTCTAGAAACAGTATTTTCTATCCGATTTGTATGAAATTGAAAATCTAAAGGTATTTTGGGACCATAAAGAGGTGTGTCGAAAATTGTCCGCATCGGTCCATGTTTTGATGTAGCCCCCATGTAAACCAACCTCCCGATTTGGAGTCTTGGAGTCTATAAAGCCCGTAGTTTTTATCCAATTTGCCTGAAATTGGAAATATAGAAGTATTTGGGGACAATAAAAAGGTGTGCCGAAAATGGTGCTCATCGGTACATGTTTTGGTATAGCCCCCATATAGACCGATATACCGATTTTGCTTTTAGGGCTTCTAGAAACTATATTTACCATCCGATTTGCCTGAAATTGGAAATCTAGAGGTATTTGAGGACCATAAAAAGGTGTGCCGAAAATGGTGCTCATCGGTCCATGTTTTCATATAGCCCCATAGAGACTGATTTCCCGACTTTGCTTCTTGGGCTTCTAGAAACAATATTTTCTATCCGATTTTCCTGAAATTGAAAATCTAGAGTTCTTTTGGAACCATAAAAAGGTGTGCCGAAAATGGTGCCCATCGGTCCATTTTTTGGTATAGCCCCCATATAGACCGATCTCCCATCTTGCTTCTTGGGCTTCTAGAAACTATATTTACCATCCGCTTTGCCTGAAATTCTTGAGCTACAATAACTGTATTTATTACATGATTTGCCTTAAATTCGAAATCTAGAGGTATTTTTAGACCACAAATAAGAGTGCTGAAATTGAGGTATATCGGTCCATTTTTTGGTATAACCCCCTTATAGACTGATCTCTCGATTTTTACTTCTTGGGCGTCTAGAGACTATATTTTCTGGCCGATTTGTTTGAAATTTAAAATCTGGAGGTATTTTAAGATCACAAATATGTGAGTAGCAAATGATGCCTATCGGTCCATGTTTTGGTATATCCCCCATATACACCGATCTCCCGGCTTTATTTCTTGGGCTTCTAGAATCCGTAGTTTTATCCGATTTGCTGGAAATTAGTAATCTATAATAAAATTTTAGACAAACGAAATTTCTTTTTCTTATAAAGTGTTTTCGTTTATTCAACGATTGTATCTAAAATTTGTGCCAAAAGAAAACTTTGCTTGTCTAAAATTACGTTTCTCAAAAAAGAAAACACTTCTTTCAGGGTATAGCAGGCGCACTGATCATGAAAATTGCTTCAAACTGAAAGTAAAAGTTCAAAATTTTACTGATCGTATTTAAATAAATGCGGAAAAATCTACAGATTTAAGATTTTAAATCAAGGCGTAATTTCAACATATACACGATATGTTTATATTTTCTCTAAAACTCAAACAAATTTGGTTCTCATAAATCCAGAATCTTATCTGGTCTTCATAGGTAGAATCTTTAAAGTTTGTCTTCGGGAGCTGGCTCGTTTGGGAGAAGATTTGTCATCAAACCCCCTACAATTCTATATATTATAACGTAATCCACTACGACGAAGAGTTTTCATAGTAAACTATTATACTTGATTCATGGTGGTGGGTATTTAAAATTCGGCCCGGCCGAATTGTTTTATTTTAATTTTACCTTTTGCCGGACGGGGATTCGAACAGCGGACCACACAGTTTGTAAGGATCAAAGAAGTAGCTGATCAATTGCCCAAGGGAAAATAAAATGTTAATTTTGTAATAACAAGCAACAACCACCAACTTAATTCAATATCGCTCCCTGTTAAATAGCGCTCCAAGCTACTAAACACATATATGTTTATAGGCTATTTCTAAATTAATATATGTTTGCATCCAAGCATATTATATTTACAAACATTTTATGTCCCAAACATTATATGTTCGAACATATTAACATATATGTCCCAAACATGTTATGCTAGTTTATGAACATTATATGCTTGCACTCAAAAATATTGTGTTTAAAAATTTGTGTTCCAAACATATAATGTTTATAGCCAAACATATGAAAAACAGTCTTTTTCATCCGTGTATATACAGCCGTAAGTTCGGCCAAGTCGAATCTTAAACACATACCACCATGAGTCAAAAAAAGGCTTCCTCTGGAAACCACTCGTCGTAGTGGTTAACCAGAAAATTTATAAAATGTTGGGGGGATTTTATGAAACATATTTCAACAAAAAGATCACTTCAAATTATACGCTTCCCGAAGTTTAATTCAAATGCGACATATACGGGGCCTACATCAGATTCTGAATTTATAAGTACCATTTTTGTTTAAATTGTAGATAAATCTTCTATTCCCTCAATAAAGACTTTTCATTCTCGACTTAAACATTCTCAAGTTTTCGAATTTATATTACGTTTCAAAAAGCCCAAGAAGTCAAATCATAAGATCGGTCTATATGAAACGATGCACATTCATGTGGCCCTAAAATAGCTCTAGATTTCCAATTTTATAAAAAAACTAGCGTAACCCGGCCCGCTTCGCTGCGCCTTCCGAAGCGTATTTGTAGGAACATTTTGCGTTAACTTAGTCAACCATATCCTTCGTGCTGAAAACAAATTCGAAAAGATTTGAATTCTTTTAAACAAATCGGACTACTGGCTTTTTCGTTTATAGGTACAAATACGGTGGATATTCATATGTAATACGGTTCATCTTAAAAATGTCGGGGAGAGGGTGTACCCTTTCCTCCGAATTTTTTAAATAATGTTCTGTATTCAAGTACTTGGACAATCTTTTATATTTCTTGTGAATTTTGAGTGTGGTTTGCCAAAGAAAGGTATCCTTCTCCTCAACATATCTGAAAATTAAGCACTATATTATAATAAGATACAAAGAATTACTGTTTCCCATCCAATAAATCGGAAAAAAGCAAAAGTAGTAAAAAATGTTACCACATTAACATTTGCTAAAATGTTGGAAAATGATGCACCCTCTACGTTGGCTGCCAATTTCATGTAAATTTAAGTTCTTTACTAAAAAGAAGCCTGGCAGAAGCCTGTGCAAAAATCATAAAATTATGTACCGCGTTCTCATTTACGGACAACCTTCTACTTTCAATTTTAGAAAAAAAAAACGGACAAAAGGGAACCCTCTCCCCACCTTCGCTCCACTCCGACCTGATATCGGACTATCACGTACCCTATATTAATTTCACAATTACTCAATGGTCCCTATACATTCTATCGAAGTAAATCGACAAAGTTTATTTAAATTTTCCCCTTCCCCAACCAGATATCGAAAAATCATATTCTATATATATAAAATTCAAATTATGTTTGTTTATTTGTTTGTTTGTTTGTTTGTTTATTTGTATGTTCCGGGTTGGCGCGAAAACGGCTGAACCGATTTACTTGAAACTTTCAGAGATCGTGGGGGGCACTCATGTGCTGAAAATAGGGTACCTCATTTTTTGACATATGGTCGCGGAGAGGAACCTCCCCTTTGTCCGACTTTTTGAAAATTAAACCAAACTTGACCGATTTGCACGAAGTTTTCAGGGATAGTAGGGGGTGATCCCTAGACAAAGATTCGCAATTTTTTTTTTCAAAAATTGATCGGGAGGGGGTACCTCCCCTTAAGCGACTTTTTGTTTGTTTGTGTGGTCCGAGTTGGCTACGAAACGGCTGAACCGATTTACTTGAAACTTTCAGAGATCGTAGGGGGCGTTCATGTGGTGAAAATAGGGTACCTCATTTTTTGACACCTGGTCGCGGAGGGGGACCTCCCCTTTGTCGGACTTTTTGAAATTTGGACCAAAGTTGACCGATTTGCTTGAAATTTTCATTGAAGGTTGGGCTTGGCATCTAGACAAAGATCCGCTACTTTATATTTCGATATTTGGTGGCGGAGGGGGGCCTCCCCTTTGTTCGACTTTTTTTAAAGTACAGTAAAAAAACTAAAATTCTCTAAATTATCTGAGATTTACAGAGAACATGTGATGAGGTTATGGAATTAATATGGGGTACCCGATGATTTCATATGTGGATGGGGAGGGGGACCTCCCCCTTGCCCTACTTTTTGAAACTTGGAACAAAATTATGCGATTTGCTTGAAATTATCATTGAATGTTGGGGTTGGCATCTAGACAAAAATCTGCTACATTATTTTTCGATATTTGGTCGGGGAGGGGGACCACCCCTTTGCCCGACTTTTTTTTAAAGTACAGTGAAAACAAAACTAAACTCCGACTGAAATTTTACGGAAAAAATGGGTGAGGTTATGAAATTTATATCAGATTCCTGATTTTTTAATAAAAATAAGGGCATAGGGAGACATCCGCTTCTCTTAAGTACATGCAGAGAAACAATTAAACTTTACCGAGTTACTTGAAATTTACAGAGCACTTTGGAGAGATCGTAACCTCCGTCAACCGTAATAGTTGATACCTGATTTTGTGATATTTGGACGGAAGAGAGGCCGCCCCTTTAGGCTTATAATTTGCTTGACATTTTCTGGGACGTTTACAAAAGATACGCTTTTCGACATTTGGTCGGGGAGGAGGCCCTCCTCTAAAACTGCAAAAAAAAATTTAAGTTTTCTTGAAATTTACAAAAGCAGTGGGGGAAGGTTATGAACGAAGAGGCAACCTTCCTTGCCCCACACTTGAAGGAAAGTTTCAAGAATTTTCAGGGAAAGTTAGGGGTGCTATTCACTACGGTGTTTGTCGATATTATATCGGGGAAAGTGACGTCCCTTTAAAACAATAGAGCAAAATTTAAACATCGCCGATTTACTTGAAATTTACAGGGAACGTGGGAGGAGGTGATTAAATTTATACATGATTTTTAAATTAGTATATGATTTTTCGATATCTGGTTAGGGAAGGGGAAAATTGAAATAAACTTTGTCGATTTACTTCGATAGAATTTATAGGAACCATTGAGTAGTTGCGAAATTAATATAGGGTACGTGATAGTCCGATATCAGGTCGGAGTGGAGCGAAGGTGGGGGAGGGTTCCCTTTTGTCCGTTTTTTTTCCTTAAATTGAAAGTAGAGGGTTGTCCGAAAATGGGAACTCGGTACATAACTTTTGATTTTTGCACAGGCTTCTGCCAGACTTCTTTTTAGTAAAGAACTTAAATTTGCATGAAATTGGCAGCCAACGTATAGGGTGCATCATTTTCCAACATTTTAGCAAATGTTAATGTGGTAAAATTTTTTACTACTTTTGATTTTTCCGATTTATTGGATGGGACACAGTAATTCTATATATGTTATAATAGAGTGCTTAATTTTCAGATATGTTGAGGAGAAGGATACCTTTCCTTGACAAACCACACTTAAAATTCACAAGAAATATACAAGATTGTCCAACTACTTGAATACAGAACATTATTAAAAAAATTTGGAGGAAAGGGCACACCCTCTCCCGCCGTATTTGTACCTATAAACGAAAAATCAAGTAGTCCGTTTTGTCTAAAAGAATTGAAATCTTTTCGAATTTGTTTTCAGCACGAAGGATATAGTTGACTAAGTTAACGCAAAATGTTCCTCCAAATACGCTTCGGAAGGCGCAGCGAAGCGGGCCGGGTTACGCTAGTACTAATATAAAAATCATGTATAAATGTAATCACCTCCTCCCACGCTCTCTGTAAATTTCAAGTAGATGGGAGATGTTTAAATTTTGCTCTATTGTTTTAAAGGGACGTCACTTTCCCCGATACCATATCGACAAACACCGTAGTGAAAAGCATCCCTAACCTTCCCTGAAAATTCTTGAAACTTTCCTTCAAGTGTGGGGCAAGGAAGGCTGCCTCTTCGTTCATAACCTTCCCCCATTGCCTTTGTAAATTTCAAGAAAACTTAAGAATTTTTAGTTCTTGATTTGCAGTTTTAGAGGAGGACCTCCTCCCCGACGAAATATCGAAAAGTGATGTAGCATATCTTTTGTAAACGTTCCAGAAAATGTCAAGCACATTATAAGTTAAAGGGGCAGCCTCTCTTCCGTCCAAATATCACAAAATCAGGTATCAACTATTAATATCGTAACCTTTCCCCAGTCCTGTGTAAATTTCAAGTAACTCGGTAAAGTTTAATTGTTTCTCTGTATGTACTTAAGAGAAGCGGATGTCTCCCTATGCCTTTTATTTTTATTAAAATATCGGGAACCTGATATAAATTTCATAACCTCACCCATTTTTTTCCGTAAAATTTCAGTTGGGGGAGTTGAGTTTTCACTGTACTTTAAAAAAAAAGTCGGGCAAAGGGGTGGTCCCCCTCCCCGACCAAATATCAAAAAATAATGTAGCGGATTTTTGTCTAGATGCCAACCCCAACATTCAATGAAATTTTCATGAAAATCGCATAATTGTGTTCCAAGTTTCAAAAAGTAGGGCAAGGGGGAGGTCCCCCTCCCCCTCCCCGTCCACATATGAAATCATCAGGTACCCCATATTAATTCCATAACCTAACCGCATGTTCTCTGTAAATCTCAGATAATTTAGAGAATTTTAGTTTTTCACTGTACTTTAAAAAAGTCAAACAAAGGGGAGGTCCCCCCCAAACATTAACGAAATATAAAGTAGCGGATCTTTGTATAGATGCCAACCCCAACCTTCAATGAAAATTGCAAGCAACTCGGTCAACTTTGGTCCAATTTTCAAAAAGTCCGACGAAGGGGAGGTCCCCCTCCGCGACCAGGTGTCAAAAAATGAGGTACCCTATTTTCACCACATGAACGCCCCATACGATCTCTGAAAGTTTCAAGTAAATCGTTATAGGGCGATACATATATATGGGAGCTAAATTTAAATCTGAACCAATTTGGATGATATTTGGCAGGTTTGCTTGATATTACAGAAGATTAGCTTCTGCTCAATTTGTATTCAATCGGTAAATAAATGAGGGCACTATGATAAAAAATAAGGTTATTAGGGTGACACTTTTCAAAAGCGGGCGATCATATTTATGACAGCTGTATCTAAATCTGAACCGACTTCGATAATTCTTTGCAGGTACAGGAAGTTTTGGTAGATCAAATCTCTATTGAAATAAATAGTTTCTATAATTTTTGTTTTTTAATTTTTCTATAGAAATAAAAGTTTGAGAAAAAATTCTATAGAAATAAAATTTGGAGAAAAGTTTTCTATAGAAATACAATTTTGAGAAAATTTTCTATAAAAATAAAATTTTGAAAAAATCTATAGAAATAAAATGTTGACAAAATTTTGTATAGAAATAAAATTTTGAAAAAAAAAAATCTATAGAAATAACATTTTGACCAAATTTTCTATAGAAATAAATTTTTGGCAAAGTTTAAGATGAGATTTTCTTCTAACTTTGGTAGATTTTTTGACACGAGTGGTAAAATGTCCTCCCAAAGATGCTCTTTATTTTAACTACACAGGAAATTCTTCCAATTCAATGTTTTATAACTCGCTTTTTTCATTCCTTCAGTGGGCACAATGTACCAAATTTAAACCGAATCGGATGAATGTTGCTCCTCCAAGAGGCTCCGGAGGTCAAATCTGGGGATCGGTTAATATGCGAACTATATATACCCAGTAAAAAAATTTGGAAGTTCTTCCAAAGGCACAACTTTAAAAGCACTTCCAGAAGATGCACTCTCAATGATGTTCTTTATTTTAATTACCAGGGAGTTCCTTTAATTCCATTTTTTATAACTTGGGTTTTTCATACTTTTAGTGGATAAGTTTAACATTCATGCTTCAAATAGGTTAAAAATAGAGTACGAATTCATACAATGATACAAGTCATTTAAATTTTGTCGAAAAAAAATGCTAAATATAAATGGGTATACCACATTTGCTGCACTCACCCTACATGTTTCACTTACTGGGTGACATCACAATTTCTTCCACTAATACCTTTGATCTCCCTTTTAAGTTACATTGACTTTGTAAATCTCACAAACAAAGCACAAAATTACTCAATTACATTCCCAGGTGATATCCCCAATAACTTCTAGTTGTTCATTTTTATTTTCTTGAGAACATAAATCCTCCACTAAACCCTTTTGTCACGATGAAAGGTAATGTGATTTAAAAGATTTCCTGCTTCATAAAAAGTCGTTTGTAGGGTTTTCCAGTTTTGTCATACAAGTGTCTTAATGTTCTATCAACGCCATCAAATGAATAGCAAACCTATTGAGACCGTATGCTTTCTTGATATCCCACATTAATAAAAAAAAGGTAAAAATAATATGATTTTGTGTGATATGAAAAATCTTCTCTACGGCAGATTTGTTGTTCAAGTCCGCAAATATTTGTCCAGGCCTCGGGTCAAGTAACTTCGAAATGACCCTTTTCTAACACATCTCCAACACAAAACCATCATACATCACACTGTAGATGGGTATGCAGCAGCAGCAGCAAATTTATCAACAGGAAAATCTGTTGATATATCTCCGTAGTTGTATTGCGGTTATGGTAGGAGGAAATGAACAGGACAAAAGTCTGAAATGATTTCATTTTACCACCACTGGTGTTGTCGACTGGTACTTTTACACGTATGTGTGAAATTCGTCATGTTTTTCTCTTGGACAAAAAAATGACTTAAAAAAGGGTAAACCAAAGAGACCTTCATTATGTTTGATGCTTAAGCCATCTGGCCAAAATGACATATTTCCTTGCGGGAAACAAGATGTGCGTATGTATGAGTGAGGGAGAGTGTATGGTGTAAATATTATAGAATGTGTGTGTGTGTTAGAAAGGCATCATGTATTAGGGTACGTTTTGATATGTGTATGTGCACTTTTGTGAGACATTTCTTCATATCTGCCCAGCAAAAAAAAATGTGGAAGTTATTCTAAAGTAACAACTTTAAAAGCACTTCCAAAAATGTCCTCCCAAAGATGTTCTGTTTTTATACCCTAAACCACATAGTGGTCAGGGTATAATAAGTTTGATCGGCCAAAAAATGTGCCTACCAGAAATATTGATTTTAGACCCCATAAAATATATACCGATCGACTCAGAATCACCTCCTGAGTCGATCTAGCGCTTGGTGTCCGTCCGTCCGTCCGTCCGTCCGTCTGTCCATGTATTTGTTGTTCACAGGATTCCGGTCGCAATTATTAACCGATTTTGATGAAATTTGGTACAGGGAGGTTTTTGGGCACAAGGACGAATGCTATTGAATTTGGAAGAAATCGGATCAAATTTAGATATACCTCCCATATATATGTATCGCCCGATTTCGACAAATGGGGTCACGTTGCACGTTTTTTCAAACGGATCGTCACCAAATTTGGATAAAGGTAATCTTTTCCATCGCCCTTCAAGTCTGCAAAATTTCATATAAATCGGTTCAGATTTAGATATAGCTCTCATATATATGTATCGCCCGATTTTCCCAAATTTGGCCACAAAACCTTTATTTATCAACCGATCTTACTCAAAGTTGGCTAAATATAATCTTCTATAGCACTAACTATATGTGCAAAAAATCATCGAAATCGGTTCAGATTTAGCTATAGCTCCCATATATATGTACCGCCCGATTTTTCTAAATTTGGCCATAAAACCCTTATTTATCAACCGATCTTACCCAAATTTGGCTAAATGTAGTCTTCTATAGTACTAACTATATGTGCAAAAAATCATCGAAATCGGTTCAGATTTAGCTATAGCTCCCATATATATGTACCGCCCGATTTTTCTAAATTTGGCCATAGAACCCTTATTTATCAACCGATCTTACTAAAAGTTGGCTAGATCCAGTCCTCTATAGTACTAACTATATGTGCAAAATTTCATAGAAATCGGTTCAAATTTAGATATAGCTCTCATATATGTATCGCTCGATTTTGAAAAAATAGCCCCTAATAACCTTATGTTTGACCATACAGGCCTCATTTCTTAACTGATCTTACTCAAATGTTGCACAAGGTAACCTTTTTTGGTTGTAATCAAACCCGCAAAATATTATGCAAATTGGTTCAGATTTAGATATAGCTTCCATATATATGCATCGCTCGATTTTCCCAAATTTGGCCATAGTACTCTTATTTATTAACCAATGTTACTCAAATTTCAAATTTTGATGTACTAGCCGATCGTACTTATACGTACTTGTAGCTCTTACATAAGAATATTGCTCGATTTTTACAAATTTGTATTTATTACCCACACTAATTTAACGATTTTCCCTTTTTTAATAATTGGCTCAATATTAGTGACATACTTACTCCGTAGGCGCAATATCAATACAGCCAGTGTTGCTAGAAGTAGGGGAAATTCCCTATATGTAGGGTTTTTTTTCTAATATTTAGCGTCTTGTAGGGAGGTAGGGCCACAATGTAGGACATTTTCACTCAACACAATTTGTAATAATTTTTACATTTTGGTGGCTCTAGAGGAGGAAATTAGCAGCCGGCAAGGCTTGATCTTTAACAATGTGTGGTAAACTTTTTTCCTGTAGAAAATGTTGTCAACATTTTACATCTATAGAACATTTTGTCAAAATTGTATTTCTATAGAACTTTTTTTCTAAATATTATTTCTACAAAAAAATTTTCTCAAAATTTTATTTCTGTGGAATTTTTTCTCAACATTTTATTTCTATAGAATTTATTGTCAAAATTTTATTGCTATAGAAAAATTCCTCACAAAAATTTGTTTATAGAAACTTTTTCCACAATTTTATTTTTATAGAGATTTAACAAAAAAGATTACTAATTTGTGGTGGTAATACAAATTTATATTCTAAGTTATATACGTTGCATATTCATGTTTTAAGATAATAAGGTACTTAGAATCATTTTTAAAATTGTTTAAATTTAACGAAAAATATAGTAGGGAAAATTGTTTGGGAATGTAGGGAACTTTTTTTGTCCTTGTAGGGTAAACTGAACATTTTCCGTGGCAACATTGACTATGAGCTATAGTCAGATTGTCACAAAACACCCATAGACATGTACCCCTTAATTTTCTTAAATATGCAACTGCGGTTTATCTCCCAGACCTATATGTTACCCCACAAATGCTTATGATTACTAATTCTATAATGGTGGTTTAGGGTATGATATAGTCGGCCCCGCCCGACTTTCTACTTTACTTACTTCTTTAACTACAAAGGAAGTTCTTATGATTAAATTTTTTACTCGGAGTTTTCATCTTTTTAATGAATAATTTTAACTTTTGTTGTTTCAAAATGGTTAAAAACAGAATAAGAATTAACAAAATGATACAAATTATTTAAATTTTGTAGAAAAAAAAATCCTAAATCCATTCTAAAACAAGTATATACGGCCGTAATTTCGGCCAGGCCGAATCTTAAATACCCACCATCATGAATCAAATATAATAGTTTCCTTTGAAAATTTCAGGGGAGTTTGATGATTGATATTTTCCCAAGCAGATCAGTTCAACCAGTACGCTTCCCACAGATAAATGTAAAGATTTTACCTATGCAGACTAGATCAGATTCTGAATTTATAAGAACCATTTTTTGTTTGAGTTTTAGAGGAATCTTGTAAGTGCAAGAAAATTATGAAATAGCGCCTTGATTTGAAATCTATAATCTGTGGATTTTCATCCTAATTATTTAAATGACTACGAGAAGTAAAATCTGGAAATTTTGCATTCAGTTTCCAGCAATTTTCATGATCAGTGCGCCTTCTATACCCTCAATAAGTGAAATCGGTCTCTATGGAGGCCTTACCAAATCGACCGATAAAACTAAATCATACACACTTTTTTATGGGTCTAAAATGCCAGTATATTTTCAATTTGTGGCAAATCGGATAAAAAGTACAATTTCTAGAAACACTAGGAGCCAAATCGGGAGTTCAGTGTAATGGGGGCTATACCAAAACATGGAAAGATACACACAGTATTCAGCACATTCAATTGTAGTTCTAGAACCTAGACCCCAAATCGGAGGGCCGGTTTATAAGGGGGCTATATCAAAAACTGTACCGATACTCAATATATTCGGCACATCTCTTTATTTTCCTAGAATACCTCTACATTTGCAATTTCAGGCAAATTGGATAAAAACTACGGATTCTAGAAGCCCAAGAAGTAAAATCGGGAGATCGATCTATATGGGGCTATATCGAAACATAGACCGATACTCCATTTTCGGCACACCTCCTTAAGGTCCTAGAATACCTCTAGATTTCCGATTTGAGGCAATTTGGGTAAAAATTACGGATTCTAGAAGATCAAGAAATAAAATCGGGAGATCGGTCTATATGGTGGCTATATCAAAACATGGACCGGTACTCACCATTTTTGGCACACGTCAATAGGGTCCTAGAGTACCTCTAGATTTCCAATTTCAGGCAAATTGGGTAAAAACTACGGATTCTAGAAGCCCAAGAAGTAATATCGGGAAATCGGTTTATATGGGGGCTATATCAAACATGGACCGATACACCCCATTTTCGCCACACCTCTTTATGGTCGTAGAATACCTGTAGATTTCCAATTTCAGTCAAATCGGATAGAATATACACTTTCTAGACGCCGAAGAAGCCAAATCGGGAAATCGGTCCATATGGGGGCTATACCAAACCACGGACCGATAGGCACCATTTTCGCTACACTTTTTGGTGGTCCTAAAATAGCTCTAGATTTCCAATTTCATTCAAATTGGATAAAAACTACAGTTTTTATAAGTCCAAGACCCCAAATCGGGAGGTCGGTTTATATGGGGACTATATCAAAACTTGGACCGATATAGCCCATCTTGGAACTTGACCTGCCTGCAAACAAAAGACGAATCTGTGGCAAATTTTAGGACGATAGTGCCATTATTGAAGACTGTAGCGTGATTACAACAGACAGACAGCCAGACAGACAGACGGACATCGTTATATCGTCTTAGAATTTCTCCCTGATCAAGAATATATATATATATATATATATATATATATATATATATATATATATATATATATATATATATATATATATATATATATATATATATATATATATATATATATATATATATATATATATATATATATATATATATATATATATATATATATATATATATATATATATATATATATATATATATATATATATATATATATATATATATATATATATATATATATATATATATATATACTTTATATAGTGATATTTCGATGTGTTACAAACGGAATGAAAAACTTATTATAGTCCCGTCAACATTCTATGGTGGTGGGTGTAACAAGTATATAAGTTCGGCCAGGCCGAATCTTATGTACCCTCCACCATGGATTGCATAGAAATTTATACTAATGAATCTCATCCAAAATCTTACTTTGAATCTCATCCAAAATAATTACTTTGTTTGTGGTAATACTTACCGATGGCACGGTATTTTATGGGGGCTATATATAATTATGGACCGATATGAACCAATTCCTGCATGGCTGTTGGAGACCATATACCAACACCACGTACCAAATTTCAATCAGATCGGATGAATTTTGCTTCTCCAAAAGGCACCGGAAGTCAAATCTGGGGATCGGTTTATATGGGGGCTATATATAATTATGGACCGATGTGGACCAATTTTTCCATAGTTGTTAGAGGCCATATACTAACACCATGTACCAAATTTCAATCGGATTGGATGAAATCATCTTCTCTTAGAAGTTACGCCAAATCTGGGGATCGGTTTATATATATAATATATAATTATAGACCGATGTGAACCATTTTTTGCATGGTTGTTAGATACCACATACTAACACCACGTACCAAATTTCAACCGGATCGGATGAAATTTGCTGTTCTTAGAGGCTCCGCTAGTCAAATCTGGAGATCGGTTCATATGGGGGCTATATATAATTATAGACCGTTGTGGACCAATTTTTCCATAGCTGTTAGAGACCATATACTAACCCCATGTAAAAAATTTCAACCGGATTGGATGAAATTTGCTGCTCTTAAAGGGTGATACGGTCAAAATTTGGTCAAGGGAAAACGCGTGTAAATCGGTGAAATCGTTTATTTAAAAAATCAAATTAAATTTCTTTTTCAAGTTCACTTAGTATAAAATTCAGGAAAAATATTCAGTTAGGCTTTCGCTTTTCCAAATCCGAATAGCCGGGCCTCATGCTTGACACCTGCCATCAGATTTTGTACAGCCACCTTGTCCACCTTCTTCGCCGCAGAAAGCCAGTTTGCCTTGAACTGCTGCTCGTCCTTAGCAGTTTTTTTTTGTCTTTTTTAGGTTCCGCTTAACAATAGCCCAGTATTTTTCAATTGGGCGGAGCTCTGGCGTGTTGGGAAGGTTCTTGTCCTTGGGAACCACCTGCACGTTGTTGGCGGCGTACCACTCCATGGCCTTTTTACCGTAATGGCAAGATGCCAAATCCGGCCAAAACAGTATGGAACAACCGTGTTTCTTCAGGAAAGGCAGCAGACGTTTATTCAAACACTCTTTCACGTAAATTTCTTGGTTGACAGTCCCGGAAGCTATGAAAATGCTGCTTTTCAAGCCACAGGTACAGATGGTTTGCCAAACCAGATATTTCTTTGCGAACTTTGACAGTTTTATATGCTTGAAAATATCTGCTACCTTTCCCCTTCCTTTTGCCGTATAAAACTCCTGTCCCGGAAGCTACTTGTAGTCGGCTTTGACGTAGGTTTCGTCGTACATTATCACGCAGTCAAACTTCGTCAGCATCGTCGTGTACAGCCTCCGGGATCGCGCTTTGGCCGTCGTATTTTGTTTATTATCGCGATTTGGAGTCACTACCTTCTTGTAAGTCGATAGTCTGGCTAGTTTTTTGGCTCGATGCACGGTTGTAGACGATATACCCAGCTTATTTGCGGCATCTCGGAGAGAGAGGTTAGGGTTTCGCTTGAAACTACCGGCAACTCTCTTTGTAGTCTCAGCGGCTTCCGGTTTTCGATTTTCCCCCGATCCAGACTTCTTGGCGTTCCCCAAACACTTTAATTACATTTGTAACGGTTGATTTGGCAACTTTCGCTCGGAATTTCACGATGCGCGAGCAAAATTTTGATACGCTGCTCTTCTTGCTTGGACGGCATTTTGACAACTGAAGAGTGAATTCCAAAATCAAAATAGGAGCAACATTCTACACACACACACACACCTTCAAAATGAGGGGTGTTCAAGTTTTTTAAATGCAAAATTGAAAGAAATACGTCAAGTTTATATTGACCAAATTTTGACCGTATCACCCTTTAGAGGCTCCGCAAGCCAAATCTGGGGATCGGTTTATATGGGGGCTATATATAATTATAGACCGATGTGAACCATTTTTTGCATGGTTGTTAGATACCATATACCAACACCATGTACCAAATTTCAGTCAGATCGGATGAAATATGAAATATATGATATAAGGGGGTCCGTTTATATGGGGGCTATACGTAAAAGTGAACCGATATGGCCCATTTGCAACACCACTCGACCTACATCAATAATAACTACTTGTGCCAAGTTTCAAGTCGATAGCTTGTTTCGTTCGGAAGTTAGCGTGGTTTCAACAGACTGAGGGACGGACATATATGCTTAGATCGATTCAGAATTTCACCACGACCCAGAATAGATATACCTTATGGGGTCTTAGAGCAATATACAAAGTTATAATACCACCCCTACCCATTCTATGGTGTAGGGTATAAAAATTGTGATTCGTTTGAAATATTTGAGTTATAACGTCAGACAAACATTAGAAAGCATTCAAAATCATAAAACAAAAAATTATAAAAATTATTTATTTGGAAAAATATCACAAACGTTTTTAATTCATATCCAAAACACTGAATATGGATCACACCTTAAGAAGTGATGGAAATTCAGTGCAACAGCTGTTAAATGGTGGACATCCGTCCTATGACAAGCCCATGTTAAATTCGTCGCTTCTGCAGAAATTTTTTTTGACGACGCTTTTTTTGCTGATGAGCTATCATTAAATTTGAAAAAAGTTTCACAATTATTAAAGACAAATTGATATTAAACAACATTTTCTTTCATGTTGATACACATTTTTAAGTCGAATCACTTAATTATACGGACAAAACGCTTTTATTGAAGAGTTTATAGACTTTTGGACAAGAAAAAAAAAACTTTATATCAGAGAAATGCGTCTTCTATGCTAAGCAAAAATCGCATTCGTATTTTAAGGAAAAAAAATTTTTGACCTCACAATAATATATTTTTCAGTGTATGAGAACAAATGCATAATAATTTCTAAATGTCTCCAAAAAATTAAATCATATTTGTATGAGTATTTTTGTTTTTTCGTAAGGACGTCTTGCTCTAATTTTAGGGAAAGCATTCCGGCCAGCCTTTATCAGCTCACCCTTAGGTCTACAAGTACATGACCGCCTTGTAGCATCTAATATATATGCATACAACATCATATACCCTTTGATTATCGGCCAACCATTCTTTTAGTCAAACAAACAATTAGTCCTCAAAAGGTCTTGGAGGCATGGTGTGTATGAGTGTGTGTTACACACCCTATGGTAAGGAAACAAAAAAAGAAAACTCTGCTGTGCTGGGAATTTGTTGTAATTAATTAATCCGTTTAGACCAGTTTTGGCTACTGTTGCCAGGTTACATACATACACTTGCACTCATATACACTCCATTTCTTGTTATGTGCATGTGTGCGCGAGTGTGTTTTGTTTGCAGCCAGAGGGCCCTATGCATGATGGTATTTTGGCAATGAAAGCTTATGTCTAGAAAGCTTTTATCCTTTGATGGACTAATGTTTTCATTCATTCACATACATATGCGCATATATGGTACATATGTATATGCTCAAAACCATGTTTTCCCTTTGGCAAGATTATAAGCCAAACACGTTTGCAAATGGCTAAATTAATGTGCCATAATTAGCATATATACTTAGAGGCACATATAAAATTATTAATGTAAAATCTGAATTTTAATTACACATTTTTTTGGCAGAAAGAAATTTTTTTTTAAATGTCAAAAGAATTCACACATTGTAAAACAGGAAAATTCGTGTTGAAAATGTTATTAAACAAGTTTTTATTAATTGGTTTTGGGAACTGGCGGAGATGAATGGAAAAATTGGTACGCAGATTGAGGTGTGATTGGCTAAGGGAAACATTATCATATTTTATGATTATATAGGTGGTATTGGGGAAACCATAAAGGAAGGCAATTTACACTGGGTCGTCTAGAAAACAGTTCCAATAAGAGGCGTTGGTTGTTTTGTTACTCAAAGAAAATTGTCAAAAATAAAAATCGATATCAGTCAAATTGCAAAGTATTTGCCCTATTCAGACGATGTCAGGATTAAAACCTTTTTGGTTTTTATACTATCAGATGAATTTGCAAATCATTAAATACTTGTGTGAGTATAATATAATGTAATAAGAAACTTGTACGCTAAGATATTATATGTTTACATTTGATACTTAGTAATTTTCAACGTTTTCAAAAGATCCGGGTATAATAACTTTGATTTGCAAGATATTAGGTCTACCAAAAATATAAAATATATTCCGATTGACTACAAAAAATATTAGATTTTTACTGTATTGTAGATTAATGGAATTCTTGATGTTTTGGTATATTTTGCAAAATATTCCTCTACATAAATTTTCTGTAAAAATAAAGTTTTTAAAGAATTTAAGTTTTGACAAAATTTTCTATAGAAATAAAATTTTGACAAAATACAATTTTAACAAAATTTTCTATACAAATAAAATGTTGACCAAATTTTCTACAGAAATAAATTAATGACATAACTTTCTATAGAAATAGAATTTTGACAAAATTTTCTATAGAAATAAATGTTGACAAAAATTGTGTGTAGAAATAAAATTTTCTAAAGAAAAAAATAATTGGCAAAAATTTCTATAGAAATGAAATTTTAACAAAATTTTCCATAGAAATAAAATTTTACCAAAATTTTCAATTGAAATTTAATTTTTAACAAAAATTTCTATGGAAATAAAATGTTGACAACATTTTTTACAAAAATAAAATTTTGACAAAATGTTCTATAGAAACAAACTTATGACTTTTCTATAAAAATAAAACAATTTTCTATAGAAATTAAATTTTGACAAAAATTTTCTATAGAAATAAAATTTTTCTAAATTTCTCTAAATTTTTTTTATACAAATAAAATTTTGACAAAAAGTTTCTTTGAAATAAAATTTTTACAAAATTTTTATAGAAACAAATTTTTGATTTTTCTATAAAAAAAAAATGAAAATTTTCTATAGAAATACAATTTTGACAAAATTTTCTATAGAAACAAAATTTTGATAAAATTTTCTATATAAAAAAATTTTTGACAAAATATTCTATAGGAATAAAATTTTGCCAAAATTTTCTATAGAAATAAATTTTTTGACAAATTATTTCTTTAAAATGAAATTTTTACAAAATGTTTCTATAGAAATAAAATTTTGACAAAATTTTCAATAGAAATAAAATCTTGACAAAACTTTCTATAGCTACAAAATTTTGACAAAATTTTCTATAGAAATAAAATTTTGACAAAATTTTCTATAGAAATAAAATTGTTACAAAATTTTCTATAGAAATAAAATATTGACAAAACTTTCTATAGCTATAAAATTTTGACAAATTTTTCTATAGGAATAAAACTTTGACAAAAATTGCTATAGAAATAAAATTTCGACAAAATTTTCAATAAAAAATAAAATTTTGTTAAAATTTTCTATAGAAATAAAATTTTGACAAAACTTTCCACACAAATAAAATTTTGACAAAATCTTCTATACACATAAAATTTTAACAAAATTTTCTATACAAATAAAATTTTGACAAAATTTTCTATACACATAAAATTTTAACAAAATTTTCTATACAAATAAAATTTTGACAAAATTTTCTACAGAAATAAATTAATGACATAACTTTCTATAGAAATAGAATTTTGACAAAAATTTTTATAGAAATAAATGATGACAAAAATTTTGTGTAGAAATAAAATTTTGACAAAATTTTCTAAAGAAACAAGTATATACGGCCGTAAGTTCGGAGAGGCCGAATCTTATGTACCCTCCACCATGGATTGCGTTGGAACTTCTACTAAAGGCTGTCATCCACAATCGAATTACTTGGGTTGCAATAACACTTGCCGATGGCAAGTTATCGTAAAACTTTTTAACACTGTCTTCTAAATTGTAAGTTAGCCCATACGGGGTATATATTAAACAAAAAAAGGCCGATTAAATACTTATATAATATAGTTTGACAAAAAAAAAAATTTGACAAAATTTTCTATAGAAATAAAAACTTGACAAAATTTTCTATAGAAATAAACGTTTGACAAAACTTTCTATAGAAATGAAATTTTGACACAACTTTCTATAGTAATAAAATTTGACAAAATTTTCTATGGAAATAAAGTTTTGGTAGATTAATTTTGGTGATATGGACCAATTTTTGTGTAATAAGTCATCGGCTATATATAACTAAAGACCGATATTGACCAATTTTTACATGGCTGTTAGAGGCCATATATTGACAAAATGTACCAAATTTCAACCGCATCGGATGAATTTTGCTGCTCCGGGAGGCTCCCCAAGCCAAATATGGGGATCGGTTTATATGGGGGCTATACGTGAACGTGGTCCGATATGGCCGATTTTCAATACCATCCGACCTACATCAATAACAACTACTTGTGCCAAGTTTCAAGTCGATAGCTTGTTTCGTTCGGAAGTTAGCGTGATTTCCACAGACGGACGGACAGCCGGACAGACGGACAGACGGACGGACGGACGGACATGCTTTGATCGACTCAGAATTTCACCACGACCCAGAATATATATACTTTATGGGGTCTTAGAGCAATATTTCGATGTGTTACAAACGGAATGACAAAGTTAATATACCCCCATCCTATGGTGGAGGGTATAAAAATAATTGGCAAAAATTTCTATAGAAATGAAACTTTAACAAAGTTTTCTATAGAAATAAAATTTAACAAAAATTTTCAATTGAAATAAAATTTTAACAAAATTTTCTATTTGAATAAAATTTTGGCAAAATTTTTTATAGAAATAAAATTTTGACAAAATTGACTTTTCTATAAAAATAAAAAAATTTTCTATAGAAATAAAATTGTGACAAAAATTTTGTATAGAAATAAAAATTTGACAAAAATTTCTAAAGAAAAAAATAATTGTTGTTGTTTTTTATTGCAGCTTAAAACCATACATTGACTAAACTACAAGTGTATCTTAACCAACAGAGGAAAAGAATGTTTGTCAAATATTTGGGCAAAGCCCTATAGACTGCAAGATGGTTGAATGGACGCACGTTTCGGAACTACCACATTCCTCATCAGCATCCTCTACTTGCAGCAAAAATAATTGGCAAAAATTTATATAGAAATAAAATTTTGATAAAATTTTCTATAGAAATTAAACTTTGACAAAATTTTCTATAGAAATAAAATTTTGACAAAAAATTTCTTTGAAATTAAATTTTTACTATAGAAACAAATTTTTGACTTTTCTATAAAAAAAATGAAAAATTTTCTATAGAAATAAAATTTTGACAAAATTTTCTATAGAAATAAAATTTTGACAAAATTTTCTATAGAAATAAAATTTTGACAAAATTTTCTATAGAAATAAAATTTTGAACACTTTTCTATAGAAATAAAATTTTGACAAAATTTTCTAAGAAATAAAATTTTGACAAAATTTTCTAAGAAATAAAATTTTGACAAAATTTTCTAAGAAATAAAATTTTCACAAAATTTTCTATAGATATAAAATTTTTACATAATTTTCTATAGAAATAAAATTTTGACAAAATTTTCTATAGAAATAAAATTTTGACAAAATTTTCTATGAAAATAAAATTTTGAAAAAAAAATTGTCTATCCAAATAAAATTTTTAAAAAGTTTTCTATATAAATAAAGTTTTGACAAAATTTTCTAAATGTTCTCTAGCTCTTAAAAAAACACCTTTCACGCATTCATTGAAGTCAAATTTCCAAATGTTTTGGTATCTCTAAAGAGAGGTAGACTTCGACATAAACTCCCTTACAGATCCTGAATGAAATTCAAGAAAGGAATTATATAGCCCTCTTATCTTTTAACGTGAAACCAAAATTTTCATTCAAGATTCCAAATACAAGGTTAGGTTATGTGGCAGCCCGATGTATCAGGCTCACTTAGACTATTCAGTCCATTGTGATACCCCATTGGTGAACTTCTCTCTTATCACTGAGTGCTGCCCGATTCCATGTTAAGCTCAATGACAAGGGACCTCCTTTTTATAGCCGAGTCCGAACGGCGTTCCACTTTCCAGTGAAACCACTTAGAGAAGCTTTTGAAACCCTCAGAAATGTCACCAGCATTACTGAGGTGGGATAATCCACCGCTGAAAAACTTTTTGGTGTTCGGTCGTAGCAGGAATCGAACCCACGACCTTGTGTATGCAAGGCGGGCATGCTAACCATTGCACCACGGTGGCTCCAAATACTAGATCCACAAATCCAACACAATCAAAATACATGACCCACTAAATTTTTATCGTGTAGCTAAACCTACTAAAATATAAAGACAATCATATGACCATTAATTAGTCTTAAAAAATATCTCTTTTTTTGTAACCACAAAATTGTTACCTTTTGCAAGTAAAAACCTCTTTAATTTTTTATTAAAAACTACGCTATATTGTGTGTTCAGTTGCCTGCGAATGTTGTAATGTAGATATAACCATAAATCATTCTATTTAAAAGCTACAAATAACGAGCTCATCTTCCCACAAGAAGTCTCTTACTCTCATTCTCTATCCCTCTCCCCCTCTGTGGTACACATACAAACATAGACATAAAAGTAATTATTCCTTTGGTTTGATACCGTTAGTAAAATTTTAAAACAATTCTGCCAAAAAGTTAGCTTCCGCTGGAAAAAGTGCACACAAATCAACGAATAGTTCAAGCGAATTTTACCGTAAATTCAAGATTGAAAATGACGACGGTAAGTAGAAAAAAGCACATGTTTCTATGTCAACCACCTCCGAAAATCGACTTAACTTTTGTGTCTACGTAACCAGCAGGTGTGAGTGTATATGTTAATGTAACGTATACATGAAATTGTAAAAGATAAAGTAGCTGTGTAGAGGTACACCGGGCAGTTATTGAGGGCCTTTTAAATTACTTCATATAACATTAAAGACTAATTTTGTGGTACTTAATGTCGATCAATTAACCTGAATTTCCAGAATTTCAAGACAACAGTTTCTATAGAAATAAAATTTTGACAAAATTTTCTATAGAAATAAAATTTCGACAAAATTTTCTATTTTCTGCTGTAATTTTGCATTAACTTCTTCGTCTTTTGTTTGCAGGAAGTTCAAGTTCGATCACTTTTTACCTGAATTTCCTGAATTATAGAAATAAAATTTTGACAAAATTTTGTATAGAAATAAAATTTTGACAAAATTTTGTATAGAAATAAAATTTTGACAAAATTTTCTATAGAAATAAAATTTCAACACAATTTTCTATAGAAATAAAATTTCGACAAAATTTTCTATAGAAATAAAATTTTGACAAAATTTTCCATAGAAATAAAATTTTGACAAAATTTTCTATAGAAATAAAATTTTGACAAAATTTTCTATAGAAATAAAATTTTGACAAAATTTTGTATAGAAATAAAATTTTGACAAAATTTTCTATAGAAATAAAATTTTGACCAAATTTTCTATAGAAATAACATTTAAACAACATTTTCTATAGAAATAAAATTTTGACAAAATTTTCTATAGAAATAAAATTTTGACAAAATTTTCTATAGAAATACAAGTTTGACAAAATTTTCTATAGAAATAAAATTTTGACAAAATAGAAATAAAATTTTGACAAAATTTTGTATAGAAATAAAATTTTGACAAAATTTCCTATAGAAATAAAATTATGACAAAATTTTCTATAGAAATACAATTTTGACAAAATTTTCTATAGAAATAAAATTTCGACAAAATTTTCTATAGAAATAAAATTTTGACAAAATTTTCCATAGAAATAAAATTTTGACAAAATTTTCTATAGAAATAAAATTTTGACAAAATTTTCTATAGAAATAAAATTTTGACAAAATTTTGTATAGAAATAAAATTTTGACAAAATTTTCTATAGAAATAAAATTTTGACCAAATTTTCTATAGAAATAACATTTAGACAACATTTTCTATAGAAATAAAATTTTGACAAAATTTTCTATAGAAATAAAATTTTGACAAAATTTTCTATAGAAATACAAGTTTGACAAAATTTTCTATAGAAATAAAATTTTGACAAAATAGAAATAAAATTTTGACAAAATAAAAATAAAATTTTGACAAAATTTTGTATAGAAATAAAATTTTGACAAAATTTACTATAGAATTAAAATTATGACAAAATTTTCTATAGAAATACAATTTTGACAAAATTTTCTATAGAAATAAAATTTCGACAAAATTTTCTATTTTCTGCTGTAACTTCGCATTAACTTTTTCGTCTTTTGTTTGCAGGAAGTTCAAGTTCGATCAATTTTTACCTAAATTTTCTGAATTATAGAAATAAAATTTTGACAAATTTTTCTATAGAATTAAAATTTTGACAAAATTTTGTATAGAAATAAAATTTTGACAAAATTTTCTATAGAAATAAAATTTTGACAAAACTTTCTATAGAAATAAAATTTCGTTATTGTCGTTTTTTGATCTCAACTTAAAGCCATGCATTGACTTAACTACAAGTGTAGCTTAACCAACAGAGGAAAAGTATGCTTGTCAAATTTATTTGGGCAAAACCCTATAGACTGCAAGATGGTTGGATGTACAGCTGTTTCGGAATTACCACATTCCTCATCAGCATCCTCAACAATAACGATTGAAGAGAAGCCAACAATAACAAACAAAACGAATGAAATAAAATTTCGAAATTTCTATAGAAATAAAATGTTGGCAAAATTTTGTATAGAAATAAAATTTTGACAAAATTTTCTATAGAAATAAAATTTTGACAAAATTTTCTATAGAAATAAAATTTTGACAAAATTTTCTATAGAAATAAAATTTTGACAAAATTTTCTATAGAAATAAAATTTTGCCTGAAATTCAATATCCACACATAAGTGCACCGAATATGGTGCGTTTCGGTGCATATTTTGATATAGGCAAGTTTAACATTTTTCTGTAAATATGTTCACGTGGTTTCGCTTAAAAGCAAAATATTTTTTTAATTCCTTCAAATAAAAAAAATGTTGCCTATTTTTGGAGCTTTAAAGATTTTTGGTCTGTATTTTTTCAGTGAATTAAGAAAATTCAGTTTTCCATAACTTTTTGAATTTGTTAATGGGCCTCCATGAAAGGCCTCCAAATGTAAAATGATTAGGCGGATAGGATTTTACGGATGTAAGGTTTAACGACTAGAAACACATACACATAACATACATGCTACTAAGTGCAATCAGTATTTATGAGACAGTGTTGGTGTTTTTCCAGCTAGAAAGCGTGAGACAAACAACCATGAAAGAAGTGATTCACGAAACTAAAAGTCACATCATACGTAACATTAGACACGGGTTTAGTATTCGTGTGTGTGTTTCACATGCATGTCCTGTAAACGGAAAAAGGTGTATGTAGGTGTGTGTGTTAGTTGTGAAAGAAACTACAAGGGAGGTTAGATGCATGATCTACAGATTTTATGTGCTTTGGCCCAAAAATTTAGGTCATCAACAGGAAATGCAGCTAATTTTTCTTATGGCCGTCTTTGCTTTAACCTTCCTTAGCGGGTTCCTTTTCTTCTTCTTCTTTTTCGGTTTCTTCTTCCATAGGTTTCCCTTAAAATTTATGGGTCTTGTGTTTGTGTGTTTGTGCGAGAAACGTTGTGTCTAAGTAAAATGCATTCACTAAATTTACGTGTATAAATCTAGAGATTCGTCTAGGGCCATACCACGTAAATCATAGAGATTTAAAACACACTTTTAGCATCAAGACACCGTGTAGTAGGGCATCAGAGCTTAAACAAAAGGTGATAACAATGACACATTCTCACTACCACAAAATGGCCAAAGCTAATGGCAGTGGCACAATTACTAATCACAGTCTTTAGTGGTTGTCCTCATAAGAGGATTAGATAATTTGTGGTGATTTTGAGATGGAAACTTGCACGAGGATGATTCGGTGTTTTGATTTTGGGAAGCGTGTTAACAAAAAATGTGCGGATATTGGTCGTGGTACTATAGAAACGAGTCCTTGACAAATTTCACAAAATTTCAATTTTCACTAAATTTCCTTCAGAAATGAAATTTTGAATAAATTTCGTATAGAAATTAGTCCTTGACAGGACTTCCTACAGAAATGAAATTTTGACAAAATTTTCTATAGAAATGAAATTTTGACTAAAATTTCATAATTTCCTATAGAAATGAGTCATTGACAAAATGTTCTATAGAAATGAAATTTTGACAAAATTTTTTATAGAAGTTAAATTTTGACATAATTTCCAATAGGAATGAGTCGTTGACAAAATGTTCTACAGAAAGGAAATCAAAACAAATAACGAAATGAAATGTTGACAAAATTTCCTAAAAAACGAAATTGTGATAAAATTAAAAAATGCAATTTTGACAAAATTTCCTAAAAAATTAAATATTGACAAAATTTTCTATAGAAATGAAATTTTGACAAAATTACCTATAGAAATGAAATTTTAACAAAAGTTTCTATGGAAATGAGTCCTTGACAAAATTTCCTATAGAAATGAATTTTTGACAAAATTTCCCATAGAAATTAGGCTTTGACAAAATTGCCTCTAGAAATGAAATTTTCACAAAATTTCCTTCAAAAATTAAATTTTCACAAAATTTCATTCAAAAATGAAATTTTGAATAAATTTCTTATAGAAATGAGTACTTGACAAGATTTCTTACAGAAATGAAATTTTGGCAAAATTTCATAATTTCCTATAGAAATGAGTCCTTGACAAAATTTCCTATAGAAATGAAATTTTGACAAAATTTCCTATAGAAATGAAATTTTGAAATAATTTCCTATAGAAATGAGTCCTTGACAAAATGTTATGTAGAAATGAGATCAAAACAACAATAACGAAATGAAATGTTGACAAAATTAAAAAAAATTAAATTTTGACAAAATTTCCTAAAAAATGCAATTTTGACAAAATTTCCTAGGAAATTAAATTTTTACAAAAATTTCCTATAAAAATGAAATTTTTACAAAAATTTCCTATAAAAATGAAATTTTGACAAAATTTCCTACAGAAATGAAATTTTGACCAAATTTCCTATAGAAATGATTTTTTTTTTAAATTTCCAATAGAAATGAATCTTTGAAAAAATTTCCTATAAAAATGAAATTTTAAGAATATTTCCCATAGAAATGAAACTTTGACAAAATTTCATAAAGAAATGAAATTTCGACAAAATTTTCTATGGAAATGAGTCCTTGACAAAATTTCCTATTAAAATGAAATTTTAACAAATTACCTACAAAACTGAAATTTTGACAAAATTTCCTATAAAAATGAAATTTTGATAAAATTTCCTATAAAAATTAAATTTTGACAAAATTTTCTATATAAATAAAATTTGACACAATTTCCTATAGAAATGAAATTTTCAGAATTAGATAATCTGTGGTGATTTTTAGTTAGAAACTTGCCGAGCATCATTGGATATCTTGATTTTGGGCAGCGAGTTAACAAAAAGTGTGGATAATGGTCATGGTAGTTTAGAAATGAGTCCTTGACAAAATTCCCTATAAAAATTAAATTTTTACAAAATTTTCTAAAGAAGTGAAATTTCGAATTTTGATCAAATTGCCTATAGAAATGAAATTTTGGCAAAATTATCTATAGATATGAAATTTTGACAAAATTTCCAAAAAAAAAAAAAAAAAATTAAATGTCGACTAAATTTCCTATAGAAATGAAATTTTGACAAAACTTCCTATACAAATGAAATTAATTAGAAATTAAGTTTTTACAAAATTTCCTATAGAAATGAATTTTCCACAAAATTTCCTACAATAATGAAATTTTGACATTTCATACAAAAATTAAATTTTGACAAAATTTCTTACAAAAATGTAATGATGACAAAATTCATCAAAATATGTTTGCTGCAACCATAATATGTTTGCGGAAAACATGTTATAGTTGCTGCAAATATGTTTGGCACCAAAAATAATGCAAACATAACACATATTATGGTTGCCGCAAACATATTATGATTGTTGCAAACATATAACATATTATGGTTGCCGCAAACATATTATGTTTGCAACAAACATTTTAATTTTTGCAGCAAACATCTTATTTTTGGGGCCAAACATTTATGGTTGTAGCAAACATATTATAGTTTATAGTTGGGTTGTCGCAAACATATTATGATTGCAGTAAACATGTTATTTTTGGTGCCAAACATATTATGTTTACAACAATCATAATATGTTTGCGGCACACATATTATGGTTGCCGCAAACATATTATGATTGTTGCAAACATATAACATATTATGATTGCCGCAAACATATTATGTTTGCAACAAACATTTTAATTTTTGCAACAAACATCCAAACCTTTATGGTTGTAGCAAACATATTTTAGTTTATAGTTGGGTTGTCGCAAACATATTATGGTTGCAGCAAACATATTATAGTTGCAGCAAACATATATGAAATGTTTGCTGCTAGCATAATATGGTTGTTTCAACTATAACATGTTTACTGCACACATAATATGTTTACTGCAAAAATAATATGTTTGCTGCATAACATATTAATGTTGCCGCAAACATACTATGTTTGCAACAAACATGTTATTTTTGGGGCCAAACATTTATGGTTGCAGCAAACATGCTATTTTTGGGGTCAAACATATTATGGTTGCAGCAATAATAACTTTTTCGCTGCACTCATAATATGTTTGCGGCAACCATAATATGTGTGCAGCAAACATATTATTTTTGCAGTAAACATATTATGTTTGCAGCAAACATGTTATTTTTGGTGCCAAACATATTATGTTTGCAACAATCATAATATGTTTGCTGCCACCCAAATTAAAAAAAAATAAAAATGAAATTCATGTTCAAAACCTCAAACATTTCGAAAAAATTGACACTACAACTTTGCTGAATACTGCAATAGAAAGTTCACAGCATTTTTCGAGCTATGGCATCTGCTGTAGTCGAAGTGTCCTAAAATAATCAAAATACTTTGAGTACTAAATTTTTTTAATGTATATGTAATATGGGCTTTGAGAATATTGTTGGTCATGAAAGTGTTAAATTTTCTCTCATTACCTTCTGTTTGTTTTTTTACTTTGACAAAACTTCCCCATTGTTTCTACACCGCCATCACTTCCGAAATTGTATGCCTTATTGGAATCACAGTAGACACACTGAATTTCATGTCTTACAAGCACTTCATTGTAATGGTGGTACTTTTTTGGTGGCAATAATGTCTGCTTGCCATGACAATTCGATCGAGAGCACAGTCCCTACCTCAAAGTAAGTAAAAGCAAAGGCTTAGGATATTTTAAAAGCTTTAGCATTTCCGGTGATTTATACATTTTGTGGCAATAAAATACATCCCGTTGCAAATATTTGGCTAGTTCACTGCGACAACGAGATATTGTATTAGGGTGTTATGTAAAAACCAAAGGAATTCCCAAGAAAAGATAACGTGTTAACCTGAAATCGAGTCAAAACAACTCTTTGCTGTGAAAGCAATAGAGAGGAACCAATGTTACTCCCCAAATTAGGACGCCTTTTTCCACAAAAATTCCCATTAAATTTCTCATAAAAATCCCCAATAAATGTTTGACAATTATTTATAAAAAAAAATTAAACAGATCGGCAATACTTTAAAAATTTAAAAAATATGACTTTTTCGTCATAAGATCAAGATTTCGAAATACAACACCTGGAGACCAGTGATTGCCAAAATGTTCGAGAAATAAAAATGTGCGTTCGACACAATTTACCTCTGAACGAAAAATTAAATAATAAAATTGGGTTGGTAGATCAATATGAACCATCTTCATATAAACATTTATTTTTATACCCTCCACCATAGGATGGGGGGTATATTAACTTTGACATTCCGTTTGTAACACATGGAAATATTGCTCTAAGACCCCATAGAGTATATATATTCTGGGTCGTGGTGAAATTATGAGTCGATCTGAGCATGTCCGTCCGTCCGTCTGTTGAAATCACGCTAACTTCCGAACGTAACAAACTATCGACTTGAAACTTGGCACAAGTAGTTGTTATTGATGTAGGTCGGATGGTATTGCAAAGGGGCCATATCGGTCCACTTTTACGTATAGCCCCCATATAAACGGACCCCAAAATTTGGCTTGCGAGGCCTCTAAGAGAAGCAGATTTCATCCGATTTGGCTGAAATTTGGTACATGGTGTTAGTATATGATCTCTAACAACCATGCAAAAATTGGTTCACATCGGTCCATAATTATATATAGCCCCCATATAAACCGATCCCCCGATTTGGCTTGCGGAGCCTTTAAAAGAAGCAAATTTCATCCGATCCGGCTGAAATTTGGTACATGGTGTGGTACATGTATATGGTCTTTAACAACCTGGCAAAAATTGGTCCACATCGGTCCATAATTATATATAGGCCCCATATAAACCGATCCCCAGATTTGACCTCCGGACCCCTTGGAAGAGCAAAATTCATCCGATTCGGTTGAAATTTAGCACGTGATGTTAGTATATGGTCTCTAACAACCATGCAAAAATTGGTTCACATCGGTCAATAATTATATATAGCCCCCATATAAACCGATCCCCGGATTTGACCTCCGGTGCCTTTTGGAGAAGCAAAATTCATCCGATCTGGTTGAAATTAGGTACGTGGTGGTAGAATATGATATTTAACAACCATGTGAGTTGAAATTTGTGGATGACAGTCTTTCGTAGAAGTTTCTACGCAATCCATGGTGGAGGGTACATAAGATTCGGCCTGGCCGAACTTACGGCTGTATATACTTGTTTTCTTTTGGGAATTTGGTTGGAATTTTCACTTTTTTGGGGCGTGATAACAAATTAACGTCCTTTTGGCTCTAGGACATTCAGCTTTGGGAAAAGACATTTTATACATAAAATTTTTTTATACCCTCCATCATAGGATGGGGGTATATTAACTTTGTCATTCCGTTTGTAACACATCGAAATATTGCTCTAAGACCCCATAAAGTATATATATTCTGGGTCGTGGTGAAATTCTGAGTCGATCTAAGCATGTCCGTCCGTCCGTCCGTCTGTTGAAATCACGCTAACTTCCGAACGAAACAAGCTATCGACGTGAAACTTGGCACAAGTAGTTGTTATCGATGTAGGTCGGATGGTATTGAAAATGGGCCATATCGGTCCACTTTTACGTATAGCCCCCATATAAAGGGACCCTCAGATCTGGCTTGCGGAGACTCAAAGAGAAGCAAATTTCATCCGATCCGGCTGAAATTTGGTACATGGTATTGGTATATGGTCTCTAACAACCGTGAAAAAATTGGTTCACATCGGTCCTTAATTATATATAGCCCCCATATAAACCGATCCCCAGATTTGGCGTGTGGAGCCTCTAAGAGAAGCATATTTCATCCGATCCGTCTGAAATTTGGTACATGGTGTTGGTATATGGTCTCTAACAATCACACAAAAATTGGTCCACATCGGTCCATAATTATATATATCCCCCATATAAACCAATCCCCAGATTTGGGTTGTGGAGCCTCTAAGAGAAGCATATTTCATCCGATCCGCCTGAAGTTTGGTACATGATATTGGTATATGGTATCTAACAACCATGCAAAAATTGGTCCACATCGGTCTATAATTATATATAGACCCCATATAAGCCGATCTCCAGATTTGGCTTGCGAAGCCTCAAAGAGGAGCAAATTGCATCCGATCCGGCTGAAATTTGGTACATGGTATTGGTATATGGTCTCTAACAACCGTGCAAAAATTGGTCCACATCGGTCCTTAATTATATGTGGCGCCCATATAAACCGATCCCCAGATTTGGGTTGCGGAGCCTCAAAGAGAAGCAAATTTCATCCGATCCGCCTGAAGTTTGGTACATGATATTGGTATATGGTATCTAACAACCATGCAAACATTGGTCCACATCGGTTCATAATTATATATAGCCCCCATATAAACCGATCCCCAGATTTGGCTTGCGAAGTCTCCAAGAGAAGCCAATTTCATTCAATCCGGTTGTAATTTGGAACATGGTGTTAGTATATGATCTTTAACATCCGTGCCAGTATTGGTCCATATCGGTCCATAATTATATATAGCCCCAATATAAAACATTCTCCAGATTTGACCTCCGAAGCCTCTTGGAGGAGCACAATTCATCCAATCCGGTTCAAATTAGGCACGTGGTGTTAGTATATGGTCGCTAACAACCATACCAAAATTGGTCCAATCACACAAAAATTGGTCCATATCGGTTCATTTCTATAGAAAATTTTGTTAAAATTTTATTTCTGTAGAAAATTTTGTCAAAATTTTATGTCCACTTTGTCAAACTGAATTATATACGCATTGGATCGATCTTTTTGATTTAGTATATACCACGTATAGACTTACATACAATTTAGAAGATGGTGTTAGGAGGTTTTAAGATACCTTTCCATCGGCAAGCGTTACCGCAACTTAAGTAATTCGATTGTGGATGGCAGTGCTTAGATGAAGTTTCTACGCAATCCATGATGGAGGGTACATAAGCTTCGGCCTGGCCGAACTTACGGCCGTAGATACTTGTTAATTTTTACTTTCACCTCTTCTATATTTGTAGGATATATTGTCCCAAGTCCTCACAAAATAAGTTCATAATTGTAGAAAAACATCTTAGCCAAGCTGAGTAAAATAATAAATTAGTGCTTGAACCCCCAAAATAAAATCCGGAACCCTTTTGTATGTCGTGGTATAAAGAGTAACTAAGTTTTCCATTTTTAAATATGGACTAGTCGTTGTGCTTATTTTCAATAATGTGGAAATAAAAACAATTTCATGTAAAACATTATTGACAAACTGATTTATTCTACTGAACTGATTTCGAAAAAAATCCCCAAAAAATCCTCAAATTTACGAAATTTCCCCACGAAATCCCTAGGTCTCCAACTCAAAAAATTCGTCCTCATCTACGAAAAAATATCCCCAATTTGGGGGAAAATCCTCAATACTGGCGACACCGAGTAAAATCGTTCTTCAGCAACAATAGTGTCGTAGGAGTTATGGAATACCTCAAGATGTCTTGGGACGTGGCAATCTGCGCTATTATTCAAATTTATCAATAATATTACAGTGATGTAGGTGTATAAAAAACAAATTCGTTTGAATCTGCTCATAAAAATATAACTTTTCGCTCTCTTGAATTTACAATTAACAACAAACATTGATCTATCAACAGAAACAAGCTACACTCCTCATATATGTGTGACCATTCACCTCCTATTAGTGTATTAATATAAACAGAAAGACAAAAAGTCTTCTATGTGTGTTCTCAAAGAAATAGAGAGAGAAAGTTAGAAATGTACTTGCTTAAACTCTATCAAATTCAGAAATAAAGGGTGATTTGTTAAGAGCTTGATAACTTTTTTTTAAAAAAAAAAACGCATAAAATTTGCAAAATCTCATCGGTTCTTTATTTGAAACGTTAGATTGGTCCATGACATTTACTTTTTGAAGATAATTTCATTTAAATGTTGACCGCGGCTGCGTCTTAGGTGGTCCATTCGGAAAGTCCAATTTTGGGCAACTTTTTCGAGCATTTCGGCCGGAATAGCCCGAATTTCTTCGGAAATGTTGTCTTCCAAATCTGGAATAGTTGCTGGCTTATTTCTGTAGACTTTAGACTTGACGTAGCCCCACAAAAAATAGTCTAAAGGCGTCAAATCGCATGATCTTGGTGGCCAACTTACCGGTCCATTTCTTGAGATGAATTGTTCTCCGAAGTTTTCCCTCAAAATGGCCATAGAATCGCGAGCTGTGTGGCATGTAGCGCCATCTTGTTGAAACCACATGTCAACCAAGTTCAGTTCTTCCATTTTTGGCAACAAAAAGTTTGTTAGCATCGAACGATAGCGATCGCCATTCACCGTAACGTTGCGTCCAACAGCATCTTTGAAAAAATACGGTCCAATGATTCCACCAGCGTACAAACCACACCAAACAGTGCATTTTTCGGGATGCATGGGCAGTTCTTGAACGGCTTCTGGTTGCTCTTCACTCCAAATGCGGCAATTTTGCTTATTTACGTAGCCATTCAACCAGAAATGAGCCTCATCGCTGAACAAAATTTGTCGATAAAAAAGCGGATTTTCTGCCAACTTTTCTAGGGCCCATTCACTGAAAATTCGACGTTGTGGCAGATCGTTCGGCTTCAGTTCTTGCACGAGCTGTATTTTATACGGTTTTACACCAAGATCTTTGCGTAAAATCTTCCATGTGGTCGAATAACACAAACCCAATTGCTGCGAACGGCGACGAATCGACATTTCACGGTCTTCAGCAACACTCTCAGAAACAGACGCAATATTCTCTTCTGTACGCACTGTACGCATTCGTGTGGTTGGTTTAATGTCCAATAAAGTAAACTGAGTGCGAAACTTGGTCACAATCGCATTAATTGTTTGCTCACTTGGTCGATTATGTAGACCATAAATCGGACGTAAAGCGCGAAACACATTTCGAACCGAACACTGATTTTGGTAATAAAATTCAATGATTTGCAAGCGTTGCTCGTTAGTAAGTCTATTCATGATGAAATGTCAAAGCATACTGAGCATCTTTCTCTTTGACACCATGTCTGAAATCCCACGTGATCTGTCAAATACTAATGCATGAAAATCCTAACCTCAAAAGAATTACTCTTTACAAGTAAATAGAGAGAGAGAGAGAGAGAGAGAGCTCAATTATTCCTACAGTAATAGAGAGAATGAAAAGAAATGAGATAGAGAAAACGAATGTTAGTTAGAGAAAGTGAACTCAATGGTTCACTCAAATATCATTTCGTTTAGACTCCCAGAAACCCATTGTTGTTATAGTGTTTTTGTCAAATATGAAAAATTTTATTTTTTCAAAGCTTTTGCTTTAGATTGACGATTTAAATTAGTCCACCCTAATACCTTTTTATATTTTAAAGAAAAAAATCCCCAGATCCTAAAGAGAACATCAAATATTGTATTTAGAATGCCCAAAGAGGGCGTGTATCTGTCGACACAAGCAATAAAGGAACCAACAAATAAAGCACCAAAAAATGGAGAAACTACTTAGAGACATGTACACAGACTATTTGATAAACGGCCAAACATGGCTTTAGCTCGTCCATTTTTATAGTTAGTTATCTAAAATGTGGTAAGGCCATATTTCAATGCAAAATTCCCATTCATTGCCAGGGAGGTGCCTAAAGAAGATATTTTTAAACTTTAGATTTGCTATTTAGTTATTATCCCTGGTAAGCACTTTACGAAGGCACTTTAAATTAATATAACATGCACTAGGATTTATATGTTGTAGGCTATGTGAAATGTGAAAAACAAGCTTACATGAAAAATGATTTTTGCGGCAAAAAAGGAAATAAAACAAAGAGTCGAAAATGAAATGACTGGGCGCTCCTATACATGCGCCAGAGATGAACAATTCAATAATTTATGATGATTACAACATTTAAAGGTCAATAAAAATCAAATGAGTGCCAAAACAAATGGAATTGTGCTTGATTTGAAGTGAACCAAATGAAAAAAGACATAGAAAAACATTTTCCTGGCATGGTAAATGTCTGCCTTGAAGTGCAAAAGTATTGAGTTCATTGAGCCATAATTTATATTTTTGTGTATAGATTTTCTTTATGTTTTTTTGGGAAATAATTGCAAGTCTTCATGCTAGCCATAAAATGGAAATAAATCACAGTACAGACATAAGACTACTTTGTCTGATATTTTATTGGCAGCAACAATTTACATGTTAATAAATTGAAGGAGGCTTAGCAGCACATCAATGTAAAACTTATGAGAGAGAGAGAGGGGAGAAAGAAAACGTGTAAGCTAAGGCTATGTTTCACTGAGATTTTAGCAATAGGAGATGCCTTAGATAAAAACATCGATTTCTAACTGTTTAAAAACAAAATATCGATCAACTACTACATCGTGTTGTGGAACCATAAAACGCATTGTGGAGGACTAATTCTTTTGGCTTTCTTTGGATCAACTTAAAATATAGTACTTTTGATTTTATTTTTTAAAATTATTCAGATATTTTAGTTTTATTGATTTTTTTTTAATTTCATTTTTAATTTATTTAAATTTAAGTTAGATAATAAATTTAATATAAGTATTACAACAATATTGGTTTACAAATTTAAATAATTGTTAGTTTGTTTGTTTCCAATAAGATTTTAGCCTTCAGTATTCGTATCCAAAATTCCAATATCTACATATGTTTACTTAGTTAATAATTCAATTGTTTTATTAATTCACTAATTTTTAATTCACCATAAAAGTTTCACTTTCATTTTACCGCTTACTTTCCATTGATCGAGTGACAGCAATGCAGGTTTCGTCGGTGATCTCTTCCATCTGTTGGATGTTGTTTTTATTTTTCTATGGCAAAAAGCCTCGATTTCATAAATTCCTTTATTTAATTCGATCGCCAAATTGGCATTAGAAAAAAACATCAACAACAATAATGGTAAGCGAAGAGTTCACTGAGTACATAAAGGGTGATACGGTGAAAATTTGGTCAAGGGAAAACGCGTGTAAATCGGTGAAATCGTTTATTTAAAAAATCAAATTAAATTTCTTTTTCAAGTTCAATTAGTATAAAATTCAGGAAAAATATTCAGTTAGGCTTTCGCATTTCCAAATCCGAATTGCTGGGCCTCACGCTTGACAACTGCCATCAGATTTTGTACAGCCACCTTGTCCACCTTCTTCGTCGCAGAAAGCCAGTTTGCCTTGAACTGCTGCTCGTCCTTAGCAGTTTTTTGGTCTTCTTTAGGTTCCGCTTGACAATAGCCCAGTATTTCTCAATTGGGCGGAGCTCTGGCGTGTTGGGAGGGTTCTTGTCCTTGAGAACCACCTGAACGTTGTTGGCGGCGTACCACTCCATGGCCTTTTTACCGTAATGGCAAGTTGCCAAATCCGGCCAAAACAGTACGGAACAACCGTGTTTCTTCAGGAAAGGCAGCAGACGTTTCTTTCACGTAAATTTCTTGGTTGACAGTCCCGGAAGCTATGAAAATGCTGCTTTTCAAGTCACAGGTACAGATAGCTTGCCAAACCAGATATTTCTTTGCGAACTTTGACAGTTTTATGTGCTTGAAAATATCTGCTACCTTTCCCCTTCCTTTTGCCGTATAAAACTCCTGTCCCGGAAGCTGCTTGTTGTCGGCTTTGACGTAGGTTTCGTCGTCCATTACCACGCAGTCAAACTTCGTCAGCATCGTCGTGTACAGCCTCCGGGATCGCGCTTTGGCCGTCGTATTTTGTTTATCATCGCGATTTGGAGTCACTACCTTCTTGTAAGTCGATAGTCCGGCTCGTTTTTTGGCTCGATGCACGGTTGTAGACACGGTTGAAAGAAATACGTCAAGTTTATATTGACCAAATTTTTACCGTATCACCGTTTATGTACCTTGTGGCCTTAAATAAATAGAGAATTGACAAACAATGAAGAGTGCAAAAATCAACGACTCCAACAATCATCAGAGACAGCAGTGTTGTCGTTGTTGTTTTAGTTATGACGAAGAGACAGTCACTTCCAGTGCTGGCACAATGAATTTTTATTTTGAACCAACATTTTTCCACAATTGGACCAAAATTCATACCAGCGGAACATTTTTCCAAATTAAATTAATTAATAGATAAAAATTTTCCAAAATTTTACTTCGATATTAAATTTTGTAAAATGTTTATTTCTATAAAAAATTTTGTCAAAATTTTATTTCTGTTGAAATTTTTGTCAAAAGTTTATTTCCATAGAAAATTTTGTCAAAATTTTATTTATATAAAAAAATTTTGTCAAAATTTTATTTATATAGAAAATTTTGTAAAAATGTTATTTCTATAGAAAATTTTCGAAAATTTTCCTTCTATAGAAAATTTTGTCAAAATTTTGTTTCTATAGAAAATTTTGTCAAAATTTTATTTCCATCGAAAATTTTGCAAAATTTGATTTCCATTGAAAACTTTGTCAACATTTTATGTCCATAAAAAATTTTGTCAAAATTTTATTTCTATAGAAAATTTTGTCAAAATTTTATGTCTATAGAAAATCTTGTCAAAATTTTATGTCTATGAAAAATTTTGGCAAAATTTTATTTCTATAGAAAAATTTGTCAAAATTTTATTTCTATAGGAAATTTTGGTGAAAAGTTTAGTTCTATAAAAATTTTTTTCAAAATTTTATTTGTATAGAAAAATCATATTTCTGCCCATGATAAGTTTAATGACGTTTTGATCTATAAAAAAATCTACCCAAATATCTCAGATATTATTAAGTTTAATTATTATTATTATCTTTTTTTTGTTTAAGATAAACCACACAAAAATATTAACGGCAAACTTTCTCTCTTTTTTCTTTTTAGGTAAGTCTCCTCCCCACATATCCACAGGAATTTACTTTAAGACAAGCAAGTAAAAGTTAAGGTAATTTTACGAAAACCACTATCACAAAAAAAAAAAAAAACAATAAAAACAGAAAAACTTTCTCTGGTTTTGAAAAACTAACCACCAAATAAAATTCTTATAAAATAAAACAACAAAACCAAAAAACATACTCTTGAAAACCTCATGGATGTAGCAAGACAAAAAGGTGTTCGTTCACCTTTCTTTGACTCAAAAGAAGAAAAAATCAAAAAATAAATTACCTGCAATTTAACATGTCGAAATCATTGCTAGATTACACTAATTCAACATGTACCAGATAAACCGACCTGAAAAGCCAAACGAAGACATTATTTTGGCAAGAAGACGAATGGCCAAAATATTAAGTTTGTCATACCACAAGAATACACAAGTGGCAGATAATGCACAACTCTCTACTAAAAAACACACAAGGAAGGACCATGGTAATATCAAAGTCAAGAAGAAACCGGGAAATAAACTCCCAACAAATGAAGACATCCTTCAAAAGCACACAAAAAACAAACGAGACGATCTCACTCAAAAGTGACATTTGCTAAATTTTATGTAATTTTCAGGGAAATATTTAAACGTGTCTCCATGCCACCAAAGTTTTTTTTTTTCAAATTATCTTTAACGATTTGAAAAATGCAAACTACCTTAAAGAAAAATACCAGAGGAAATAAGCAGAAAAACACTAAATTATGAGTCACTTAAAAAAGTTAGTGACCATCACAAAACAGACACAGAAGGTAGACTTCGCACTTGTGTATTTGGCTCACGTCCAATTTCACCGCCCTCCCGGCTATTGTCAAAGGAGACAGTACATTATGAACTTTAAATTTGTTTTTTTTTGTGTTATTTCATAACCTTTGCAGAAAGTTTACAAAATATTTAACTAAATTTAAAAAAAAAAAGTTTTGTTTTTATTTCTTTATTGTCCACAATTTTCTAAGAAATTCTTTGTCACAGAAACATATTGAAAAGATTTATTCAATTGAAATTTGTTTAAGACATTTAAATCATAATTTGAGGTGAAGAGATTCCAATATGGGAAAGTCAATTTGCTCAAAATTTTTATATAGACGCAAAGTGGATTTTTCAAAATTTTGAAAAACATATAACATTTTAGCAATGTGTAAAAAATTTGGTGAAAATCAGCTTTAGATTTCTAGATATTTCCCATATTTTTTACTAACATTGTTCTCCGCCCAAGGCCATTAACCGATTTAAATTTGAAGTCTACACAGAAAAAATTTTCACGAAAAATTTTCCAATTAAAACTTTAATTGAGTTATAAAAAATATCAACAAATTGTTTAATTGAAACAAAATTCAATCACAAAAATTAATAGTAGCAATTAATTTTTTAATTGGATCAATAAATTTTTTAAATGACCTTCAATTAATTTTTTAATTGATACTATCATTTCTATGTTTGAATACATTTCAATTAAAAAAATAATTGGATCAATTAATATCGTGATTGAATCAGAAAAAAAATGTGTGTAGAGATTTTGTGGAAGTCTAAAAAATTATGTCCAAATTGGTTCAAATTTTAATAAATGTATATGGGAATATAAGCCCAACAAATTTGAATAATTTGAAATGGTATCGAATATATAGATATACAGTGTATACTACAGTCGGCCCCATCCGACTTTGGACTTTCCTTACTTGTTTTAAATTGGAAAAGTCGACACTTTTAGTTTTCTAGATTTTCAAAATTTGGAAATATCGACTTTTTACACTTTTTTGTGCTGAAGTTTTAACCCATTATTAATTAAATTAATTAAATTTCATCGTCTGTCTGTACATAAGCATCCTTTGTAGAATAATTTATAAAATAAATGATATCGTCGATTTTCAAAAATGTCAGAAGACGATTAATCGAATTTTGCGATTATGACTTTGACTTAGACTTTTTATACCCTAAACCACATAGTGTTCAGGGTATAATAAGTTTGATCGGTCAACAAATGTGCCTATCAGAAATATTGATTTTAGACCCCATAAAATATATACCGATCGACTCAGAATCACCTCCTGAGTCGATCTAGCGCTTGGTGTCCGTCCGTCTGTCCATGTATTTGTTGTTCACAGGATTCCAGTCGCAATTATTAACCGATTTTGATGAAATTTGGTACAGGGCGTTTTTTGGGCACAAGGACGCTATTGAACTTGGAAGAAATCGGATCAAATTTAGATATAGCTCCCATATATATGTATCGCCCCGATTTCGACAAATGGGGTCACGTTGCGCTTTTTTTCAAACGGATCGTCACCAAATTTGGCAGAAGGTAATCTTTTCCATCGCCCTTTAGTTCTGCAAAATTTCATCCAAATCGCTTCAGATTTAGATATAGCTCTCATATATATGCATCGCCCGATTTTCACAAATTCGGCCACAAAACCTTTATTTATCAACCGATCTTACTCAAATTTGGCTAAATATAATATTCTATAGCACTAACTGTATGTGCAAAAAATCATCGAGATCGGTTCAGATTTAGCTATAGCTCCCATATATATGTACCGCCCGATTTTTCTAAATTTGGCCATAGAACCTTTATTTATCAACCGATCTTACCCAAATTTGGCTAAATGTAGTCTTCTATAGCACTAACTATATGTGAAAAAAATCATCTAAATCGGTTCCGATTTAGATAAAGCTCCCATATATATGTATATCCCGATTTTCCCAAATTTGGCCATAGAACCCTTATAAAGGGTGATTCTTTTGAGGTTAGGATTTTCATGCATTAGTATTTGACAGATCACGTGGGATTTCAGACATGTTGTCAAAGAGAAAGATGCTCAGTATGCTTTGACATTTCATCATGAATAGACTTACTAACGAGCCACAACGTCGAATTTTCAGTGAATGGGCCCTAGAAAAGTTGACAGAAAATCCGCTTTTTTATCGACAAATTTTGTTCAGCGATGAGGCTCATTTCTGGTTGAATGGCTACGTAAATAAGCAAAATTGCCGCATTTGGAGTGAAGAGCAACCAGAAGCCGTTCAAGAACTGCCCATGCATCCCGAAAAATGCACTGTTTGGTGTGGTTTGTACGCTGGTGGAATCATTGGACCGTATTTTTTCAAAGATGCTGTTGGACGCAACGTTACGGTGAATGGCGATCGCTATCGTTCGATGCTAACAAACTTTTTGTTGCCAAAAATGGAAGAACTGAACTTGGTTGACATGTGGTTTCAACAAGATGGCGCTACATGCCACACAGCTCGCGATTCTATGGCCATTTTGAGGGAAAACTTCGGAGAACAATTCATCTCAAGAAATGGACCGGTAAGTTGGCCACCAAGATCATGCGATTTGACGCCTTTAGACTATTTTTTGTGGGGCTACGTCAAGTCTAAAGTCTACAGAAATAAGCCAGCAACTATTCCAGCTTTGGAAGACAACATTTCCGAAGAAATTCGGGCTATTCCGGCCGAAATGCTCGAAAAAGTTGCCCAAAATTGGACTTTCCGAATGGACCACCTAAGACGCAGCCGCGGTCAACATTTAAATGAAATTATCTTCAAAAAGTAAATGTCATGGACCAATCTAACGTTTCAAATAAAGAACCGATGAGATTTTGCAAATTTTATGCGTTTTTTTTAAAAAAAAGTTATCAAGCTCTTAACAAATCACCCTTTATATTAACCGATCTTACTAAAAGTTGGCTAGATCCAGTCCTCTACAGTACTAACTAAAGGGTGATTTGTTAAGAGCTTGATAACTTTTTTTAAAAAAAAAAACGCATAAAATTTGCAAAATCTCGTCGGGTTCTTTATTTGAAACGTTAGATTGGTCCATGACATTTACTTTTGAAGATAATTTCATTTAAATGTTGACCGCGGCTGCGTCTTAGGTGGTCCATTCGGAAAGTCCAATTTTGGGCAACTTTTTCGAGCATTTCGGCCGGAATAGCCCGAATTTCTTCGGAAATGTTGTCTTCCAAAGCTGGAATAGTTGCTGGCTTATTTCTGTAGACTTTAGACTTGACGTAGCCCCACAAAAAATAGTCTAAAGGCGTCAAATCGCATGATCTTGGTGGCCAACTTACCGGTCCATTTCTTGAGATGAATTGTTCTCCGAAGTTTTCCTCAAAATGGCCATAGAATCGCGAGCTGTGTGGCATGTAGCGCCATCTTGTTGAAACCACATGTCAACCAAGTTCAGTTCTTCCATTTTTGGCAACAAAAAGTTTGTTAGCATCGAACGATAGCGATCGCCATTCACCGTAACGTTGCGTCCAACAGCATCTTTGAAAAAATACGGTCCAATGATTCCACCAGCGTACAAACCACACCAAACAGTGCATTTTTCGGGATGCATGGGCAGTTCTTGAACGGATTCTGGTTGCTCTTCACTCCAAATGCGGCAATTTTGCTTATTTACGTAGCCATTCAACCAGAAATGAGCCTCATCGCTGAACAAAATTTGTCGATAAAAAAGCGGATTTTCTGCCAACTTTTCTAGGGCCCATTCACTGAAAATTCGACGTTGTGGCTCGTTAGTAAGTCTATTCATGATGAAATGTCAAAGCATACTGAGCATCTTTCTCTTTGACACCATGTCTGAAATCCCACGTGATCTGTCAAATACTAATGCATGAAAATCCTAACCTCAAAAGAATCACCCTTTATATGTGCAAAATTTCATCAAAATCGGTTCAGATGTAGATATAGCTCCCATATATGTATCACCCGATTTTGAAAAATTCTCCCCTAATAACTTTATGTTTAACCATACAGGCCTCATTTCTTAACTGATCTTACTCAAATCTTCCACAAGGTAACCTTTTGTGTATTGATCAAACCCGCAAAATATTATGCAAATTGGTTCAGATTTAGATATAGCTTCCATATATATGCATCGCTCGATTTTCCCAAATTTGGCCATAGTACTCTTATTTATTAACTAATGTTACTCAAATTTCAAATTTTGATGTACTAGCCGATCGTACTTATACGTACTTGTAGCTCTTACATAAGAATATTGCTCGATTTTTACAAATTTGTATTTATTACCCACACTAATTTAACGATTTTCTCTTTTTTAATAATGGGCTCAATATTAGTGGCATACTAACTCCGTAGGCGCAATATGAACACAGCCAGTGTTGCTAGAAGTAGGGGAAATTCCCTATATGTAGGGTTTTTCTAATATTTAGCGTCTTGTTGGGACGTAGGGCCACAATGTAGGACATTTTCACTCAACACATTTTGTAATAATATTTACATTTTGGTGGCTCTAGAAAAGGAAATAAGAAGCCGGCAAGGCTTGATTTTTATCAATGTGTGGTAAACTTTATTCCTGTAGAGAATTTTGTCAACATTTTATTTATATAGAACATTTTGTCAAAATTGTATTTCTATAGAAATTTTTTTCAAAATATTATTTCTATAAAAAATTTTCTCAAAATTTTATTTCTGTGGATTTTTTTCTCAAAATTTTATTTCTATAGAATTTATTGTCAAAATTTTATTTCTATAGAAAAATTTCTCACAAAAATTTGTTTATAGAAACTTTTTCCAAAATTTTATTTTTATAGGGATTTAACAAAAAAGATTACTAATTTGGGTAGAATTCTACTAACTGTGGCAACCGTGGTGGTAATACAAATTTATATTCTAAGTTATATACGTTGCATATTCATGTTTTAAGATATTAAAGTACTTAGAACCATTTTTGTTTTGTAATTTTTTTTTTTAATTTAACAAAAAATATAGTAGGGAAAATTGTTTGGGAATGTACGGGAAAGTAAGGAACTTTTTTTGTCCTTGTAGGGTAAACCGAACATTTTCCGTGGAAACATTGACTATGAGCTATAGTCAGATTGACACAAAGCACCCATAGACATGTACCTCTTAATTTTCTTAAATATGCAACTGCGGTTTATCTCCCAGACCTATATGTTACCCCACATATGCTTATGATTACTAATTCTGTGTAGGGTATGATATAGGCGGCCCCGCCTGACTTTCTACTTTACTTACTTGTTATTATTCAACATAGTTCAGTTCAAGAGCGATACAACGATTATAATGACCTTCCAATTTTTTGATACCAATATTGGTAGTACTCCTTCGGTTTTGCCTCAAAATAGGCCTCAGTTTCGGCGATCACCTCTTCATTGCAGCCAAATGTTTCCCAGCGAGCATCCTTTTGAGGTCTAAGAACAAGAAAAAGTCGCTGGGGGCCAGATATGGAGAATACGATGGGTGGGGAAGCAATTCGAAGCCCACTTCATGAATTTTTGCCATCGTTCTCAATGACTTGTGGCACGGTGCGTTGTCTTGGTGGCACAACACTTCTTTCTTCTTCATATGGGGCCGTTTTGCCGCGATTTTGACCTTCAAACGCTCCGATAGCGCCATATAATAGTCACTGTTGATGGTTTTTCCTTTCTTAAGATAATCGATAACAATTATTCCATGCGCATCCCAAAAAACAGAGGCCATTACTTTGCCAGCGGACTTTTGAGTCTTTCCACGCTTCGGAGACGGTTCACCGGTCGCTGTCCACTCAGCCGAAGTCGATTGGACTCAGGAGTGTAGTGACGGAGCCATGTTTCATCCATTGTCACATATCGACGGAAAAACTCGGGTGTATTACGAGTTAACAGCTGCAAACACCGGTTAGAATCATCAACACGTTGTTGTGAGTTCGCGCGGCACCCATTTTGAACAGAGCTTCCGCATATCCAAATATTGATGAATGATATGGCCAACACGTTCCTTTGATATCTTTAAAGCCTCTGCTACCTCGATCAACTTCATTTTAAGGTCATTCAAAATCATTTTGTGGATTTTTTTGAACTTTTCGTCGGTAACCACCTCTTTCGGGCGTCCACTGCGTTCACCGTCCTCCGTGCTCATTTCACCACGCTTAAATTTGGCATACCAATCAATTATTGTTGATTTCCCTAGGGCAGAGTCCGGAAACTCATTATCAGGCCAAGTTTTTGCTTCCACCGTATTTTTCCCCTTCAGAAAACAGTATTTTATCAAAACACGAAATTCCTTTTTTTCCATTTTTTTTTTTTTCATAATAACAAAAGTTGCTTAACAAAAGACGCTCTATCTCACAAACTAATTGACTTACAGACGTCAAATTTTGACACGAATCATTTGAAGGTTGGTACTATATAAAACTAGTATGCATTTAATACTAGCGACGCCATCTATGTGTCTGACCGGGGACTTATCAGCCAACCTGTTAGACCGGACAAATCTGAACTGAATCTAAAATTTGATGTTAATTCCGACTTTTTTGCTTTTGAACAATAAAATTAAAAACGTATAAGTTTGTTGCATTACATATCAGTCGTGTGCCTTATATTATTGCAAATCGAGATTTGAAAAACTGATAATACCGCCCATCTTATAGATATGGGTATATAAAGTCAGTTCTTATTTTGTAAATAAATATATGAATATTTTCCAAACAAAGTATATTTTCCAAGACTTTTTTTCCAAAATCAAGTCATTGTTTAAATTGTTTAAGAAAGACTGAGGATATTTGCAAGACAACATCACAAATTCTATATCCCTCACTACGTACGTAAATCCATTAACAGAAAAAGCGATTGGAATTTTGTTTATTCTCTTTTTGTGAATATAATATTTAAGAGAACATTTAACAAACTGTATTGAAACGATTTTACACTCTAAGAAAATTATCCATCTTCTTACTCTGTTAAAAAAATGCTCTTTTTAGATTTTCGTGTTATACGTAGACCCATCTCCTTACTATGTAAAAAAATTGTTCTTAGTAGAGTTGTAAGTACGAGATAGTTCCATTTACTCTGTTAAATAGATGCTCTTTATAGAGTTTCGTGTTATATGTAGTCCCGTCTCTTTACTCTGTTAATAAAGTGCTCTTGGTAGAGTTGTGGGTATGAAAATTATCCATCTCCTTACTCTGTTAAATTTTTGCTCTTTATAGAGTTTCAGGAAAAATGTATTTCCATCTCTTTACTCTGTTTAAAAAATCCTCTTTGTAGAGTTTTATATACGGCAAATTTCTTCTCTTTTACGTTTGAATCACTTGTGATTATATTAAAATTCTAGCTAATTCTCTGAGATTTCTGGTTAACATAAAAATGCTCTTTTTCTCTATATTCTCAGTAGAAATAAAGTGTCTTACAAAAACATTTTATTACGGTTTACTCTGTTGATATAGCTTCTTTTAGCCTCATTTATCATTTCTGAAAATGGGAAATGTGATTTGTTAAATAGTTTTTTTTAATTGTATTCAGCTCTGTTTATTTTTTTATAGAGCCCTTTAACCAATATTGTAGGTTTTTATGGTCTTGCCTAAAATGAAATTTCGGACCATTAAGGGATATTTAACATTTTTTGTTTAGCTTGTCCTATTTTTATATATATTTATTTATCACATTTTATTTAGTTTGTTTATTTTTATTTACCTATTTTTTGTTCGTGCCTGATAATAATAATTACGGCGTTTGTCCAAATAAATGACTGAACATTATGTTAATACTTGGAATGATAAATTGTATTTAGGACTAATCACTAAGCAAATCAAAATTCAAATTTCCTCATATTTTTATTTAAAATCATGATTAAATGATATTTCCATTTTTTATTTATTATTTTAATATAAAATTTATATTATTTATTTTAATATAAAATTAAAATTAATGGTTGCCAACATAACTATGAAAATATCTACCAAACGGATTATATTTAATTTTTCCTCATTAATAACATTTAATTAATTACATATCGCATTTAGTTATATCTTATGAATAAATGCCTGATTTAGCAATTCTATACAAAAAGTTGTAAATCATACCTATTATTATTCCAACCGTAAATCTTAAAGAGTAAAAAAATGTTTATTTTACATACGTTTCGTAGTACTCTTAATAAAAACTGTAAATTGAATTATGTCTCTTTCTCTTCCTTGGCTTTTGCATATCCGGCTTTTGTCTCCCACTCTATGTTTAGTTCTTAGCAAATTTAATGTTGTCCTAGTTTTTATAGGCAACATAATGTAATTTAATATTTGTAATACTGACCTACTACAACTAACATTGTGTTTATAACATTAGTCGATAATATTACACACCCTCATAATGTTACCATTCTAACAAATATATCTCTCACTCTCTTTATTTTTTCTGTTATAGAAAAAGAGAGTCTTCCTTTTTATTTCGCTATGTTACTAAAAGATTTAAAAGAGTTCCTTTTAAGGGCTAACGACTGTTAACACGATAGATTGAGCATTGAAAATCACATCGTATTTGAAACGAATATAACATGGCAAAGTTGCGTAGTCATTTGTGTGTAAGTGAACGGATGTGTGCGTGTGTATATTTTGCAAATGTTTGTTATCATCCTCTGTTTTGTGATAACATTACGTGTTCGTCTATCTGTTAGCCTTCAAACACAGCATCCTTGGTGTATTGAGCTGTATGTGAAGCATCAGTTTTATTTGAAACGTGTGCGGATAAACGTGCGTTAATACGGTCACTTCGCGCCGCATTATTTCATCAATATTTTGAGAGAGAGTGTGTAAATCGTTGAGCCGTGTGTAAGTCGGTGTGCGTAGATTCGAGCGGGTTACCGAAATTATTTGAGTGTGCATCTTTATGAAATATTAAAGGAAAAAAAAAAACAACTAACTAAAACAACAACAACATACAAAGGATAACCAAACCATAATAACAGAGAGCAATATAGCATAGAAAAAAAAAATCATCAAAACAAATGCGAATTACTATCAAGTGGATATCACTAACAAAACCCATCAACCCACTAATTGTATTGAGATTTATGTGAAATAAAATAAATTAAATTAACAAAGATAAAATATATAAATAAAATTAAAAAAAATATATATTAATTACTAAGGAAATTAAAAAAAAAAATACATGTATTTATGAATAATTGCTAAAATGTGTAAAATAAATTATTTCAATAATATGAAACCATCCATTAAATATTGTATTTGATGTAATTGCAAAATATAATAATGAAGTGATAATAAATAATTTGCACTATATTGATATCATTACTGGAAAATGGGTTAAAATAATATTAAGTTTTGAGATGTTATAGTGCTTATCTTCATATTTGTGAAATCAAGGAGAATAAATGAATGTAAAGTAAAAAAAAAGTGATATAAGAAATGATTTTTGTGTAAGCAAATTTGCTATACATATAAAGTGTTTTAACTTTGTGAATGGTTATTCCATTAAAATAAAAACTTAATTAAAATAACTATGAAGGTAAAATAATCAAAATAAAACTTAATACCAAAATGTTTTTCATTTTAATCTCATTACTTTAATAATAAATATAAAATATATCTGATATTTATAGAGGAAATTAAGGAAATTGTTTTTGTGTATTTTTTTTTAATTAATAATAATATAATAAATAAATATATAAACAACGATATACAAATTATTTACGTGTTCTAAGAAACGGATATATTCTTGCATTTTTTTCATAATACAAAAAAATAAATCAATAAATAAAACAATTGTTAAATTTGTCTTGAAATCTTAATAATATAAAGACATATTCTTGCAATTGTTTCAACAATAAAAAAAAAACGTTAAATAAAATTTATAAATTGCTATTAAAACAATAATAAGAATTTAAATACTCAAAAAAAAAACCATAGATTTTTTGGAAATTTTTTTCTTAATATTTTTTTCTTCAAAATCAAAAAAAAAAAAATTAAATTGCTATTAACCCACGGACAGACACATGAGTCTGGCCAGACCTTTTTCGATTCTAATTGTAATTAAAATCATTTATAATAAAGCTAGAGACTTGAAACTTCTGGCACCCTCCTAAAATTTTATTACCTATCGATGTGTGAAAAAATCAGAACGGAAAATACGACAGTAATAATGTAATAATATCAACAAAATAGCATATTTTCCATATAAATACATTAAAATACATAGTGGGACCGGCCAGGCCTCATGTGTTACGAATGTGACTATCGATACATGTGTATGACGGAGGGTTAAAGCAATAATAAGAAGTTGAATACTTAAAAAATCCTTCGTTTTTTTATAAAATTTTTTCTTAATATTTTTTTCTTTTGTTTTGTTATATTTTATTCAATGTCCACATTATTCCTTTAATTTTAGCTTAAAATTATTTGTAATCTTATCCAAAAGAGGAAACCTTTTTCTAATGTGATTTTTTTTTAATAAGAAAATTTGTTTTCGTATTAGTGGTTTAAAAAAAGATCTTCACGAGTGTTAAATGTTTTACCAAGAAATTTGTATTGAGTAAAAATATAAACTTTCGTAAGAAGTTACATATAAGAAAAATATTAACCCTAGACAGCTAATCTACGTCTGAGAGACGTGTGCTTTTCTTAGTTTCTCGCTTTTCCTAACTGAAAATTAATATTGACAATGTGATATATTTCATACACAATAAATAAAATATTATTATCAAAAACGTTTTTAAGTAAAGGTGGGTAATAGGTTCGAGTTTAGCCGCTAAAACCGAAATTAAATACAGTATGAAATTATACCTAGTTGATGCAAATTTTATTAAAACTTGATTGGGAATTTCACAAAGTTTATATTCTTTTTAATGTACTATTAGAGAAAAGTAATCGTGACAAAATGGCAATTTTAGCGGTTAAACTTAATACTAACCGTAATATAAAAAATCTGTGTAAATACAAAAATAAAATAAAAATCACTTATATTGTAACCATGACGATAAACTATGATATGTCCCACAGACTTAGGTTTATTTTATCCGTAATTTTCAGTAGGGTTAAAATAATATTGAAAATATTTTACTATATGAATTAAGCAAAAAAAAAAATCGCTAAATCTCGTATACTTTGTCCACGGTAAAATTAACTAAAAACAAATCAATAAATTGCCCCTAACAGACTTATAACAAGACTGGTACCTAATCTTCCTTTATAACAATTTTTTAATTTGCATATAATTTACTAATTTCTCTGCTCTATTCATATCAAAATTTTATTGGATCTAGACATTTACTTAAATGCAATTGTTAGAATAATCTTTTGTTCAATACCATTCCAAAAAGTGATTCCTTTCTGTTGAGATTCGGGTGCTCAAAATGGAACCGGTTCTTAAGCGGTTATCCACTGAACCTCGTATACTGTGTCCACGGTAAAATTAAATAAAAACAACGCAAAAAATTGCACCGACCAGACCTCTCACAGGACAGATACCAATGCTTCAATTTATCGCAATTTTTAACTTTCATATAATTTATTAATTTCTCTGTTCTAGTCATATCAACATTTTATTGGATATAGACTTTTACTTAAATACAATTGTTAGAATTATCTTTTATTTAATATATTCCAAAAAAGGATTCCTTTCTGTTGAGATTCAGGTGCTCGAAATGAACAAAGTTCTTAAGCCGTTGTCCAAGACATAATTAAGACCAAAAATAGACTGAATTAAACAATAAACAAAAACAACAAACAACTGTGAATCTCGCATACTGCGTCCACGGTAAAATTAAATAAAAACAAAGCAAAAAATTGCACAGAACAGACCTATCACAGGACTCATACCAATGCTTCAATTTATCGCAATTTTTAACTTTTATATAATTTATTAATTTCTCTGTTCTACTCATATCAAAACTTTAATTGTTCTAGACATTTACTTAAATAAAATTGTTAGAATAATCTTTTGTTCAATATATTCCAAAAAGTCATTCCTGTTTGTTAAGATTGGGGTGCTCAAAATGTACAAGGTTCTTAGCTGTCTAGGACTGAATTAAGCAAAAAAAAAAAAAAAAAAAAAAAAAAAAAAAAAAAACACTGAACTTCGTATACCGTGTCCACGGTAAAATTAAATAAAAAACAAGTATATACGGCCGTAAGTTCGGCCAGGCCGAAGCTTATGTACCCTCCATCATGGATTGCGTAGAAACTTCTTCTAAACACTGCCACCCATAATCGAATTACTTAAGTTGCGGTAACGCTTGCCGATGGCAAGGTATCTTAAAACCTCCTAACACCATCTTCTAAATTGTATGTAAGTCCATACGTGGTATATATTAAATCAAAAAAGATCGATCCAATACGCATATAATTCAGTTTGACAAAGTAGACATAAAATTTTGACAAAATTTTCTACAGAAATAAAATTTTAACAAAATTTTCTAAAGAAATAAAATTTTCACAAAATTTTCTATAGAAATAAAAATTTTGACAAAATATTCTATAGAAAGAAAATTTTGACAAAAATTTCTACAGAAATAAAATTTTCACAAAATTTTCTATAGAAATAAAAATTTTGACAAAATATTCTATAGAAAGAAAATTTTGACAAAAATTTCTACAGAAATAAAATTTTAACAAAATTTTCTATAGAAATAAACTTTTGACAAAATTTTCTATAGAAATAAAATCTTGGTAGATTATTTGTGGCTCGAGTGGCAACCATGATTATGAACCGAATAAAATTTGAACAAAATTTTCTATAGAAATAAAATTTTGACAACATTTTCTATAGAAATAAAATTTTGGTAGATTATTTTTGGCTCTAGTGGCAACCATGATTATGAACCGATATGGACCAATTTTTGTGTGATTGGAGCAATAACACCACGTTCCTAATTTGAACCGGATTGGATGAATTTTGCTCCTCCAAGAGGCTCCGGAGGTCAAATCTGGAGAACGTTTTATATGGGGGCTATATATAATTATGGACCGATATGGACCAATTCTGGCACGGTTGTTAAAGATCATATACTAACACCATGTTCCAAATTACAACCGGCTTGGATGAAATTTGCTTCTCTTAGGGGCTGCACAAGCCAAATCTGGGGATCGGTTTATATGGGGGCAATATATAATTATGGACCGATGTTGACCAATTTTTGCATGGTCATTAGAGACCATATACTTACACCACGTACCAAATTTCAGCCGGATCGGATGAAATTTGCTTCTTTTAGAGGCTCCACAAGCCAAATCTGGGGATCGGTTTATATGGGGGCTATATATAATTATTGACCGATATGGACCAATTTTTGCATGGTTGTTAGAGACCATATACCAACACCGTGTACCAAATTTCAGCCGGATCGGATGAAATTTGCTTCTCTTAGAGGATCGGCAAGCAAAATTTGGGGGTCGGTTTATATGGGGGCTATACGTAAAAGTGGTCCGATATGGCCCATTTGCAATACCATCTGACCTACATCAATAACAACTACTTGTGCCAAGTTTCAAGTCGATAGCTTGTTTCGTTCGGAAGTTAGCGTGATTTCAACAGACGGACGAACGAACATGCTCAGATCGACTCAGAATTTCACCACGACCCAGAATATATATACTTTACGGGGTCTTAGAGCAATATTTCGATGTGTTACAAACGGAATGACAAAGTTAATATACCCCCCATCCTATGGTGGAGGGTATAACAAAGTGAAAAATTGCGGTTGTCCAAAACTGATTTAAAAAAGACTGAATTAAGCGAGAAACGAATAAAACTCTGAACCTCGCATACTGTGTCCATAGTAAATTTAAATAAAAACAAAGCAAAGTTGCAAAGTTGCCCCTAACAGACCTATCACTGGACTGTTACCAAGCTCCAATTTATTTTATTTTCATATAGTATATCACTTTTTCTGCTCTATTCAAATCGAAATTTTATTGCATCTAGACATTTACTGTTGAGATTCGGGTGCTCAAAATAAACCAGTTTCTTAAGAGGTTGCCCAAGACTCGTTCATAGCGACATACCTATGGAGCGATCCTAACATACTAAACTGTCCCAGGAAGTGTCCTTTGGAATATGTCCAAGACGTGTCCTAAAGTGTAAATTGAGCCCGTCAATGAAAGGCCCATCTTAAAGCGACCGAAGCGGTCTTTTCCATACATTTTGTCCAAACCTAGGACTGGTCCTATTCATAAATTTCCCGTAGAATATATATTTTGAGCTGCTGTGTTTGATTTTTTTTCTCTGAAAAATTTATTTTTTTGAATAATTTACAATTTTTTCCTTGAAAAATTCACAATTTACACAAATAAAAATTTGGCTTATAAAACATGTCCATCTTAAGGAAGCGTATAACTTTTTTGTTAATTCTAGATAAAGACGAAAAAAAAACAAGACAACACCTTTTTTAAAATTTGTATTTTTATACCCTTCACCACTACTGTGGTACAGGGTATAATTTTTAAAGTTTGTGCATTTTTATGTAACGCCAAGAAGGAAAAGTCTGAGACAAACAACAACTTTGAAGGAGTTGAGATGGTAACACAAATTTTGGTCTACATAGTGGTGAAGGGTATAATATAGTCGGCCCCGCCCGACCTCAGATTTTACTTACTTGTTTGAAAGTATGTTAAAGTCGAGTTTTTCCATCCCATTACTACTAAATTTGAAAATTCTAAAGGCGTGATTAAATGTTGGTCATCCAAAACCACTTTAATACGAAGGTTGCCTTTTATATGTTTGAGTTATCTAAAAAAAAAAAAAAAACAATCTGAACCGTTTCTTGGAGGGGTGGAAAAATGTTGACTTTTTATGTTTCGAGTACTCAAAAATTCAGTTATTTGAGCTGATATTTTAAAGCTCGCATTAGCGTTGCCTTCGGCGGTAGGTTTTCCTGATTTCTTGGATAACAACTTGAAAGGAACTGATTGTGTATCACCCAGAATGGATGGGCCTGCGTTGCTTTAGTAATACGATTGAGACATTTTCAGTGTTTCCGGAAAAACAATATGATATGTCTTCGGCGGTTGGTTTTCCTGATTCCTTGGATGACAACTTGAAAAAACTGATTGTGCACCACCCAGAATTGACTACCCTGCGTTGCTTTAGTAATACGATTGAGACATTTCCATTTTTTTCGGAAAAACAAGGGATCATTATTTTAAGTCCCTTGTGCTTCACCAAACACCCATGCTGTTGACTGCGATTTACTGTCATAGACGTGTTTTATAAAACCGCGGTGCAATGGTTAGCATGCCCGCCTTGCATACACAAGGTCGTGGGTTCAATTCCTGCTACGACCGAACACCAAAAAAAAGTTTTTAGCGGTGGATTATCCCACCTCAGTAATGCTGGTGACATTTCTGAGGGTTACAAAGCTTCTCTAAGTGGTTTCACTGGAAAGTGGAACGCCGTTCGGACTCGGCTATAAAAAGGAGGTCCCTTGTCATTGAGCTTAACATGGAATCGGACAGCACTCTGTGATAAGAGAGAAGTTCACCACTGTGGTATCACAATGGACTGAATAGTCCAAGTGAGCCTGATACATCGGGCTGCCAAATAACCTAACCTAAACTTTATAAAACCGTGATCATATTTTTTGAGCATTTCTTTCGATCAATCTATAAGACTCTTTTTTTTTGAGCGATTGAAAAAATTGTCTTGAATTCAACGCGAAAAATTTTTTTACGCTCAAATGTCCATGCAATATTGAATGGTCCCACTAATGCGTGAGATTGTCTCAATATCACGATAGGTCAAATGACAATCTTACAATATCAGTTGGTGTACAGCACCAGTGGAACAACAACTAATTTTGGACGACCTTCAAGAAAATTGTCTTGAAAAGAACGATAATCGATAATTCCGTCTATATAAAAAGAAACTCTCGTATGTTCTGTCATAGTTATTTTTATTTCCAATTTTTAAACACCCAAATATTCAAAAATTAGAATTATAAACATTTCTCTACGAGTTTTTTAATGTTTGTGAATTATTTTCTTAAGCCTGACCACTAACAACCTAATTACTTAGAAAAGTACATACCAAAAACAAAAACCCTAACTCAAACTGAATGTGTAACATTGTTTCTCGAATTTAATTTTAAAGATTTAATCACATTTATTAAAATCCATTTAACAATCGCAACAATGGGAAACAAAGATATTAGAAAAACTTTGGCCATAACAATTTTGCGGAGCTATGTTTGGAAATGTAGCAAATGGTTATTTAGGGACTATTTAACAAAACAGAAAACTACCATTAAAAATAAGTTAATAACATTAAAGTAAAATTTCAAATATACACCATAATACGGCTGAGCCTTGAATCGAAGGCCAGGACGGAAAGAAGCCTATTTAAAATTAGTCACGTACCATAGGAAAATATACATTCGAGGAGCACAAATTTAATAACATGGGAGTAATGAGGGGATTTTTGCGGAGTCTGGTAATGTTTTTTTGTGTTACTTTAGAGGTTTCCCGATATTCCTTTTCAAACGTGCAGGATGTTTGCAATAGAACATGAGTAAAATTTCAATTTTTTTTGGGTGGGTGTGTGTGTGTATGCTTTGTTTTTCAATTCAATTATTCAATAGAATTTTTTTTATTAATATTGAATTGAAAATGAATTTTAATGTATAATTTTCTGTGAAGGTCGTTCTTTGAATAAACGAAGAATCTTTTTTTTTAATTTAATGAATGTCATGGAAACTTTTTTTGTATAAACTAAGAATACAATTTGTGAAGTAAATGGTGCAATGGTGATACTTTTACAAACTTTACAAATGCTCAAATCAACCACATAAAACTTAATTTCCTGTATTATTGATTCTTAATTGTATTCAAATTTAATTGTGTGTGTGTGTGTGTGTGTGTGAATAATTAATTACATAGGAACCAAGTGATAATGTTTCATAATTTGATAGCCACATTTGTTATGAAAACCCGATTCTCATATAACAACGGCTGAATAGGGTAGCGTATACGTGTTACAAATAAAGTATACGCTCCATGGCACCAATACCCATACAAAAAATATATCCGATAAAAAGCCAATTTATTTTAATCCGAAAGTGATGCCACATGGGATCACAAGCAACGTACACAGAAAAAAATATTATCTATATATTTCAAATTAAAAAGTTGATTGAAGTTGGAAAATGTTCCAATTAATAAAAAATAATTGATACAATAAAATTTTTGATGAAGATAGAAACATTAAGTTAATTTAGTAAATGATTAAAAATTTTGAAATGTTTAATTAAAAAATTAAACAATTAACTTTTAAATCGGACTCGGAAAATTAAGTCAGATGGATTTTTTTTAATTTTATAAAAACTTTATTTCACACTATCCATTTTTTTATCAAGCTCAAAACTCTAAGCCAGTTAAGAAAATAATTGAAAATAGTCACCTTTTTAATAAAAAAAATATTAATTATGTTTTGCAATCAATTAAATTTTTATTGAATCAATAAAAAAATAATTGAAATTTGCTAATGAAATCAATTAATTCTTTTAATCAAGTATTTTTTTTTTTTGATGCTCAATTCAAACTGTGATTGATACTATCATTTTCCTGATTGCACCCATTTCAATTAAAGAATAAATTGGATCAATTAATTTTGTGATTGAATTAGAAGCATCATTTTTGTGGGTAGAAGTAATATTTTAAAGCATCTTCTGCATAGATTTCGCATTAAATGTTGATATGTGATGGTACTTAAATATTTCGCTTTTCATAATTTATGAAGAATTCCATGTATACAGACCACTCCAATCCATTCACTTTTTATACCCAGAAAAAAATTTTACGAAATTGTTTGCAATTAAAGTCGTAATTGAGTTTTAAAAAATATTCAATTTAAAAATTTTTTAATTGAAACAAACATCAATCACAAAGATTAAAAATATCAATTAATTTTTTAATTGACTTTCAATTAATTTTTTAATTGACTTTCAATTAATTTTTTTAATTGACTTTCAATTAATTTTTAAATTGATACTATCTTTTCTGTGATTTAAGATATTCCAATTAAATGATAAATTGGATCAAATAATTTTGAGATTGAATCACAAAAACAGTTATTGTGTGTGTTTTGTACATGGTAAAATAAAATAACAAATTATTTTTATATACCGACTCAAAAAACATCTACAGAAATGAAATATTGACAACATTTTCTATAGAGATCAACATTTTGACCAAATATCTATAGAAATAACGTTATGACAATATTTCTATAGAAGTAAAATGTTGGAAAAATTTTCTATAGAAATAAAAATTCTGACAAAATTTCTATAGAAATAAAATTTTGAAAAAATTTTCTATAGAAATAAAATTTTGAAAAAATGTTCTATAAAAATCAAAATTTTGACAAAATTTTCTATAGACATAAAAATTTTGACAAAATTTCTACAGAAATAAAATTTGACAAAATTTTCTATAGAAATCACAATTTTGACTAAATTTTCTATAGAAATCAAAATTTTGACAAAATTTCTACAGAAATAAAATTTCATCAAAATATTCAATAGAAATCGAAATTTTGACAATATTTCTATAGAAATCAAATGTTGAAAAAATTTTCTATTGACTTAAAAATTCTGACAAAATTTCTCTAGAAATAAAGTTTGACAAAATTTTCTATAGAAATCAAAATGTGGACAAAATTTCTATAGAAATAAAATGTTAACAAAAATTTCTATAGAAATCAAAATTTTTACAAAATTTCTTTAGAAATAAAATGTTAACAAAACTGTCTATATAAAATAAAATTGTGACAAAATTTTCTACAGAAATGAAATATTGAAAAAATTTTCCATAGAAATCACAATTTTAACAAAATTTCTATAGAAATCAAAATTTTGACAAAATTTATATAGGAATAAATAGTTAACAAAATTTTCTATAGAAATAAAATTTTGACAAAATTTTCCACAGAAATGAAATATTGACAAAATTTTCTATAGAAATCAAAATTTTGACAAAATTTCTATTGAAATAAAATTTTGACAAAATTTCTATAGAAATAAAACTTTGACAAAATTTTCTAAAGAAATGAAATATTGACAAATATTTCTAAAGAAATGAAATATTGACAAAATTTTCTAAAGAAATCAAAATTTTGAAAACATTTCTATAGAAATCAAAATTTTGGCAATAATTTCTATAGAAATCAAAATTTTGACACAATTTCTATAGAAATCAAATTTTGACAAAATATCCATAGAAATAAAATTTTAAAAAAATTTCTATAGAAATCAAATTTTTTATGGAATTGAAATTGTGATACATTTTTTATAAAAAGCAGAATTTTGACAAAAATTTGAGTAGAAATAAAAAGTTGACAACATTTTCTATAGAAATAAAATAACACAGTTTTCTCTAGGAATAAAAGTTTGTTAAAATAGTCCATAGGAATAAAATATTTTGAAATCAATTTACATAGAAATTAAATGTTTACAAAATTTTCTATAGAAATAAAATTTCGACAAAATTTTCTACGGAAATGAAATGTTGACAAATTTTTCTATAGAAATCAAAATTTTGACAAAATTTCTATAGAAATCAATATTTTTATAAAATTTCTATAGAAATCAAAATTTTCAGTAGAAATAAATTTTTGACAAAATTTTCTATAGAAATAAAATCTTGACAAAATTTTCTATAGAAATAAAATGTTAACAAAATTATCTATAGAAATCAAAATTTGACAAAATTTCTATAGAAATCCAAATTTTTACAAAATTTCTATAGAAATCAAAATTTTGACAAAATTTGTACAGAAATACAATGTTGACAAAATGTTCTATAAAAATAAAATTTTGACAAAATTTTCTAAAAATTAAAATTTGACAAAATTGTCTATATAAATAAAATTTTGACAACATTTTCTATAGAAATAAAATTTTGACAAAATTTTCTATAGAAATAAAATTTTGACAAAATTTTCTATAGAAATAAAATTTTGACAAAATTTTCTATAGAAATAAAATGTTAAAAAAATTTTCTATTGAAATCAAAATTTTGACAAAATTTCTATAGAAATCCAAATTTTGACAAAATTTCTATAGAAATCAAAATTTTGACAACATTTTCTATAGAAATAAAATTTTGACAAAATTTTCTATAGAAATACAATTTTGACAAAATTTTCTATAGAAATATAGTGTTAAAAATTTTCTATTGAAATCAAAATTTTGACAAAATTTCTATAGAAATCCAAATTTTTACAAAATTTCTATAGAAATCAAAATTTTGACAAAATCTGTATTGAAATAAAATTGTCATAAAAATTTCTAGAGAAATAAAATTTTGACAAAATTTTCTATAGAAATAAAATGTTGACAAAATTTTCTATAGAAACAAAATTATGGCAAAATTTTCTATAGAAAAAAAATTTTTATAGAAATTAAATTTTGACACATTTTTTATAAAAATTAAATTTTGACTAATTTTTCTATAGAAATAAAATTTTGACAAAATTTTCTATAGAAATGACATTTTGACAAAATTTTCTATAGGAATAAAATGTTAACAAAATTTTCTATAGAAATCAAAATTTTGACTTAATTTATATGGAAATAAAATTTTCTATAGAAATAAAATTTTGACAAAATTTTCTATAGAAATAAAATTTTGACAAAATTTTCTATAGAAATAAAATTTTGACAACATTTTCTATAGAAATAAAATTTTGACAACATTTTCTATAGAAATAAAATTTTGACAAAATTTTCTAAAAAATTAAAATTTGACAAAATTGTCTATATAAATAAAATTTTAACAAAATTTTCTATAGAAATCAAAATTTTTACAAAATTTCTATAGAAATCCTAATTTTTACAAAATTTCTATAGAAATCAAAATTTTCACAAAATTTGTATAGAAATAAAATTTTCATAAAATTTTCTAGAGAAATAAAATTTCGAAAAAATTTTCTATAGAAATAAAATTTGGACAAAATTTTCTATAGAAATAAAATGTTAACAAAATTTTCTATAGAAATCAAAATTTTGACAAAATTTATATAGAAATAAAATTTTGACAAAATTTTCTATAGAAATAAAATTTTGACAAAATTTTCTATAGAAAGAAATTTTGACAAAATTTTCTATAGAAAAGAATTTCTTTACAGAAATTAAATTTTGACACATTTTTTATAAAAATGAAATTTTGACTAATTTTTCTACAAATTTAATATTAAATCAACATCTTTAGAAATACTCGTCATACTTTGGTCATACTATCAAAGTCGATTGTGGGTAATTTCTCCTTTGTGCTAGAATTAGCAATTTTCCTTTGTTTATGCAAGCTAAAAATATTTAAAGTTTCGATACATTTATAATTCAAGGTGTATTTATATACCCCAAAAAGTTTCGCTATTAGGAGGAATCATATAATAATAAATGAATTTCTGAAACAAATTAATAAATCATTTTTTAATGAAACATTTATCTAATAATTAGCACAAACTTTTGATTAAAATCTTAAAGTAAGATTTTATTTATTTAGTAGTTTTTTGGTAACATTTGCTTCATAAATTTTGTAGATTTTTTTTGGCTCGAGTGGCAACCGTGGAGCGTATACGTTTTGTATTATAAGGTATTCGCTGAAAAAATATAAAGTATTCGCTCTAAGGTACCAATATGGATTTTTCCCCTTTATTTCATTCCACTTGGGAAATGACAAAAAACTTTTACTTCTTCCCATGACTTATTCAATTTCTTCAGTTCCATAGAGACAAATCTTCGCCACATGTTTCTCGGACGTCCTGAGCGTCTGGTTCCTTGGAGGTTCCAATCCATAGCAGTTCTTGAAATGCTGCTGGGACATTTGCGTAGAGTGTGTCTTATCCATTTCCATTTTCGTCTGGTACCATTATCCAATATGGATAATGGTACCAGAACAAAAAGTATAATTAATTAGGGGCTAGAGTAATCTGTTTGAGGACAGTTTAAATAAATTTAAATAAATTAATTTCATTTTATTATCATATTCAAATAAAATTAAATTGTCAAATAATGCAAAGCATTCAATGAAAAAAATTAACCTACGACTATGGGATGGCTTATACAAGTACCAAAAAAATAAAATATATATCTACACTATTAATGAGAAGGAGAAATTTTTGAAAATATATAACTTTTGAGCCTCCTGGAAGAAAAAATTTCATTCGATCCGATTGAAATTTTATATGTGATGACCATTGGTCCATATCGTTACATAATTATATATAACCCCCCAATAAACTGGTCTCGAGATTTGACTTCTTCAGCTCCTGGAAGCTGATTCTAATCCTATTGTCTCCCCATTATCTCATTTTTATACCCTTCATCAGGCTATAATAAGTTTGTGCATATGTATATTTCGCCAAGAAGGACCAGTTTGTGATCCGATCGGCTTGGAATTAAATTCTGAACCGACTTAGCAATGTCCGCTTGCCCGCCTTTTCATGTATTTTTGTGTGCAAAGGTCAGCTTGCAGTTGAAGTGCGATAGTCCTCAAATTTGACAAAGTGACTTACTTCGGCTCAAAGAAAATCGCGGTTGATTTTGAATTTAGATATGGCTGCCGCATATATTTATCACCGATCTTGTCCTAATTGACGTGTTTATCGACCAAACGTCTTTAATTGACCAGCTATGGGAATATAAACTTTTATGAAGGTGTTTGTTTTCTATTTAAAAGAGAGGTGTATGCATGTTAGCGCCACTTGTATGTTATTTAAAGATATTCATCACTGACCGCTGGCATTGAGAGCATTATTTTTTTTTTATTCTAATTAAATTTTTGATTAATTTATTTTAAATTCTCTTTCGTTTTTCATGATTTATTCGATTATATTGTATGTTAATAGCCTAGGAATTTGATCTATAATGAAACAAATATAATGAATGAATTAAATGAAACAAAAATTTCTGACACATATCAAACTTATGACAATCATGAAAATAATGTTATTGTTATATTTTTTATCCATGCATTTCTAAAGTAAAGAGAAAATTTCAATGCCCGCATAGAGTGTGTACAAAATGTATAAATATTTCAGATAATGTAGTCACACATGTGTATTCCATATTGAAACTTCAAATAAACAAGTTTTCAATATTTCGCCTTCAAAACATCCTAAGTGTGGGAGTGTGTATTTGTGTGAATGTGTATATTTATACACAACAATGTTATGCAGCGGATACGGAAACTCATATCTCTTTGATGATTATGATGATGATGACAACATCGATAGTTATTGTCACCGGCATATCATTTGGTTTGGTGTGCACAAATATGTTGTCCTCATTTTTTTATCAGAAAGTTTTATATTCTATATGTAAGACATTCCAAGACACATAGGATAGCTGAAAAGAAAAAACTTTCGATGTACAAATATTTTTCATAATTATTAGTGGTTTTTTGAGAAAATTCTCATAAAATATTTTTAATTTAAAAAGAATGTCTATATTAGAAAAAGAATTTTCCTATTTTAAGAAGAATTCAAACACAGAAGGCCATCTTATCAATGAAGAAATAAAAATGGGTGGACATGAGATTTAGGCAATGTTTTTTTTAGTATAAAAAATTAATCTTTGCTTTAACTGGTGTTTAATCATACAAACCACTTTTCGCATTTTTTTATTAAAACCTTCAATATCTTTAAGGTAAATTAAATTAAGCTCTTCATATTCAAAAAATGTCAGTTTAAAAAATCGAAATTAAAACAGACATTTAAAAATAAAATATAATACATTATTTGATATAGAACTCTGAAATATTTTTTTTTTTTTTTTCAATATAACCTAAAAATCATTTCATCTTGAATTTATTTTAAATTTCTAGGAATGATAATTCCTAGAAAGTTAATATTCGGGAGATTAACTCGATTTTACAAGATACAAGCAATGCTTTGCATACTTTTTGGCGTTATTTATGGCCACTGGAAATATTATATTAAAAAAGGGAAAATTGCAAAACGTAAATTCTATCATTTGTTAAGACACCCAGAACTTCTGTGATCTTAACTGGACTCGGAGCCCAAATATACACAAATTATAAATTAACACATATAACAATGACTCAGTATGTCCCAAAAGTGGAACAAAAATGTTAAAAGTATCGCCTCTAGACGCACAACAAAAAAAGTGGCACACAAATATTATTGCTTGAAAGAAGGAACAAATCTGTCACTTAAGTCCCACAATGTTCACCCTGGTCGTACATAGCACCTAACTGTTCTTTGATATCGCTGCTGAATTTACCTTCCAAATAATCGCAACTGCGAACTTCTATTTTTATAGAATCCATAGGCTCTTTAGCAATCGATGGTGTTAACAAACGAATTGCTAGTAGACAGATGGACAGGCATATCAGGTGGAGTGTGCGGGCTTGGTTTGGAGTTTACTACTAACCACGAATAGAATAGGCTAACAGTTTTGCCAGTATTTGGGATATTTCCCCAAATTATGGATATTTCTTCGTGAATGGGTACGAAATTTCTGAGTTGAGAACTTTGGAATTTGTTTCCATAAATTTGCGAATTTTTTTCGAGAATTCAATTAAATCTTTTTTAACAAAATTTTGTTTCTATAGAAAATGTTCTCAAAATTTTATTTCTATAGAAAATTTTCTCAAAATTTTATTTCTATAGAAAATTTTCCCAAAATTTTATTTCAATAGAAAATTTTGTCAAAATTTCATTTCTATAGAAAATTTTGTTAAAATTTTATTTCCATAGAAAATTTTAATTCTATAGAAAATTTTCTAAAAAGGTAGCTTCTATAGTAAATGTTCTAAAAAAATTATTTCTATAGAACATTTTGTTGAAATTTCATTTCTATAGAAAATTTTGTCAAAAATGTATTTCTATAGAAAATTTTCTCAAAATTTTATTTCAATAGAAAATTTTGTTAAAATTTTATTTCCATAGAAAATTTTGTTAAAATTTTATTTCCATAGAAAATTTTAATTCTATAGAAAATTTTCTCAAAATGTTATTTCTATAGAAAATATTCTAAAAAAATTATTTTTATAGAACATTTTGTTGAAATTTCATTTCTATAGAAAATTTTGTCAAAAATGCATGTCTATAGAAAATTTTCTCAAAATTTTATTTCTATAGAAAACTTTGTCAAAATTTTATTTCTATAGAAAACTTTGTCAACATTTTATTTCTATAGAAAAATTTGTTGAAATTTCATTTCTATAGAAAATTTTGTCAAAAATGCATTTCCATAGAAAATTTTCTCAAAATTTTATTTCTATAGAAAATTTTGTCAAAATTTTATTTCTATAGAAAATTTTGTCAAAATTTTGTTTCTATAGAAAATTTTGTTAAAACTTTATTTCTTTAGAAAATTTTATTTCTATAGAAAATTTTGTCAAAATTTTATTTCTATAGAAAATTTTGCCAAATTTTAGTTCTATAGAAAATTTTGTCAAAATTTTATTTCTAAAGTAAATTTTGTCAAAATTTTATTTCTAAAGTAAATTTTGTCAAAATTGTATTTCTATAGAAAATTTTGTCAAAATTGTATTTCTATAGAAAATTTTGTCAAAATTGTATTTCTATAGTAAATATTGTCAAAATTTTATTTCTGTAGAAAATTTTGTTAAAATTTTATTTCTTTGTAGAAGAGTTTCTCAAAAATTTATTTCTATATAGAAAACTTTCTCAAAATGTTAGTTTTATAGAAAATGTTCTAAAAAAATAAAATATTGTCAAAATTTCATTTCTATAGAAAATTTTGTCAAATTTTTATTTCTATAGAAAATTATGTCAAAATTTTATTTCTAGAGTATTTTTGTCAAAATTTTATTTCTCATTTCATTTATTTCAATCAATAATCAAAAAGCCTAAATTGGCCTATACAATTATGCAGTTCTCCAATTTTTGACACTATAATTAATAATACATAAATACAATAACATCTTATGATCTAATAATTAATTGTTATTCCTAATACCTATAACTAATAACTGACTCGAATGTGGATGAGATAGCATTTAAGATATGGTTTACCATTAGCTTGAGCTGGCACTATAATATGATTTTTCAAATTAACTGTAACATGATGTTCCCAAATTGATCACAAGTCAATGCAAAATTTCTTCTCTCGTAAGGAACGAACGTATTCCACAGTTGTATAGCGCGGACACGAAACGACCTTTGCATTATTATGGACCGATACTGTGGAACCTGCAGTGACTGTGTTCGGGCCGAATTGCCAAAAATGAATTTCGAAGATAAATAAGATGGTCTATTATACTTTACGGCCTTGTACATGAGGAGAAGTACTCTAAGTTTCACTAGATTCTCAAAACTACATCCTATGAACTGATAGACATATGAACTAATATGGTCACTGTAACGTAGATTATATACAAAACGAATTATCCTGTGGAAACACAATTTCAGGCGCTCAAGACTACCAATACAAGCTCCTGAGTAGACCTCTAAGCCATATAATATATGGGGTAACAGTACAGACAAACCAACCATTTTCCGTACATCAGGTGGAAGAGATACACCAGTATTGTATAGTTTCCTAAGTAAAAAAGATATTCTCGATACTAATCTGTTTATGTGTACATCAAACTTGAGATGGTTATCAATGTAAAACCCTAAGACCCTCATCGATGCTACATTATCAATAATCAAATCATTCAACGAGAATTGCAACGATGAGTCCAAAGATCCAAAAACCATGGACCGCGACTTTGATATATTGATATCAATAAAGTTTCCTCGACACCAGTCCACTATAGCTGCCAAATCTCTATTCACGCTATCCTTAAAAGTTTGATCGTCAGTGCGATTGTTGTGGGCAAGCAATTGCAAATCGTCTGCGTATAAGTACCCCCTCGTAACCGTCAAGACGTCAAATACATCATTCACATACAACGAAAATAATATAGGGGCCAATATTGAGCCCTGCGGCACTCCGCGAAATATCCGACGCTCCTCAGAGTCAACGCCATTATGCCGGACAAATTGCCTTCTTCCTCCTAGAAAAGATTTAACTAAACGGCATGCTGATGAGGAGAACCCATATATTTCATACAGCTTATTCATCAAAACGTTATGATTTATCGAGTCAAAAGCCCGACTTAAGTCCAAGCTTACTAACGCTACGGTCCTCTTTTCATCTACCGACCTTCTTAATTCATCGACAAGATCTACCATCAATGTCGTTGTACTATGCCCGCGGCGGAATCCCGATTGATACGATGATATTAAGTTGTTCTCTTCTACAAATGCGACAACTTGAGAATTCATTAAAAATTCGAAACACTTAGAAATCGCAGGAAGTATACTAATCGGCCTATAATTTCTATAGAAAATATTTCTATAGAAAATTTTTTCAAAATTTTATTTCTATAGAAAATTTTTTCAAAATTTTATTTCTATAGAAAATTTTGTCAAAATTTTATTTCTAGAGTATTTTTTGTCAAAATTGTATTTCTATAGAAAATTTTGTCAAAATTTTATTTCTATAGAACATTTTTTAAAAGTTTTATTTCTATAGAAAATTTTGTAAACATTTTATTTCTATAGAAAATTTTGTCAAAATTTTATTTCTATAGAAACTTTTCTCAAAATTTTATTTCTATAGAAAATTTTCTCAAAATGTTATTTCTGTAGAAAATGTTGTAAAAAAAAGTTATTTCTATAGAAAATTTTGTCAAAAATGTATTCCTATAGAAAATTTTGTCAAAAAATTATTTCTATAGAAAATTTTGTCAAAATTTTATTTCTATAGAAAATTATGTCAACATTTTATTTCTTTAGAAAATTTTGTCAAAATTTTATTTCTATAGTAAATTTTGTCAAAATTTTATTTCTGTTAAAATTTTATTTTGTTTTTGTATTTTGTTAAAATTTTCTATGTAGAAAAATTTCCCGTAGAAATATTTCTATATAGAAAATTTTGCCAGAAGTTTATTTCTATGTGGAAAATTTTTTTCAAAATTTTGTATCTATATAAAAAAACTTTGTCTGAAATTTATTTCTATAGAAAATTTATGAAGTATCTCTTTGCAAAATCTTGCAAAACATCAAAAATTCTACCAATATACCAAACAATAAAAAATCTACAATTTCTGGTAGAATTCTTTGACAACGTGTTACCACCCAATGTTACTACTTGAATATTTAAAAGTAAATTTTTGTTCATAAATACAAGGTGACCGAACTCCCATTTTCATATCTCCAACATTTGGAAGGCGATCATCAGTCTCTTGGAGTTGTTGTTCGAAATCTTAATGTTATTGCAGCTTGCTGGATTTGACAAAATTTTAATTGTTAAAATATTCTTGATTGTGTACATAAGAGCCTTTTGCTGTTTTTTTTTTAACTTGTCAAAAATCTATTGTGGTTTTTTGTGAGGAATTTAAGTTTAAATTGGGGATTTTTGGGAACGAAAATATCATAATTTGAGGACAAGAGCCAGAAAAATATTGACAACACTGTTGGCTACGAGAAGTTGGCATGACTCAAATCTCGGTAATATGAAAATTGCGGATAACCACAAATAAAAATAATTTTTGGTAAAATTTTAATTATTATGTCTATACCATCGCAGCCCAGCAAAAGTACTTCCGAAAAAGCTGTTTTGATCCCCAATTTATGACACGAAAGTAGTGCAAACTTAGGTTAGGTTAGGTCAGGTTAGGTGGCAGGCCGATGTATCAGGCTCACTTAGACTATTCAGTCCATTGTGATACCACATTGGTGAACTTCTCTCTTCTGTCACATTTAATGAATTTTACATGGGCTTGTCATAAGACGCAAGTATATATTTTTTTTAAATATTTTTTTTATGTTTTGCATCTTTTTTATTTTGTCATTTCTGTCGTATTTTTTTGTAGAAATATTTTTCCCCATTTAAACTTCCATGGAAGTGAAAAAGTCAACAGGCACAGGTTCAAAACCCCGCGGGCTTGAAATGTTTCATTTTATTTTTATTACATTTTTTTTGTTTTTGATTTTCTATCCCATTTTGCGACATTTAATTGTCCAAAATTTAAATTTTGACTTTAAACCTTCAAAATAGTGTATTGTAGTAAGGAAAAAAATTGATGGGCGATACCGGGTTGCTTCTAAAAAGCAATTTTGTGGAACAACTTCCAATTTATTTTGCTGGGTAATTATGGAATGCCCCCCATATTCCTATCTGTAGATGATTTTGTTATCTTCCATTATGATTTAATTTATAACAAACGCATTTAATGTTACCATATTCAATAATTGATGGCAACACACTTAGGTATGTTAATATGCCTACGTGTGCGATTGTTGGCTTGCCTTAAGTCATCCAAAAAGGAGCGAAGACTTAATGCTAAGGAAGTTCGTTTTCTTTAAATGCTTTCGTCGAGACACAAAAGGGGTACTACGTACATTTGTTTCTTTCTTTGTGTCGTTCCATCTCACCTCATTCATTCAATCACCCATTAGTGGTGTGAAATATTTGAAAGCAAAAACTGAAAGAGAAAAACTTTTCGCACGTTTGACTTCAAATGGAACTGAAGATGCTAATTGCTTGCTGATGATGACGATGTTGATGGCGATGGGAACACTGATGATCATTTCGAAAACTTTGGGGATAATTAAAAATACAAAAATGCTTCATGACTCTTAAGTGGGATAAATGCTGCATAATTTATTGCATATGAATTGAAATGAATAAATTAAATTCTTAACAAGGATGTATTAAATTGTTTTTATGCTGTCTATACGAGATAGAAGAGTGTCAAGTGAAGAAATATTTTTTGGCAAATCCAAGAGACAGATATTTAAGAGAAAAATATGGAGAAACTCAATATTTATAAACCGATTTTACTCAAATTTAGCACAAGGTAATCTCCTCCAATATCAACAAAACCTGCAAAATATAATCTAAATCGGTTCAGATTTAGATATAGCTCCCATATATATGTGTCGCACATTTTTGAAAAAATTACCCCTTACAAATTTATTTCTGACCATAATATCCTTATTTAGTACCCGATCTTACTCTAAGTTAGCACAAGGTAACCTTCTGTGGTATCAATCAAATCTGGGAAATATCATCGAAATCGGTTCAGATTTAGATATTGCTCCCATATATATGCATCGATCGATTTTCCCAAATTTGGCCATACTACTCTTATTTCTTAACCACTGTTGCTTGCAAATGTACACGTATGAGCTGATCGTATTTAGACTTTCATGTAGCTCTTACATAAATCTATTATCCTATTTTCAGAAATTTGGCTTTATTAACCACACTAATTGAGCGATTTCATCTAACTCTGTAGGTTCAGAATCAACTTTAGCTCCTAATATCAGACATTTCTGTTCAGATTGTGATAAAACTCCCATGTACCCCTTAATGTTCTTAAATGTGGGAATGCGGGTTTTCCCCAAATCTATACCATTGATACCCCATAAACAATGTTTATTAATTAAGTAGGGGTGGTTTAGGGTATGATATAGTCGGCCCCGCCCGACTTTCTGCTTTACTCACTTGTTTGGTATTGATTCTGAGCAAAATGTACCGGTTCTATAAAATACAAAAAAAATAAAGAACTATCTGGCTTATATTCTAGTCTCCTAATTTAAATAAGGCTCAAAAACGATCCCTATAGATTTTGGACGATCGGTTCAGATTTAGATATAGCTGCCATATATATTTATAAATGATTTACCCCGAGTAAAATTTTTGCACAAGGAGTAGAACTAACATGATTAATATGCATACCGAATTTGGTTGAAATCGATTCAGATTTAGATATAGCTCCATTATATATCTGTCGTCCAAATTACAGTCATATAACTACCGTAGATCAAAATTTCCCACCGATTTACTTAAAATTGTGCACAAGGAATGAAAATAACATTGTTACTATACATGCCAAATTTAGTTTAAATTGGTTCAGATTTAATTATAGCTGCCATATATATCTTTCGTCCGATATACGCACTTATATGGCCCCAGGAATGAAATCGGGCAGCACTCAGTGATAAGAGAGAAGTTCACCAATGTGGTATCACAATGGACTGAATAGTCTAAGTGAGCCTGATACATCGGGCTGCCACCTAACCTAACCTAACCTAACCTATATGGCCCCAGAGGTCAAAATTTCACTCCGATTTATTTGAAGTTTTGCACAGAGAGTAGGACTAGCATACATATTTGACCAAATTTGGTCAAATTCGGTTGAGATTTAGATATAACTCCCACATATCTTTCGCTCGATTTAGATTCATATGACCACGGAAGCCAAAGTCTCATTTCGAACATTTTGAAGTTTTGCACTGAGAGTTCAATTAAAATTGTAGCAATGTTTGCTAAATTTTATCAAAATCGGCTCAGAATTAGACAAAGCTCCCATATATATCCCAGCAAAAAAAAAATTGGAAGTTCTTCAAAAGGCACAACTTTAAAAGAACTTCCAGAAGATGCACTCCCAATGATAATCTTTATTTTAACATCCCAGGAAGTTCTTTTAATTCAATTTTTTATAACATGTTTTCTTCATACTTTTGATGGGTAATTTTATCTTTTTTGTTTCAAGTAGGTTGCAAACAGAGTAAGAATTTATAAAATGGTACAAATCATTTAAATTTTGTCAAAAAAAAAAAAATAAATAAATAAATAAAAAAAAAACGCTAAATCCAATCTGAAAAAATTGTGAATTTTTGAAAATATTTGAAGTCAAACGTTTCCGACAAGTGTTAGAATCCATTAAAAATTATAAAAAATTATAAAAATTATTTATTTGACAAAATATCACAGAATTTTTTAATTTACATCCAAATCATTGAATTCAGATCACACCTAAAGAAGTGACGCAAATTCGGTGCAACGGCTGTTGAAATGGAGGACTTCCATCCTATGACAAGCCCATGTTAAATTAATCGCTTCTGCTTCAATTTTGCACCACTTCCGGATCCAAAAAGAACATTTTCACGCTTTATTTTGCTGGCATGTTCTTCCGATTTTAGTAAATATGACCAAAATTCCCACATGTTCCTTGTAAAATCGTCACTGTTAAGTCGAAAACTCGCAAAAATGATTCAAATTTACCTATACTCTAATTCGTATTGATTTGCAAAATTTTTGCAATTTAAATATATCCAATATTTTTATACCCTGCGCCACACTGTGGAACAGGGTATTATAAGTTAGTGCATATGTTTGTAACACCCAGAAGGAGGCGAGATAGACACATGGTGTCTTTGGCAATAATGCTCAGGGTGGGTCCCTGAGTCGATATAACAATGTCCGTCTGTCCGTCCATCCGTCCGTCTGTCTGTGAACACATTTTTGTGATCAAAATCTAGGTCGCAATTTAAGTCCAATCGGCTTCAAATTTGGCACATGTTCCTAATTTGGATCAGAATAGAACCCTATTGATTTTGGAAGAAATCGGTTCAGATTTAGATATAGCTCCCATATATATCTTTCGCCCGATATGCACTAATAGGGACCCAGCAGCCAGAGTTTTATACCGATTTGCTTGAAATTTCGTACAAACATAACACTTAGTCGTATAGTAAAGTGTGCAAAATTTTATTGAAATCGGTTCAGATTTAGATATAGCTCCCATATATATCTTTCGCCCGATATGGACTAATATGGCCAGAGTTTTGGCCCAATTTGGTTGAAATTTTGCACAGGGAGTAGATTTAGCATTGTAGCTATGCGTGACAAATTTGGTTGAAATCGATTCAGATTTAGATATAGCTCCCATATATATATTTCGCCCGATATGCACTTATATGGACCCTGAAGCCAGAGTTTTATCCCTTTATATAGCTCCTAAGAAATTTGAAGGTGTTAAGATGGTATCAAAAATGTTGGTATACATAGTGGTTAAAGGTAGAATATTTCCTCAGTGTAGATATTAAAACAGGTATTAAAATTGCACTGAAATATTCCAATTGGTATTAAACTTATATAAACTCTTTTTAAAAGCAAAGCAAAATATTTCCTAATTTTAATATGGCTAAAAAAGCCAAAATTATTTTTCAAATTTGAACCAAATATACCCCTGATACTTTATTTGAGTGTTTAATATGAAAACATTAGATTTTATTAATGCATTTATGTTCGCAACATCTCTACGTTTAACAATTTCATTGCAGTGCTGTCTTATTTGTCGATTAGGTTAAAGGTAACTCTTAAGCAGCCTTGTCCAACATCTGTTCATTTTACCCTTGTTCAGTATCACTTCTTGAGTATAATTTCATTTCAATTAAATTTCTTAATATAGTCATAGATCCCCATGGTTTAACACTTTTTCCAAAACAAGGGACAATGTCCTTTGGCTTTGCTTGAAGACTCTACAATTTGAGTTAATTAAGAATAAAATCCACAGACAATTAATCACGTCTTCTGCTTGACTTGATACCGCATGAAAGATGAAAATTTTATTCTATCGTCATCATCATCATCATCAAAGTTGTCATCATACAATTTTCTCTTACATTTTCTGCAGAGGTCATTAAAAGCAACCAAGTCTGCAGGGTTTTATGTTGACCCCATCTGACCAGCCATCCACTAGTAGACCACTTGAAAAACACAAAGACAGTGACACTGATACATACACATACACTGCAGTGTAAATTGCATCAATTATATATATTAGTGTATGTGTGTGTGTTTGTGCTCTGTAGGATTTAAGTAAAACCACTTGGCTTAGTTTCATAATTGCATCATAATGTCAGACAATCAAAAATGTCCTAGGCAATTTAAAGAGAAATTTTTAAAACTAGAATTATTATGTTAAGATCACATAATTGCCAATGAATTAAAAACCAATAAACAAATTTGTACGAATTTATTTGTTAGTTTAATTGTTAAGACATTTTTAGAATGTAATAAAATCTAATACCTACTTCTAATGAAAAGTAGAACATTGAATGGGGTTTAAATTTTGATATTTCAGAATCAAAACGTAATTATGAGCTCAGTAAAGAAAGAAGACTGATTCCATTCGATATGAACAGAAAATTGCACATGTTCGGACGAAACAACACGTACACTTATGTGGCAACTGCTGGCCGGTGAATAGTATCCGTCGGGTCAATCCGGTGCAAAGAACACGCCGCCGTGGGATTGTTGACTAGGGTAATTTTAGCCCAATTAAGATCAGGAAAGTGCAGCCGCTTCAATTCCTACTTATCTGTGACTGATAGCAGCTTAGCTGACGTATGTCCAATTTGCAACCAAGGGCCACACGACACGCGTCATCTTTTCTCTTGCTCAGCTAAACCAACCCGACTTACCACCAGATCACTCTGGACACATCCTTCCTTAGTCGCAGAATTCCTCGATCTGGTCACAAGCGTATAACATAACAAGTAAGGAAAGTCTAAAGTCGGGCGGGGCCGACTATATTATACCCTGCACCACTTTGTAGATCTAAATTTTCGATACCATATCACATCCGTCAAATGTGTTGGGTGCTATATATAAAGGTTTGTCCCAAATACATACATTTAAATATCACTCGATTTGGACAGAATTTGATAGACTTTTACAAAATCTATAGACTCAAAATTTAATTTGGCTAATGCACTAGGGTGGAACACAATTTTAGTAAAAAACAAGTACATACGGCCGCAAGTTCGGCCAGGCCGAATCTTATGTACCCACCACCATGGATTGCGTAGAAACTTCTACGAAAGACTGTGATTTAGTCCATACATGATATATATTAGACAATAAAGTTATGTATAGTTAAGTCTACAAATAATTACGAATCGATATGGATTTTTTGTACGTAGAGAGCAAGAATTGAAATATGGGGGTCGTTTATGTGGGGGCTATATACAATTATGAATTTGATATGGACCAATTTTTGTGTGATTGGGGATCGATTTATCTGAGGGCCATATATAACTATAGACCGATATGGACCTAGTTAGGCATGGTTGTTAACGACCATATACTAGCACAGTGTACCAAATTTCAACTCACTCGGATGAAATTTGCTCCTCCAAGAGGTTCCAAAACCAAATCTCGGGATCGGTTTATATGGGGCTATGTACGATTATGGACTGATATGGACCACTTTTGGCATGGTTGTTAAATATCATATACTACCACCACGTACCAAATTTCAAGCAGATCGGATGAATTTTGCTTCTCCAAAAGGCACCGGAGGTCAAATCTGGGGATCGGTTTATATGGGAGCTATATATAATTATGGACTGATAGGAACCAATTCCTGCATGGTTGGTGGATACCACATACTAACATCACGTACCAAATTCCAACCGAATGGGAAGAATTTTGCTCTTCCAAGGGGCTCTGGAGGTCAAATCTGGTGATCGGTTTATATGGGGGTTTTATATAATTATGAACCGATGTGGACCAATTTTTGCATGGTTGTTATAGACCATATACTAACATCACGTACAAAATTTCAGCCGGATCGGATGAAATTTGCTTCTCTTAGCGGCCTCGCAAGCCAAATCGGGGGATCGGTTTATATGGGGGCTATATATAATTATGGACCGACGTCGACCAATTTTTGTATGGTTGTTAGAGACCATATACTAACACCATGTACCAAATTTCAGCCGGATCGGATGAAATTTCCTTCTCTTAGAGGCCTCGCAAGCCAAATCGGGGGATCGGTTTATATGGGGGCTATATATAATTATGGACCGATGTGGACCAATTTTTGCATGGTTGTTAGAGACCATACACTGACACCATGTACCAAATTTCAGCCGGATCGGATGAAATTTGCTTCTCTTAGGGGCCTCGCAAGCCAAATCGTTGGATCGGTTTATATGGGGGCTATATATAATTATGGACCGATGTGGACCAATTTTTGCATGGTTGTTAGAGACCATATACTAACACCATGTACCCAATTTCAGCCGGATCGGATGAAATTTGCTTCTCTTAGAGGCCTCGCAAGCCAAATTTTGGGGTCCGTTTATATTGGGGCTATACGTAAAAGTGGACCGATATGGCCCATTTGCAATACCATCCGACCTACATCAATAACAACTACTCGTGCCAAGTTTCAAGTCGATAGCTTGTTTCGTTCGGAAGTTAGCGTGATTTCAACAGACGGACGGACGGACGGACGGACGGACGGACGGACATGCTCAGATCGACTCAGAATTTCACCACGACCCAGAATATATATACTTTATGGGGTCTTAGAGCAATATTTCGATGTGTTACAAACGGAATGACAAAGTTAATATACCCCCCATCCTATGGTGGTGGGTATAAAAATGGTCCGATATATCTTATTTTCAATACAAGCCGACCTATATAAACAAGAACTACTTGTACCCTGTTTCAAGTGTATAGCGTGTTTCGTTCGGAAGTTAGCAGATTACCAGAGTAGCACAAACCAGAGTATACAAACAGAAAATATCACAGCATGTCGAGGAGGTTCCACCAAAATTTATAAATTAAGAAATTTAGTAAATTTAACGGTTGGGCAGGGCACTACTCCAAATAATCTTCCATGTCGTACTTACACACACACACACCCTCACATTAAATATTCTAAGTTTCCATAACGAAATATTTTGAGTATGCACTACACTACCACAAATATGTATTTATTCTCAAAATTATTCTTCTCTAGAGAACATCAAAAGCTATGCTATTCACCACACGGGTGGCATAAAGTCTTATCAACCTACAACTTTGTTGCTAGCTAAATAGCATTAGAAACAATAACAATTGCTTCCCACTTGGGTGCACTAAGAGACTTTCTTACGCTCCCTAGTGCATCACTAAGTAAACAGCTATAACAGTAAACAGCCTCAAGCTTAAGTATCAATTTTCTAAAATGAAAATGATTTCAATTCATGTGGGTGCAGAGGAGTACACATCGCACTAAAGAGGCATAGCATACAATTCACATAGTAAATCTCACTCGCACTCTCTCTCCCCCTCTCTCTGTGTGGCAAAATAATAACGCGAAACCAACATGTAAACAAATCGCAACATTATCAGCATGAAAAGCATAAAATATGAACAAATAATAAAGAACAAGCAGTAGCACAACATCATGACAGGCTAGACAAATAGATAGAAGAAACGACAGACATGCTCCCGCCAGTGAAATAGTGTTAGAGAAAAAATGTGATGGATCCGTAGAGGGAGCATAACATAGTAATTTAGTACGTGGTAGAGTATGGTAAGGAAAAATGAAACTCATCAAAAACTTTCATTCTATTTAAGCTAATAATATAATTTCGTATTATGAATACCATGGAAAACATGAAGGAATACAATAAAAAGAAATAAAACAAAAACTTCCAGTGAGTAACTAAAGATTCCAATTAAGGTTTATGCAAGAGCACAACGCTCGCTTGATATACGAAGCCACCACATTCCACACTCCATGTAACCAATGAATTGTTTATTGCAAAAAGGAACAAACTTTTTGATAGATTTTCCAACAAAATTGTGGAAACTATTTGCAACGTAATCAAACGCGCTATATTAACATGCACCATGAACTACAAACTTTTTTTGAAAAACAAAATAAAGTAATGAGGTGTAATTTGGCAGCTCGGAATTTATGATACCCCACATAAATATGATATTGAGCAATATTTGAAAATATTATATAAACGAAACCTTTGTTCGTAATGTTTTTAATTCAATATAATCTATGCCGTGACCATCTAGAATATTTGAACCAATGGATAGACATGTAAGGCTGGACAGACATCCCTGGGTTCTTTCTTAGGGAATCCTTTGATAAGATTTTCTTGATATACAAATTCACTATAAATTAAAAAAAAAAAAAAAAACAAGTAAGGAAAGTCTAAAGTCGGGCGGGGCCGACTATATTATACCCTGCACCACTTTGTAGATCTAAATTTTCGATACCATATCACATCCGTCAAATGTGTTGGGGGCTATATATAAAGGTTTGTCCCAAATACATACATTGAAATATCAGTCGATCTGGACAGAATTTGATAGACTTCTTTAAAATCTATAGACTCAAAATTTAAGTCGGCTAATGCACTAGGGTGGAACACAATTTTAGTAAAAAAATATGGGAAACATGTAATTTGAAGCAATTTTAAGGAAACTTCGCAAAAGTTTATTTATGATTTATCGCTCGATATATATGTATTAGAAGTTTAGCAAAAATTAGAGTCATTTTTACAACTTTGCGACTAAGAAGTGGTGATTTAACAAGGAAAATGTTGGTATTTTGACCATTTTTGTCGAAATCAGAAAAACATATATATGGGAACTATATCTAAATCTGAAGCGATTTCAATCAAATTTGGCGCACATGACTATATTACTAATTGTACTCCTAGTGCAAAATTTCAACCAAATTGGGCCAAAAATCTGGCTTCTGGGGCCATATAAGTCCATATCGGGCGAAAAATATATATGGGAGCTATATCTAAATCTGAACCGATTTCTTCTCCAAAATCAATAGGGTTCTGTTATGACCCAAATTAGGAACATGTGCCAAATTTGAAGGCGATTGGACTTAAATTGCGACCTAGACTTTGATCACAAAAATGTGTTCACAGACAGACGGACGGACGGACGGACAGACGGACATGGTTATATAGACTCAGGGACCCACCCTGAGCATTATTGCCAAAGACACCATGTATCTATCTCGTCTCTTTCCGGGTGTTACAAACATATGCACTAACTTATAATACCCTGTTCCACAGTGTGGCGCAGGGTATAAAAAACAGATGTGGCTTGCGGAGCCTCTACACCGAAAAAAAAGTTTACTATTGTTTACGAAAAATGAACTAACCCATAGTAAGAATGACCATGATTTGGCGCCAAAGATTTTTTTCATCTAGATAAGTTCATGATTTTCTTATAAATAAGATTATGTATTGCATCGTATTTTAGTTCATTCTTACTACGCTGTGGGAAGAATGTACTTACACTCATTCAAAATATTCCTGCTATCCGGAAAAATGAACAAGTTTTTGGGAATCCTATATTTAGAAATTGGTTTCAAATAAACTGTTTATCAGTATAATTTTCAAAGAAGTAAATAAATTGAGGAATTAAAGGTACAACAAGCCTGTATACAACTAAGAAATTTTTCGTATAATATAAGACAATTTTTCATAACTACCAGTATTTTATTTCAAAAAATTATTATTATATTACATAAAACTATGGCTTATGATATACAATAAAAGAAATGTTTTTATTCGTACGCTGTATGCTGTTACTTTTCGGTAGTTAGTAATTGCTTCTTCAAAAGAGTAATATTCTATGTTAGTAGAATGAAACTAATTAATATCAATTTCCATTTTCTATCCATATGAAAGATATATGCCATAAGTTGCTATTTTAATTTCATTTCTGTCCAATTTCACCGATTTCGCTAGTTTTTGTTGTGTGGATTTGCGTCATAAACCTCTGAAGTTAAAAAGGTATATAAAATATAAAAATATTAACAAATTCTATGGTATTTTGATCTTTATCTTACAACAGAATTTTCTTAGAGCAAATAGGGATATCAGCTTAGTTAGCATTAAACAGTAAGAAGATTCCAAAAAATACCATTAGATTTGCTGTCATCCTGCATATGAAAATTATTTTTAATAAATAGAAATTTTGGCTTTATTACAAATGGACGAAAAACTTACCACATTGAAAAAAATCATCCAATTACTACATTAGTGGAATCATATCCATGCACAAATGGGACATTTTTGAAATCTTTCTCAGAATATAAATGAAATAAAAATATTATAAAATTAGATATAATTTCCACTTGTCAATATAGCATTTAGTATTTGTGGTGGATATTAAGTTCGAGTTTAGTGGCAAAAATCCCAATTTTTCATGATTAGTTTTCTTTAGAAATACATGGGAACAAAATTGAACCGTTTTTGTGCTCATTTAAAATTTATATCAAATTTTTAGTAATTTGAGGTCGCTGAATCCAAATTTACACTTGTTTTTTTAAGAGCTCGACTTTTTGAGATATACGGTTATGTTCAAAATTAAGGCACTTCCGCTATATATATCGGAATAACTTGAAAACAATTCATCATATTAAATTAAAAAAACAGCGTTCTACATAAGCTTAAAAACGATTTTCTGTTCTTAATCGTGTAATCCATTTAAAGAATATAAACTTAATAAAAAACTTGTTTCGAGCTATTCTCCATCAAGTTATATTTAAATTTGCATCGAAGGCGTATAATTTTATACTTTTCTTACTGATTTATTTCTGATTTTAGCACCTAAACCCGAACTTAGTACACACCTTAAGGACTCGCTATAACATAAAAATATAGACTCAAAAAATTGTACTGTGATCCAGATGTAGAGTAAATATAGATCATTTTATTACCACTCATTATGAATAGTTTTATGTAAACCAATTTAAAACCGCACTAATTTTAAATTATTAATAGAAATATACAGTTTCTTAATATGTGATTTATTTTAGAGTTATTTATTTTTTATCAATATAAAGTGTTTTTGTTTTCTCTAACATCACACCATTCACTTATCAGTTTCTAAAATGTTACGAAATAAATGTATTTTTATTAATAAACACAAATACCGCACGCAAGCGCACCACGTGTGCGCTTCATAAATGCATCAACAGAACTGAATGCACCAATAAAACTCAAAGACACAAATAGTCATAAAGGACACATATGTAAAGAAAAACAACTCCACACACAAATGATCCCTTTCTGATCTCGCTATTGCAACAAAACAACTATCACCACAAAAGATACCAACAACACACATTCCATAACATCATCGCAATAACAAACACAAACAAAAAAAAAAAAGATGATGCAATAATTTCATAATTTCTTCTCACTTCAATTTCCAGTATCACGTTTATTGATTAGTTGGTATTCTATCTATAGGATAAGGTAAAATATATTCAAAATTTACGAGGAATCCATAAAAAATTATATACACCCGTCAAGGATTAAATTAACTACTTTTTATTCTACTTTATCTAAAATTTTCAATGTGAGGAAATATACTCCAACTTATAGTAAAAACCGAAATAAGCTGTAGGAAGCCGTCATACGAATCGGTACTGTGGTTAAGTTAATTTTTACTACAAAAATTTTTTTCCATACAAAAATTTTTCTTAGTAAATTGTCCACATTTCGTAGCAAGATTTTTATATTGCCTATGTATTTTTATAATACAATCAACGATGCATTAACTATTGTATTGGAAATTTATTTAAGGAAAAATCCGTCCCATTTCGTAGTTAGTGAACTAAAAAACATTTACTGAAGTTTTATAAGTTTTCCTTTAGCTAAGTTAATTTTCGCAGTGGTTACGAAAAATGAACTATATTACAGTAAATTTTTTGAACTATGTGGAAGTTAAACTGGTCCTAAAATTAACAAGACACCTTTTTTTCTGTGTAAGAGAAGCAAATTTCATCCGATACGGCTGAAATTTGGTGTTTGTATATCTTCTCTAATGACCATGCAAAAATTGGTCCACATCGACCCATATTTATATATAGCTCCCATATAAGCCGATCCCCAGATTTGACCTCCGGAGCCTCTTAGAGGAGCAAAATTCATCCGATCCGTTTGAAATTTGGTACATGGTGTTAGTATATGGTCTCTAACAACCATGCAAGAATTGGTCCATATCGGAACATAATTATATATAGCCCCCATATAAATCGATCCCCAGATTTGTCTTCTGGAGCCTCTTGGAGGAACAAAATCCATCCGATCCGGTTGAAATTTGCAACGTGTTGTTAGTATAAGGCCGCTAATAACCATGCCAAAATTGGTCCATATCGGTCTATAGTTATATATAGCCGATCCCCAATCACACAAAAATTGGTCCATATCGGTACATAATCATTGTTGCCACTCGAGCCAAAAATAATTTCCAAAATTTTATTTTTATAGAAAACATTGTCAAAATGTTATTTCTATAGAAAATTTTGTCAAAATTTTATTTCTATAAAAAATTTTATTTCTATAAAAAATTTTGTCAACATTTTTGTTCTATAGAAAATTTTGTCAACATTTGATTTCTATAGAAAATTTTGTCAAAATTTTATTTCTATATAAAGTTTTGTCAAAATTTTATTTCTATAAAAAATTTTGTCAAAATTTTATTTCTATAGAAAATTTTGTCAAAATTTTATTTCTATAGAATATTTTGTCCAAATTTTACTTCTATAGAAAATTTTGTCAATTTTTTTTTTTTTTATAAAAATTTTGTGAAACTTGTTAAATACGTATTTAATCGGCCTTTTTTAGTTTAATATATGCCACGTATAGACTACCTTGCAATTTAGAAGGCGGTGTTAGGAAGTTTTAAGATACCTTGCCATCGGAAAGTGTTACCGCAACCCAAGTAATTCGATTGTGGATGACAGTCTTCAGTAGAAGTTTTTACGCAATCCTTGGTGGAGGGTACATAAGCTTCGGCCTGGCTGAACTTACGGCCGTATATACTTGTTATATTTTTTTATGATTTTTATGTTAATGCTTGTTCAAAGCTCAAAAGATAATGTTCCACTTTCTTCCTTTCATGTACCCTGCAAATTTTTAAATGAATCGGAGATGTTAAGTTTTCACATATACGTCGGATGTAAAAAAATCGAGTTTTTCAGGAAAAAACGTCGATAATTTCCATGGAAGTGATTCGTGCGCGAGCAACTGTTGCTCATCTTGCAACACCTATACAGTCGACAGCTGTTTTCTTTTTGGCTCATAAGCGTAAGTCTACGATTCATCACCTCTCACGATGTCATAGATATATTCCGAAGGATTGCGATCATATTTTTGAAGCATTTCTTTCTACCAATCGACACGAGTCTTTTTTGAACAGTTGACATATTGTGTGGGCTCCAACGCCAACAATTTTTTTTGACGGTTAAATGTTCATGCAATATGGAAAGTATACTGGTCCCACTAATGTCTTATTTAGGTTGTCTCAATCTCACGATAGATCGTCTAACTAGGATCTTGCAATATCTGTTGGCGCACAGCATCAATGATTTCAGGAACCACAACTGATTTTAGACGACCTATACAAAATTCGTCTTAGAGTGAATTACGAACTCGATTGTGATTCACTCAAGGACCACCGATCGACAGTGGTGCTTGACGGAGCTTCACCGCCAAAAATTTAATTAACAACATCGATGCACTGTTGTGGAGTTAATCCACTTTGAAAATTGTAAAAAATAATCGTATGAAACTATTCATGAATTAATTCCGTTCGTATAGCAAAATATTCTGGGTACTTATTACCTCAAAAATGTCAAGTTTTACGATAGAGCTGTCAATGGGCAGATTGTAGCACAGGAAGCTGACCAAGATGATGGTAGTGAATTTTTGTCGCGGGACACACACACTCACTCTTCTTCCACATCAATTTTTGGTCAATTTTAGTTTACAGGAATTAGAATGATTTCCGTTTTTATTTATACTGTAATTTTCGAAATATTCATGTGAACTGTAAACTAAGATTAGGAAGAAAATTATTGGGACTTTCAATGTATTTCAAAAACGCCTCAATATCTTCAAAAATCTCAATTTTCGTTTTACGTCAGTTTGATCGCCTTTTAAAAGAGATACAGACTATCAAAGTCCATTGTGATTTCTCATCGTAGTTAGTTTTCTTTTCTATACCTTTTCAAAAGCAACTAAAAGTCTGGCTCAAATTCATCAGTAATGATGCCAGCGTTTCTATTAATTCAAATAAAATGAATTAATTAATTAAGATTACCAAAACATTAATTAATTAATAATAAAAATTTGATATATGATCTAAAAACATTGCAATAAATTTCTCCATATAGGTCCTCAAAGGGTTAATTATTTTTGAATATGCTTTTTGGTTTATCTTTAAACGTCAAAAATTAAATTACAACAAAAATCACATCTTAAATGTTTCTTTGTTTTCTAATTGAATATTGTAGCAAATTTTGATAATCCATAAACATTTATTTAACATAAAAACACATTCGTCGACACACACACCACACTCACTCATATGGAAACATGTGTATTGCTCCTCAAAGTAAGAACCATAAGAACCATAAACATTTAATGTGCCATTAAAGTAATCCTCACTAATCCCATACAAATTTATGAAACTACATCACATTAATGGTCAAATAAACAATAGAAGCCATGAACAACGCAAACTGCCTTAAACAAAGACCAAAAAACCTTGGTCTTTTAATATGGTTTCGCTAAACAGGATTGTACGGCTTCAATTTCCTTAGACATTTCCCCAAGGATTACATAAATTCGTAACCATTAGAGCTACATTATAGGCCTATCACTGACATATTTTGGGGGCAAATTGTGTAGTTTTGGGTGTGGAGGGCGTGGATTGAATCTTGGCCATTGTTCTACAATTAGCTAAATTTTATTAATGATCCCCCATTGGCTTTGTGGTTGTTCTCACATTTATTTTAATTACCATTTCCTCCTTTATTTACCACTAGTGGTACTTGAGGTCGGTGTGTGGGGTGGTGGTCGAATAGAAAGACAGCCTGTTATGGATACAGCTCAGCTTTTGTGATTGCATTAAATTTTCTTAGTAAACTGATATTAATGAGTTTTTCTTGAGTCCATATATTCTCAGATGATGGATCAAAAGTCATCAACCGTGGCCAGCAAATGACATTGGTAACGAGAGTTTTAGTCTTTTCCAGTCATTTGGTCGCCTTTTGAAAGTTTTATTTTTGATTTTGTTTCATGATTTCATTTTTAATTTATTCATTTATATACAGGGAAAATATTTATTTTAAGATATTCATCTTTGTTTGGCTTTTTTACTTGAGTTTTCCTTGTTGCTAAGACCTCCTTGAGAAGGCACCAGCACAAGAAGTTTGATCCCCGCTTGATTTACGTGATTATCGCATATAATGTTTTTTCAAGTTTGTCTTTTTTTTGTCTACTTCTTGACGTTATGCTCACTTGTTCTTTTCAAAGAGAAGAACATCAATCACATCACCAGTCAATCTCTTATGTCTTACCATAAAATGGCTAAAAGCAAGTCATTGAGGCTTGTTGTTGGTTTTTTGTTTAATGCCACACAACTCTGCTTTACAGATTTACTCCTTGTTTACTGACACAATCATTGATTACTTTTGGCAAAGTTTACACCTCCTCAGTTCCAGGCAAAGTTGAGAGTGTTATACATTTTCCATATATATCGAAATATTAAAAAAAAAATCCCAAGGAAGGCATGTAAAGAACAGATTTTAAATTTAAATGAAATTAGCAAAATTTTCGTTAGTAATAAAATATTGACAAAATTTTCTATAGATAAAAATGTTGAAACAAATATTCTATAGAAAAAATTATGAAAAAATCTTCTATTAAAATAAAATTGTGACAAGACTTTCTAAAGAAATTCATTTTTGACAAAATTTTCTATAGAAATAAAATTATTGGCTAAATTTTCTACAGAAATCAAATTTTGACAAAAATTTCTATAGAAATATAATTCTGACCAAAATTTTCTATAGAAATAGAATTTTGACAACATTTTCTATACAAATAAAATTTTTAAAATTTTATATAAAAATAAAATTTTCAAAAAAAAAAAAAATCTATAGAAATACAATTTTTACAAAGTTTTCTAAGGAAATAAAACTTTGACAAAATTTTCTAAATAATTAAAATTTGAAAAAATTTTCTATAGAAATATAATTCTGACCAAAATATTCAATAGAAATAGAATTTTGACAAAATTTTCTTTGGAAATAAAATTTTTACAAAACTTTCTATAGAAATAAAATTTTGACCAAATTTTCTATAGAAATACAATTTTGACCAAATTTTCTATAGAAATAAAATTTTCACAAAAATGTCTATAGAAATAAAATTTTGACCAAATTTTCTATAGAAATAAAATGTTGACAAAATTTTTTATAGAAATAAATTTGACAAAATTTTGACAAAATTTTCAAGAAATATAAAATTACAAATTTTTCTAAAGAAAAAAAATATTCACAAAATTTTCTACAGAAATCAAATTGCGACAAATTGTTTTATAGAAAAATAAAATTTTCAAAAAAAAAAAAATTCTAAAATTTTTATAGAAATATAATTCTGACCAAAATTTTCTATAGAAATAAAATTTTGAAAAACTTCTACAAAAATACAATTTTCAAAAAAAAAAAAAATATATATATATATAGAAATAAAATTTTGACAAAGTTTTCTAAGGAAATAAAATTTTGACAAAATTTTCTAAAGAATTAAAATTTGGCAAAATTTTCTATAGAAATATAATTCTGACCAAAATGTTCAATAGAAATAGAATACTGATAAAACTTTCTATGGAAATAAAATTTTTACAAAATTTTCTATAGAAATAAAATTTTTACAAAGTTGTCTATAGAAATAAAATTTTCACAAAAATTTTCTATAGAAATAAAATTTTCACAAAAATGTCTCTAGAAATAAAATTTTCACAAAAATGTCTCTAGAAATAAAATTTTCACAAAATTTTCTATGGAAATAAAATTACAAACTTTTCTAAAAAAAAAATATTCACAAAATTTTCTACAGAAATCAAATTTTGACAAACTGTTTTATAGAAAAAAAAAATTTTTGACAAAATTTTCTATAGACATAAAATTTTGACAAAACTTCCAAGAACTATAAAATTTTTAAAAATTTTTCTATAGAAATAAAATATTGACAAAACTTTCAATAGAAATAAAATTGTTATCCGAATTTTCTTCAAAATTTCAAAAATGTTATTTTCTATAATTTTCGATAGAAATAAAATTTGGCAAAATTTTTTATAGAAATAAAATGTTCACAAAATTTAAAAAAAATATATATAGAATAACAAAAATTTATTAAAATATAAAATTTTGACCAAAAGTTTCTAAGGAAATAGAACTTTGACAAAATTTTCTTCAGACCTAAAAGTTTGACAAAATTTTTAGAAATATATCAAATTGTGAAAAAATTTTCTATAAAAATAAAATTTTGACGGAGTGTTCTATAGAATTAACAATTTTATCCAAATTTTCTATAAAAATATTTTCTGTAGATATAAATTTTTGCCAAAATTTTCGATAGAAATTAAATTTTGACAAAAATTTCTATAGAAATAAAATGTTGACAAAATATTTTGTACACAAAACAAAATTTGGCCAAAAATTTTCTATAGAAATATAACTTTGACAAAATTTTCTTCAGGCATAAAATTTTGACAAAATTTTCTTCAGGCATAAACTTTTGATAAAATTTTCTTCAGACATAAAATTTTGTTAAAATTTTCTAAAGAAAAAATTTTTGACAAAATTCTCTATAAAAATAAAATTCTGACGAAGTTTTCTTCAGAAATAAAATTTTGACAAATTTTTCTATACAAAAAACAAAATTTTTGGTCTAAATTTTCTATAGAAATAGAATTTTGACAATTTTCTTCAGACATAAAATTTTGATAAAACTTTCTATAAAAAAAAATCTCTATAGAAATAAAATTCTGACAAAATTTTCTATAGACATAAAATTTTGGCAAAATTTTCTAGAAATATATATAATTAAAAAAAAATAGAAATAAAATTTTGACATAACTTTCTACAGAAATCAAACTTTTATCCGAATTTTCTATAACAAAAAATTTCTGTAGATATACAATTTTGACAAAATTTTCGATAGAAATAAAATTTTGACAACATTTTCTATAGAAATAAAATGTTGACAATATTTTTTTTATAGAAACAACATTTTTGAAAAAAAATTACAGAATTAAAATTTGACAAAATTTTCTATAAAAATATAAAATTTTAAAAGCATTTTCTATAGAAATAGAATTTTCAAAATATTTTCTATTGAAATAGAATTTTGACAAAATTTGTTATAGACAAAAATTTTTACAAAATTTTTTAGAATTGTATAAAAATGTTGAAAAAATTTTCTATATAAAAAAATTTTGACAGAACTTTCTATAGAAATAAAGTTTTTATCGAGATTTTCTATAAAAAAAGTTCTGTAGATATACAATTTTGACAAAATTTTCTATAGAAACAAATGTTACAGAATTAAAATTCGACAAAATTTTCTACAAAAATATAAATTTTTAACAAAATTTTTTATAAAAAAAAATTAAAATTTTGGCAAAATTTTGTATAGAAATAAAAAAACTACAAACTAAAATTTTTTATTTGGTAGGTTTTTCGTAACATTTTCTTCAAATTTTAGTAGATTATTTTTTGATATTGTTGAAACCGTGATTCTGACCTATTCTCGGTTAGGCATCATATTGATAAAATCGAAATTTTGGTACCTGTTAGTGCCGATCTTACACTCCAAGTCATAAAACAAATCTGAATTATTGGAAGTTACAATCAACGAACCGTTTCAACTCCCAAACATTTTGAAAATTCTCCGGCATTCCAAAAGTAAGTAAAAAGTTTATGTGTTCTGAATTATTTTGAAGAAAATACGTATTTAATAAATCTTTATGATACATTTCTGTAAAAAAGTCAAGGAAACTTTTTTAAAATATAATAATTCCACAAAAATTGCTTTAATGCCCTAGAAGGTAAACTTTTTTTTGAGTACATATGCAAAATCTATAGATTCCACAGTCCTGGATAGAATGCGGAAATGCAACTTTGAGTAGTGCTGTGGCTATATGCCCTATGTAATGGATCCAATATTTAGTGGTGGTTGTGGCTTGACTATAAAGAAAATAAGTCCTTTGTGATTGAGGAGGGAGAAGTCCCCTATTTTCCATATCTAAATTTCGTAAGAAATATGCTTTGACTATGATAGTCATTAAAAATTTCTTGCGTAATTAATTTTTAATGATTATATACTATGTCTTTTATGGAAGTTCAGAGAACATTGCTTCGATATGACCTTTAGTGCAATACACCCAAATGGCATATATCATCATAATAATTTTTGAAAATATTTAATTAACAACACATCAATTATATTTGTCTACAACTAACAATCAACAAGAGCAAATGACCTAGTTGTCATCACGATATCCATCCATAGATGATAATTTGAAGACATCATCAACATCCGCGGTCTGTAGCTAGATGAAATGGCCTAATTAATAATTACCATAATAATGATATGATGTGAATATTCGATATACTTCTTGCAATACACACATAGAAATATGATATTAAAGTCTACAAAATAATCAACATGCATTGTCTTTAGATAATAAATATTGGCCGAGGGTGTCCTTTAGGGAGAAGATCGAGATAGCTTTAAATAGATATCATACTAATGAGTTATTAATCACCATAATATCTTGAAGATACTTTACTTATATCCAATGAAATGAATCCCAAGAGATAATGATGAGGTTAAGAGCATATGGTTGACATAAAATTTATTTAAGGATTTTCCTTGATGTATCTATCATTGCTTCTTAAAAATATGGGCAATTGTGTTTATGCTCAAAAATATAATGACCGATGTGACATAATATAGTATTCAATTAGCAATTAAATTCAAAGTGTATACTATAGGCTAGTTCCGTTTGTCCCTGAAGAAACATATTATTTACGGATGTTACTAAAATAGCATATAAAATAAGGTTGATATATGCGAAGAATACTGACTAAAAAGGGAGGGAGTAAGTGATATTTCACAAAATTTTCTATAGAGACTATATTAACAATATTTACTATAGATATACAAATTTGACTCAAATTTTTTATAGAGATAAAATATTGATAAAATTTTCTATAGAGATACAAATTTGACAAAATTTTCTAAACCGATAAAATTTTGACACAATTTTCTATAGGGTTAAAATTTTGACAAAATTTTCTATAAAGATCAAATTTTGACAAAATTTTGTATAGAAATAAAATTTTGAGAAAATTTTCTATAGCAATAAAATTTTGACAAAATATTCTATAGAAATAAAATTTTGAGAAAATTTTCTATAGAAATAAAATTTTGAGAAAATTTTCTATAGAAATAAAATTTTGACAAAATTTTCTATAGAGATAAAATTTTGACAAAAATCTCTTAAGAGATAAAATTTGAAAAAAATTTCTATAGACATAAAATTTTGACAAAATTTTCTATAGACATACAGTTTTGACAAAATTTTCTATAGAGATAAAATTTAGACAAAAATTTCTACAGAGATAAAATTTTGACAAAACTTTCCAAAGAGATAAAATTATGACAAAATTTTCTATAAAGATAACATTTTGACAAAATTTTCTATAGAGATACAATTTTGATAAATGTTTCTATAGAGATAAAATTTTGACAAAATTTTCTATAGAGAAAAATTTTGACAAAATTTTCTATTGGGATAAAATTTTGACAAAATTTTATATAAGATAAAACTTTTAATAGAGATAAAATTTTGACAAAATTTTCTATAAAGATAAAATTTTTACAAAATTTTCTACAGATATAAAATTTTGACAAAATTTTCTATAGAGATACAATTTTCTATAGAGATAAAATTTTGACAAAATTTTATTAGGAGATAAAATTTTGACAAAATTTTCTATAGAGATAAATATTTGACAAAATTTTCTATAGAGATACAATTTTGACAAAATTTTCTACAGAGATAAAATTTTGACAAAATTTTCTATAGAGATACAAATTTGACAAAATTTTCTAAACCGATAAAATTTTGACACAATTTTCTATAGGGTTAAAATTTTGACAAAATTTTCTATAAAGATCAAATTTTGACAAAATTTTGTATAGAAATAAAATTTTGAGAAAATTTTCTATAGCAATAAAATTTTGACAAAATATTCTATAGAAATAAAATTTTGAGAAAATTTTCTATAGAAATAAAATTTTGAGAAAATTTTCTATAGAAATAAAATTTTGACAAAATTTTCTATAGAGATAAAATTTTGACAAAAATCTCTTAAGAGATAAAATTTGAAAAAAATTTCTATAGACATAAAATTTTGACAAAATTTTCTATAGACATACAGTTTTGACAAAATTTTCTATAGAGATAAAATTTAGACAAAAATTTCTACAGAGATAAAATTTTGACAAAACTTTCCAAAGAGATAAAATTATGACAAAATTTTCTATAAAGATAACATTTTGACAAAATTTTCTATAGAGATACAATTTTGATAAATGTTTCTATAGAGATAAAATTTTGACAAAATTTTCTATAGAGAAAAATTTTGACAAAATTTTCTATTGGGATAAAATTTTGACAAAATTTTATATAAGATAAAACTTTTAATAGAGATAAAATTTTGACAAAATTTTCTATAAAGATAAAATTTTTACAAAATTTTCTACAGATATAAAATTTTGACAAAATTTTCTATAGAGATACAATTTTCTATAGAGATAAAATTTTGACAAAATTTTATTAGGAGATAAAATTTTGACAAAATTTTCTATAGAGATAAATATTTGACAAAATTTTCTATAGAGATACAATTTTGACAAAATTTTCTACAGAGATAAAATTTTGACAAAATTTTCTATAGAGATACAAATTTGACAAAATTTTCTAAACCGATAAAATTTTGACACAATTTTCTATAGGGTTAAAATTTTGACAAAATTTTCTATAAAGATCAAATTTTGACAAAATTTTGTATAGAAATAAAATTTTGAGAAAATTTTCTATAGCAATAAAATTTTGACAAAATATTCTATAGAAATAAAATTTTGAGAAAATTTTCTATAGAAATAAAATTTTGAGAAAATTTTCTATAGAAATAAAATTTTGACAAAATTTTCTATAGAGATAAAATTTTGACAAAAATCTCTTAAGAGATAAAATTTGAAAAAAATTTCTATAGACATAAAATTTTGACAAAATTTTCTATAGACATACAGTTTTGACAAAATTTTCTATAGAGATAAAATTTAGACAAAAATTTCTACAGAGATAAAATTTTGACAAAACTTTCCAAAGAGATAAAATTATGACAAAATTTTCTATAAAGATAACATTTTGACAAAATTTTCTATAGAGATACAATTTTGATAAATGTTTCTATAGAGATAAAATTTTGACAAAATTTTCTATAGAGAAAAATTTTGACAACATTTTCTATTGGGATAAAATTTTGACAAAATTTTATATAAGATAAAACTTTTAATAGAGATAAAATTTTGACAAAATTTTCTATAAAGATAAAATTTTTACAAAATTTTCTACAGATATAAAATTTTGACAAAATTTTCTATAGAGATAAAATTTTGACAAAATTTTATTAGGAGATAAAATTTTGACAAAATTTTCTATAGAGATAAATATTTGACAAAATTTTCTATAGAGATACAATTTTGACAAAATTTTCTACAGAGATAAAATTTTGACAAAATTTTCTATAGAGATAAAATTTTGACAAAATTTTCTATAGAGATAACATTTTGATTAAATTTTCTATAGAGATAAAATTTTGACAAAATTTTCTACAGAGATAAAATTTTGACAAAATTTTCTATAGAGATAAATTTTTGACAACATTTTCTATAGTAATAAAATTTAGACAAAATTTTCTATAGAGATAATATTTAACAAAAATTTCTATAGATATAAAATTTTGACAAAATTTTCTATAGAGATAAATTTTTGGCAAAATTTTCTATAGTAATAAAATTTAGACAAAATTTTCTCTGGAAATAAAATTTGACAAAAATGTCTATAGATATAAAATGTTGACAAAATTTTCTATATTGATAAAATTTTGACAAAATTTTCTATAGAGATAACATTTTGACAAAATTTTCTATAGGGGTAAAAATTTGACAAAATTGTCTATAGAGATAAAATTTTGACAAAAATTTTTTATAGAGATAAAATTTTGACAAAATTTTCTACATAGATAAAGTTTTAACAAAAATTTCTACAAAGATAAAATTTTGGCAAAATTTTCTATAAAGATAAAATTATGACAAAATTTTTTATAGTAATAAAATTTTGACAAAATTTTTATAGAGATAAAATTTTGACAAAATTCTCTATAGAGATAAAATTGTGACAAAATTTTCCAGAGAGATACAATTTTGACAAAATTTTCTATAGAGATAAAATTTTAACAAAATTTTCTATAGAGATAAAATTTTGACAAAATTTTCTACAAAGATCACATTTTGACAAAATTTTGTATAGAAATAAAATGTTGAGAAAATTTTCTACAGCACTAAAATTTTGACAAAATATTGTATAGAAATACAATTTTGAGAAAATTTTCTATAGAGATAAAATTTTGACAAAATTTTCTATAGAGATAAAATTTTGACAAAATTTTCTATAGATATAAAATTTTGACAAAATTTTCTATAGAGAAAAAATTTTAAAAAAATTTTCTATAGAGATAAACTTTTGACAAAATGTTCTATAGACATACAATTTTGACAAAACTTTCTATAGATATAAAATTTTGACAAAATTTTCTATAGAGATAAAATTTCACAAAAATCTCTTTAGAGATAAAATTTTGACAAAATTCTCTATAGAGATAAAATTTTGACAAAATTTTCTATAGAGATAACATTTTGACAACATTTCTATAGAGATAAAATTTTGACAACATTTTCTATAGAGATAAAATTTTGACAAAAGTTTTTATAGAGATAAAATTTTGACAAAATTTTCTATAGAAATAAAGTTTTTGACAAAATTTTCTATTTAGACAAAATTTTCTATAGTAATAAAATTTTAACAAAATTTTCTATAGAGATAAAATTTAAACAAAATTTTCTATAGAGATAAAATTTCGACAAAATTTTCTATAGAGATAAAATTTTAACAAAATTTTCTATAGAGATAAAATTTTAACAAAATTTTCTATTGAGATAAAATTTTAACAAAATTTTCTATAGAGATAAAATGTTGACAAAATTTTCTATAGAGATAAAATGTTTACAAAATTTTCTATAGAGACAAAAATTAAAACATTTTCTGTTGAGATAAAATTTGATCAACATTTCAAATAGGGATAACCATTTTGAAGAAATTTTCTATGGAGATAACATTTTGATAACATTTTTCATAGAGAAAGATTATGACAACTTTTTCTATAATGTTAATATTTAATAAAAAAAATAATTTTTTTCCATAATAACCACAAACATTTAATCAAACACTGCAAAATAAGTTTTTTGGTAGTTTGTTGGTAAGATTTTCGTAAAATTTTGATAGATTTTTTTTTGCCTCGAGCGGCAACCGTGCTCAGAATGTCATCACGAACTGAAGTATTTCTACTTTTTGGGGTCTAAGGGGTTACAAACGGTGTGACAAATTTCTGTGGGAAAGGGAATTATAATTAAAGCGAGTGGAAGCTTCCATATGAAGGACATTTTTGCTGAAGTATAATAAATACCATGAGCTAAAATAATATTCAATTAAAGTTAGTGTCCATTTTAAAAGTCAAACTGTTAAATTTTTAACCGACAAAACATTTGTTTTCCAAGCAATAATTCATAAATCTAAGGTTAGCGTTAAAGATGGCTCTCATGTCATAGAACACCCCTATCGTTTATACCTCTTGTGCCACATTTCATAGAAGATCATATAAAAACTAAGCTACTCTCTTATAATAAAAAAAATCTAAAATAAAAAAAAGTTTAGTTGTTTTTTTGCAAGTTTTGCAAATTGTCCATGAAGCATAACATTTGCTATAAAAACAATTCGTCGGAAACAAGCATAGTCACCTTTCAACATAAAAGAGCTAATTTTGTACTCACTGTAACAAAAAACAAACATACACTCAAGAGAGGGAGAAAATTGGCAGAGAGGGAGCTGAAAAAACTCCCTCATTGCAAAGTAGGATTTTTCAAATTCGCATACGCATACAATCGTACAATCGTACAAGGCTAACTACATCGAAACTTAATGCAGCCTTTACCCTCATATATGTATAAAGAAACACCCATATTCCCATCTCATACATCCACACCTATCAATAATAAGGAAATAAAATAAACGAGAAATTATTTAGTCCATCCCACTGCAAATACACTAAATGATAGCAATTTCTTTTGTAAATTATATACAAAAAAGGGGGAAATATAGAGAACAAAATTGGAAAAACTAAACAAAGGGGATACAACCAAACAATAAAGTACAAACCATGATTTTTTTTCTATCTCTTGATATTTTCTGTTTGTAGGGATATCGCGAGTGGGAAGGGTATTCAAACTTTTTTAATACAAAGTTTTGGATAACAAAGGGTCGCCTGATACAGGTCTTGAAGAGAAAATTTTCTGTTTTCTATTTAACGCAAGAGTTAGCAGAGAGCGAAAAAAATAGAAAACAAGTATATACGGCCGTAAGTTCGGCCTGGCCGAATCTTATGTACCCTCCACCATGGATTGCGTAAAAACTTCTACGAAAGACTGTCATCCACAATCGAATTACTTGGGTTGTGGTATCTTAAAACTTCTTAACATAAAGGGTGATTCTTTTGAGGTTAGGATTTTCATGCATTAGTATTTGACAGATCACGTGGGATTTCAGACATGGTGTCAAAGAGAAAGATGCTCAGTATGCTTTGACATTTCATCATGAATAGACTTACTAACGAGCAACGCTTGCAAATCATTGAATTTTATTACCAAAATCAGTGGCAGAAAATCCGCTTTTTTATCGACAAATTTTGTTCAGCGATGAGGCTCATTTCTGGTTGAATGGCTACGCAAATAAGCAAAATTGCCGCATTTGGAGTGAAGAGCAACCAGAAGCCGTTCAAGAACTGCCCATGCATCCCGAAAAATGCACTGTTTGGTGTGGTTTGTACGCTGGTGGAATCATTGGACCGTATTTTTTCAAAGATGCTGTTGGACGCAACGTTACGGTGAATGGCGATCGCTATCGTTCGATGCTAACAAACTTTTTGTTGCCAAAAATGGAAGAACTGAACTTGGTTGACATGTGGTTTCAACAAGATGGCGCTACATGCCACACAGCTCGCGATTCTATGGCCATTTTGAGGGAAAACTTCGGAGAACAATTCATCTCAAGAAATGGACCGGTAAGTTGGCCACCAAGATCATGCGATTTGACGCCTTTAGACTATTTTTTGTGGAGCTACGTCAAGTCTAAAGTCTACAGAAATAAGCCAGCAACTATTCCAGCTTTGGAAGACAACATTTCCGAAGAAATTCGGGCTATTCCGGCCGAAATGCTCGAAAAAGTTGCCCAAAATTGGACTTTCCGAATGGACCACCTAAGACGCAGCCGCGGTCAACATTTAAATGAAATTATCTTCAAAAAGTAAATGTCATGGACCAATCTAACGTTTCAAATAAAGAACCGATGAGATTTTGCAAATTTTATGCGTTTTTTTTTTAAAAAAAGTTATCAAGCTCTTAACAAATCACCCTTTAGTTTTCTAAATTGTGAGTTAGTCCATACGTGGTATATATTAGACAAAAAAGGTATGTATAGGTAAGTCTACAAATAATTACGAATCGCTATGGACTTTTGCACGGTACGTAGAGAGCCAGAATAGAAATATGGGGGTCGTTTATATGTGGGCTATATACAATTATGAACTTGATATGGACCAATTTGTGTGTGATTGGGGATCGATTTATCTGAGGGCTATATATAACTATAGACCGATATGGACCTAGTTAGGCATGGTTAACGGCCATATAATAGCACAATGTACCAAATTTCAACTGAATCGGATGAAATTTGCTCCTCCAAACCAAATCTCCAAAACCAAATATCGGGATCGGTTTATATGGGGGTTATATATGATTATGGATTGATATGGACCACTTTTGGCATGGCTGTTAAAAATCATATACTACCACCACGTACCAAATTTCAACCAGATCGGATGAATTTTGCTCCTCCGAAAGGCACCGGAGGTCGAATCTGGGGACCGGTTTATATAGGGCCTATATATAATTATGGACTGATATGAACCAATTCCTGCATGGTTGTTGGATACCATATACTAACATCACGTACCAAATTTCAACAGAATCGGATGAATTTTGCTTTTCCAAGGGGCTCCGGAAGACAAATCTAGGGATCGTTTTATATGGGGGCTATATATAATTATGGACCGATTTCGACCTATTTATGCATGGGTGTTTGAGGCCATATACTAACACCACGTACCAAATATCAACTGAATCAGGTGAATTTTGCTCCTCTAAGAGGCTCCGGAGGTCAAATCTGGGGATCGGCTTATATGGGGGCTATATTTAATTATGGACCGATATGGACCAATTTTGGCATGGTTGTTAGAGACAATATACTAACACCACGTACCAAATTACAGTCGGATCGGATGACTTTTGCTCCTCTAAGAGGCTACGGAGGTCAAATCTAGAGATCGGTTTATATGGGGACTATATGTAATTATGGACCGATGTGGACCAATTTTTGCATGGTCATTAGAGACCATATACTTACACCATGTACTAAAATTTGCTTCTCTTAGAGGCTCCGCAAGCCAAATCGTGGAATCGGTTTATATGGGGGCTATATGTAATTATGGACCGAAATGGACCAATTTTTGCAAGATAATTAGAGAACATATACCAACACCATGTACAAAATTTCAGCCTTATCGGATGAAATTTGCTTCTCTTAGAGCAATCGCAAGCCAAATTTGGGGGTCCGTTTATATGGGGGCTATACGTAAAAGTGGACCGATATAGCCCATTTGCAATACCGTTTGACCTACATCAATAACAACTACTTGTGCCAAGTTTCAAGTCGATAGCTTGTTTCGTTTGGAAGTTAGCGTGATTTTAACAGACGGACGGAAGGACGGATATGCTCAAATCGACTCAGAATTTCACCACGACCCAGAATATATATATATATATATATATATATATATATATATATATATATATATATATATATATATATATATATATATATATATATATATATATATATATATATATATATATATATATATATATATATATATATTTATGGGGTCTTAGAGCAATATTTCGATGTGTTACAAATGGAATGACAAAGTTAATATACCCCCATCCTATGGTGGAGGGTATAAACACGTTGAAAAATTATACACACATGAAGCATAAAAATTTACAAAGTTCGTACTTCTCACAAAATAGTTCATTATTTCTTTAAATTTGTAAAGTTTACCACAAATGCGTCCATCGTGATCTTCGTATGGCACTAAAGACATTCTTGCAATTTTGAACTCCAATTTTTTTCCTCAAACTACAAAATTTTCTTTAACAAGTGAAAAAAATTATAGTGTCTAATAAATTTTCTTGAAGTTTTCTAGAAATATTTACTTTTTTTTGTGATATCGGCGTAATGTAATATTGTTTAATTAAAATTTTGTAAAAATAATCTAAATTTTCTAAAATAAAGTAAAATTTTTCGTCCTTGTGGGTTCACTGGTTCTTCAGTGTATGGTGAATTTAACCGAACTCGTAGTTCACTTCAAGACGAATTTCATGAAGTTCCTCCAAACATCAGTTGTTGTTCCGGAAACCATTGATGCGGTGAGCCAATATTGGATGATCGTCATGTGATCTATCGTGAGATTGAGAGACATTTGTAGGTCCAGTGTACGTTCAATATTGCATAAGCTTTTGACCGTCAAAAAAATTTGTTCGCGTTGAATTCCACACAATTTTTTAATCACTCAAAAAAAGGCTTGAGTTGATTGATCGAAAGAAATGCCCCAAAAATACCATGGAGGTGCTTCGACACCTCCATTTCAATGCGCGGAGGTGGGTCTTTCACCATAATGGCGAAAGACCAATTTTTTTCCATTGTGAAGTGGGTTATATTTCCATATAACTGTTTTCCCTTGTATTTATTTAAAAAAATTAATTTCTTCCCACTGTGTCTTATTATATCTCCCACGTTCTTCCATTTTTGTCACGAGCTAGAGTTCATTCTCTGCATTTGTTTTTTTTTCTTTCTTCATCATCAGCAATAACCCAAAGAAAATACTTATAGCGTGGGAAGTCTTATACAAAAATAAAATTAAATAAAGAGAACACAACTGAAATTTTGAAAAAATTCCCTGCCATTTTCAAACTCAAGTTTTTGGTCTTTGTTTGTCTTATTATAGGACGTGTTTTACTCACTTCACCTGTAAGCATTCTTTGTTTTATGTTCTACTGTATTTTATAGAAAAAAAAAGTGGGATGACTTCTCACTTTTAGAAGGCGTTATACACAAAGCTATTTAAGTCAATTTTCAATTGTATCTTTGATTAAAAAGAGGTGTAAATAAATAGGAAAAAATAGCAAAAGCAACTACACAGGGACAAAGAGAATAAAAACTATGGAAATTGACTATGAAGGACGAAGCACGAAGAATGTTTTACCATAATTTTGCTTTGACAACAGAGAGGGTTTTTGTGGATGGTAAACAAAGGCGACTGTTAGAAGAGTTTTGAGGGAAAATAAGCTGTATATTATTAACGACATACTTGATGGTAATATAAACGGCAGACAATCGAACATTACAATAGCAAAACCAGGCAATATCAAGAATCGAATAAAATTTGCAGCATTTTTATGAGAATAAAATTTTAAACATTTTTTTTTATAATGGCAGGTAATAGAAGCCGAGTTTGAATTAGGAAATATATGATTATTAAAGATCTCTAGAAGAAGAAAAAAACAGAAAAAACGAATAAATTTAAATTTGTCTCTTAAAGTCTAGTAGGTTAGGTTAGGTGGCAGCCCGATGTATCAGGCTCACTTAGACTATTCAGTCCATTGTGATACCACATGGGTCAACTTCTCTCTTATCACTGAGTGCTGCCATATTAATTCCATGTTAAGCTCAATAACAAGTCTAGTAAGGAAAACTCAAATTTAAAAGAGAATTCCCTGCCCTACACTGTGGAACAGGGCCCCTGTCGATCTAGCCATCTGCCCGATTTTGAAAAATTTGTCCCCAATAATTTTATTTTTGACCATAGTGACCTCATATATTAACCGATCTTACTCCTCAAATTCAGCACAAGGTAATATGCTGTAATCTCAACAAAACCTGCAAAATATCATTCAAATCGGTTCAGATTTAGATATAGCTTCCATATAACATATATGTAGCACCCAATTTTGAAAAATTTGTCCCTAATAACGTTATTGTCACCATAGTGGCCTTATTTATTAACCGACCTTACTCAAATTTAGCACACAGTAACACTCTCGGTTCAGATTTATATATAGCTCCCATATATATACATCGCTAGATTTTCCCAAATTTGGCCATAATACTCTTATTTATTAACCAATGCTACTCAAATTTAAAATTTTTACGTATTATCCGATCGTATTTAGACTTGCATGTAAATCTTTTATAATAATATTGCCCGATTTTCCCGAATTTTGATTTATTACTCACACTAATTGAGCGATTTCTTCTTTTTATACCCTGCGCCACACTGTCGAACAGGGTATTATAAGTTAGTGCATATGTTTGCAACACCCAGAAGGAGACGAGATAGATACACGGTGTCTTTGGCAATAATGCTCAGGGTGAGTCCCTGAGTCGATCTAGCCATGTCCGTCCGCCCGTCTGTCTGTCTGTCTGTGAACACATTTTTGCAATCAAAATCTAGGTCGCAATTTTAGTTCAATCGACTTCAAATTTGGTACAAGTATGTATTTTGGGTCAGAATTAGAGGTGTGCACGTGAGTAGTAGTTTACTCACGCTCACGCGCACTCACGACTGGAAAATCATACTCACGCACGATATTTTTTTGGTAGGACTCACGCACACTCACCGTGACTCACGAATAATTTTATGATTAATTTACCTTACCGAAGTGTCTGAAAACATGAGCATTATTAAAATCGAGAGTGTTATTAAACTCTTAACATCCCAGGTGTCACTAAAATTGTAACTGAATTTAACTCTTAAGCGTTTTATGTTGGTGAACAGGAATATTTTCGTGAGTGTAATTCATTACTCACGCACACTCACGAAGATATTATTTTCGTGACTCACGCCCACGCATGACATTTTGTTTTGTTAATCACGCTCACGTACACTTACGCTGTTGTCATGAGCGTGAGTCACAACTCACGCACGAATCATGAAAATGTTCGTGGGTTACGACAATTTCGTGTCACGTGCACACCTCTAGTCAGAATAGAACCCTATTGATTTTGGAAGAAATCGGTTTAGTTTTAGATAAAGCTTCCATATATAAGCTTTTCCGATTTGGGCAAAAATGACCTAAATACCCTCATTTTCCTTATAAAATCGCCACTGCTAAGTCGAAAACTTGTAAAAGTGACTCAAAGTTTTCCTTTATTTCTAATACATATCTATCGACCGATAAATCATAAACACACTTTGCGAAGCTGCCTCAAAATTGGTCCAGATTAAAATGTTTCCCATACTTTTTTTTACCAACATAGTGTACCATTCCAGGGTATTATCCGACTTAAATTTTAAATCTATAGATTATAAATTTGGTTCAGATGGAGTCAACTTTAAATGTATGTATTTGGGACAAAAACCTTTATATGTAGCACCCAGCACATTTGACGGATTTGATATAGTATCGAAAATGTGGATTTACAAAGAGGTGCAGGGTATAATATAGTCGGCCCCGCCCGACTTTAGACTTTCCTTACATGTTTTCTACTAACAGTGTGTTGCACCCAAGGGCATTAGCCGACTTATATTTTAAGTTTGTAGGTTTTGTATAAGTCTAAAAAGATTCAGATTTAAATGTATGTATTTGGGACAAGCCCTTCATAAAAGGGTGATACGGTCAAAATTTGGTCAAGGGAAAACGCGTGTAAATCGGTGAAATCGTTTATTTAAAAAATCAAATTAAATTTCTTTTTCAAGTTCAATTAGTATAAAATTCAGGAAAAATATTCATTAGGCTTTCGCTTTTCCAAATCCGAATTGCCGGGCCTCACGCTTGACACCTGGCATCAGATTTTGTACAGCCACCTTGTCCACCTTCTTCGCCGCAGAAAGCCAGTTTGCCTTGAACTGCTGCTCGTCCTTAGCAGTTTTTTTGGTCTTCTTTAGGTTCCGCTTGACAATAGCCCAGTATTTCTCAATTGGGCGGAGCTCTGGCGTGTTGGGAGGGTTCTTGTCCTAGGAAACCACCTGCACGTTGTTGGCGGCGTACCACTCCATGGCCTTTTTACCGGGATCGCGCTTTGGCCGTCGTATTTTGTTTATCATCGCGATTTGGAGTCACTACCTTCTTGTAAGTCGATAGTCCGGCTCGTTTTTTGGCTCGATGCACGGTTGTAGACGATACACCCAGCTTATTTTCGGGATCTCGGAGAGAGAGGTTAGGGTTTCGCTTGAAACTGCCGGCAACTCTCTTTGTCGTCTCAGCGGCTTCCGGTTTTCGATTTCCCCCCGATCCAGACTTCCTGACTGTCGACAAACGTTCCCCAAAAACTTTAATTACATTTGTAACGGTTGATTTGGCAACTTTTAGCGATTTTGCCAGCTTTGCGTGGGAGTAGCTCGGATTTTCGCGATGCGCGAGCAAAATTTTGATACGCTGCTCTTCTTGCTTGGACGGCATTTTGACAACTGAAGAGTGAATTCCAAAATCAAAATAGGAGCAACATTCTACACACACACACCTTCAAAATGAGGGGTGTTCAGGTTTTTTAAATGCAAAATTGAAAGAAATACGTCAAGTTTATATGGACCAAATTTTGACCTATCACCCTTTATGACGGATTTGATATCGAAAATGTGGATCTACAAAGTGATGCAGGGTATAATATAGTCGGCCCGCCCGACTTAGACTTACCTTACTTGTTTTCGTTAAATTTTTAACAACAATGGGTCCTAATTACCATAAAAAGGTATTTTGATTTTAAACAGAAATAAACATTTTATCTCGGAACAAAATGGTTAGTGAATGAATTTGTTTATATGAACACGAATGTAAGTTGTTCTAACTAACATACCACAAAATAAAAGTTTTACCTTTACAAATCATTTCTAGCTTCAGCTTTCTTTATAGAAAATACCAATATTTGGAAAAAGTTATCGTCAATAGTTTACCGCATTGAAGTTTAAAAAATTCTGAATCAATTGTCAACCTGTCACTGGAAAAATATCGATTTAAATTTAAATTTCTCTAGGATATATATAACAAACTTTTATAAATTTTTCCCACTTGCCATTTGTTTTATAGTTTAACTTATTTAGTATTTATTTGATTATGATGCATGATAAATCAGAAAAAATATATATTTTGATATGTTACCTATAGGAAAAACTGAAACGAAAATGAATTCAAAGCAAAAAACATTACTAAAATAAATAAGAAAAAATCCACAAAACCGAAACAAATATCCAAAACGAAAGAATAAATCTAAAAAAACGAAAATGTCACGGAAATGAAAACATAGCCAGAGATATGGTATGAATCAAATAGCCAGGAAACGGAAAAGGGTTCTATGAATGCATATATTCTATGGAAGTTTGTGTGTCTGTGTGTGTGTGTGAGAGAGAGAGAGCGAGAGAAAGTGAAATGAGACCCAGAGTTCAGAATGTGTGATATAGAGTATCATAAGTGCAATGTGATGCAAACACGTTTTGCTTTCGAGGTCTTTTGGCCAAGCTGTTCATTTTTTGTAGGTTGAATGTGATAAAAAAAAAACTTAGAACTTCTTACACACATACACACCCATATCCATGCAGACATAGACATATCGGTTTTGTTTATCCATATAGAAAAAAAGAAGACAGTAAACGAATGTTTCACTTGTCACCTTGTTGTCACATAGCATATCGGTTTACACAGATGCATAAAACATGTTATCTGAACCTACCAATACATTCGCACATGCATCTATGTGTGTTTGAATGAGACAAAGTATTTGCATTTGAACAAAGCTAGAGACTATAACATACAACCAATGACAATTTAACACACTGACTTTGAGTGAAACAAATGGTTAAAGAAAAAACAAAATCAATCAATCATTGCAGTGAAGAAAATTCATTTGTATGAAAACAAATTAAAAATTCAATGTTGAAAATAAGGTTTCGACATTAGGGGGGCAACAGGAAAATAAAATTAGTAAAGTGATTTGCATGATTGCTACACTCAAAAAAAGTTTACCTGGATCCAAAGATTTTGACCTTCTTTTAAGGATTTTGGTTTTGATTCCTAGCCAAAGAGATGCACTGTTAGAAAAATATGTTTTATATATGTTCCGATATAAACAAAATGTGTTTCGGGCACAATTTTTAAACACAATATATTTAAGGGCAAACATGTAATGTTCCTAAACTAACACAAAATGTTTGGGACACATATGTTAATATGTTAGAATATATTATGTTTGGGGCATGAATGTTTCATAAAAATAATATGTGTGAATGTAAACATATATAAATTTACAAATTTCGAGTAAACATATATATGTTGTGATACTTTATTCAGAGAGCGACAAAGAGAGAGAGTTAGTATAGAGAAATAAATAGAGATGGAAACCGGGAGGGTTGAATAAAAAGATATCAACATAACACAGCGAGAGAATGAAATGAGAGCAATTTCTGTGAAACCGCTTGTATGTTGTTTCGGAAAACTGTTTCATGATAAGGCCAAAAATTTAATATGCTTAAGTCTAAATATTATTTAATTTGAATATTAGAATGAGTATTCGGAATCAAGAGAATAGACATTTGAAAAACAACAGCATATTACAAAAAAAGATGCGAAGAACTCAAAAATTTCGTGGAAGTGAAAATTATGTGAGGGAATGAGCACAATCTTTTTTGAGGAATTCTTCCAAGCATATACTATTTTTGGACTCAAAATGCTTCCAAACATATAATATGCTCACATAAAACAAACATATTAATGTTTCGGCAGTATCCAATAATATATGTGCTTCCTGCAAAATATGTTTGGAACATATGTTAGAGAAGCGATTTGTCTTGAGGGTGTGGGTTCTTCAAAAAATAAGGATTTTTTTTGCACCTACCTGGCTTTAAATCTAAATCACCAAAAAAAATGCCAGTCTAAAAATCCAAATTATGACCGATACTTCGAAGTAAAAAATATTTTCTTAATTCCGAAAAACTTTAAAACAAAGATGCTAAATCCTCAAAATAAATCTTAGCCTATATTTGAAACGTTTTTGTTTTAAATCTAAAGTTTCAATATTTCACTTAATTTAAGGACAATTTCTTTAAATCAAATCTTATGTACCCTCCACCATGGATTCCATAGAAACTCATACTAAAGACTGTCATCCACAATCGCATTACTTGCAAGGTATCTTAAAACTTCGGAACACCGTTTTCTAAATTGTATATATTAAACAAAAACAAAGCCGATTAAATACGTTTATAATTCAGTTTGACAAAATTTTCAATAGAAATAAAATTTTGACAAAATTTTCTATAGAAATAAAATTTCGACAAAATTTTCTATAGAAATAAAATTTTAATGAATTGATAAAGGTCGATCACAAAGAAAATTAATAAAAATAAAATTTTGGCAAAATTTTCTACAGAAATAAAATCTTGACAAAATTTTGTATAGTAATAAAATTTTGACAAAATTTTCAATAGAAATAAAATTTTGTCAAAATTTTCTATAAAAATAAAATCTTGACAAAATTTCATATAGTAAAGGGTGATACGGTCAAGGGAAAAAGCGTGTAAATCGCTGAAATCGTTTATTTAAAAAATCAAATTAAATTTATTTTTCAAGTTCAATTAGTAAAATTCAGGAAAAATATTCAGTTAGGCTTTCGCTTTTCCAAATCCGAATAGCCGGGCCTCACGCTTGACACCTGCCATCAGATTTTGTACAGCCACCTTGTCCACCTTCTACGCCGCAGAAAGCCAGTTTGCCTTGAACTGCTGCTCGTCCTTAGCAGTTTTTTTGGTCTTCTTTAGGTTCCGCTTGACAATAGCCCAGTATTTCTCAATTGGGCAGAGGTCTGGCGTGTTGGGAGGATTCTTGTCCTTGGGAACCACCTGCACGTTGTTGGCGGCGTACCACTCCATGGCCTTTTACCGTAATGGCAAGATGCCAAATCCGGCCAAAACAGTACGGAACAACAGTGTTTCTTCAGGAAAGGCGGCAGACGTTTATTCAAACACTCTTTCACGTAAATTTCTTGGTTGACAGTCCCGGAAGCTATGAAAATGCTGCTTTTGACTTGCCAAACCAGATATTTCTTTGCGAACTTTGACAGTTTTATGTGCTTGAAAATATCTGCTACGTTTCCCCTTCCTTTTGCCGTATAAAACTCCTGTCCCGGAAGCTGCTTGTAGTCGGCTTTGACGTAGGTTTCGTCGTCCATTACCACGCAGTCAAACTTCGTCAGCATCGTCGTGTACAGCCTCCGGGATCTCGCTTTGGCCGTCGTATTTTGTTTATCATCGCGATTTGGAGTCACTACCTTCTTGTAAGTCGATAGCCCGGCTCGTTTTTTGGCTCGATACACGGTTGTAGACGATACACCCAGCTTATTTGCGGCATCTCGGAGAGAGAGGTTAGGGTTTCGGTTGAAACTACCGGCAACTCTCTTTGTCGTCTCAGCGGCTTCCGGTTTTCGATTTCCCCCCGATCCAGACTTCCTGGCTGTCGACAAACGTTCCCCAAATACTTTAATTACATTTGTAACGGTTGATTTGGCAACTTTTAGCGATTTTGCCAGCTTTGTGTGCGAGTAGCTCGGATTTTCGCGATGCGCGAGCAAAATTTTGATACGCTGCTCGTTTTTCTTGGACGGCATTTTGACAACTGAAGAGTGAATTCCAAAATCAAAATATGAGCAACATTCTACACACACACACCTTCAAAATGAGGGGTGTTCGGGTTTTTTAAATGGAAATTTGAAAGAAATACGTCAAGTTTATATTGACCAAATTTTGACCATATCACCCTTTAATAAAATTTTGTAAAATTATTTTTTGGGGATCGGCTATATACAACTATAGACCGATATGGACCAATATTGGCATGGTTGTTAGCGGCCATATACTAGCGCAATGTACAAATTTTACCACGTACCAAATTTCAACCGGATCGGGTGCATTTTGCTCTTCCAAGGGGCTCCGAAGTTCAAATCTGGGTATCGGCTTATATGGAGGCTACATATAATTATGAACCCATATGAACCAATTCCTGCATGGTTGTTAGAGACCATATACTAACACCACGTACCAAATTTCAACCGATTCGGATGAATTTTGCTCATTCACGAGGCTCCGGAGGTCAAATCTGGGGATCGGTTTATATGGGGGCTATATATAATTATGCACCGATGTGGACCTATTTTTGCATGGTTGTTAGAGACCATATACTAACACCAAGTACCAGATTTCAGCTGGATCGGATGAAATTTGCTCCTCCACGAGGCTCCGCAAACCAAATTGGGGGATCGGTTTATATGGGGGCTATAACAACATAATTATTGACCGAAGTGCAGCAATTTTTGCATATTTGTTAAAGACCATAGACTAACGCCATGTACCAAATTTCTGCCGGATCGGATGAAATTTGCATCTCTTACAGGCTCCGAAAGCCTAATTGGGGGATAGGTTTATATGGGGGATATATATAATTATGCACCGAAGTGGAGCAATTTTTGCATGTTTGTTAAAGACCATATACTAACACCATGTACCAAATTTCTGCCGGATCGGATGAAATTTGCTTCTCTTACAGGCTTCGAAGGTCAAATCTGGGAATCGGTTTATATGGGGCTATATATAATTATTGACCGATGTGGACCAATTTTTGCACGGTTGTTAAAGACCATATACTAACATCATTTACTAAATTTCAGCCGAATCGGATGAAATTTGCTTCTCGTGGAGGGTCTGCAAGCCAAATTTGGGGATGTATATGGGGGCTATACGTAAAAGTGGTCCGATTTGGCCCATTTGCAATACCGTCCGACTTACATCAATAACAACTACTTGTGCCAAGTTTCAAGTCGATAGCTTGTTTCGTTCGGAAGTTAGCGTGATTTCAACAGACGGTCGCTCATGCTTGGATCGACTCAGAATTTCACCACGACCCGGAATATATATACTTTATGGGGTCTTAGAGCAATATTTCGTTGTATGCTACAAACGGAATGACAATGTTAATATACCCCCTCCCCACCATCCTATGGTGGAAGGTATACAAATTTTTCAATCATAGATTATAAATTTTATTTTAGTTAAAATTGCATTATTGTGAAGAAATTTTTATTTAATATTTTGTAAATTTCGCATCCCAAAAATTTAGGTTGCGTAATCTTTAATATAACGTAGATATGTTTTTCAGTGTGGATACGCCCAAAAATAAATATACCGACAGGCGGACAGAGAGACAGATATACGAATATCGCTAATTCAACTCAGAATTTAATTCTGAGACGGTCGATATACTAAACGATGGGTCTCGAACTGGTCCCTATTGGCGTTACATACAAATTCATAAATTTATTATACCCTACACAGAAAGAAAAATTTAATTAAAATTGAGCCAACGACATTTTTTCATTGACATAACAAACCATTTTTATTGAGGCACTGAAAATGTTCATTAAAAGCATGAAATGTTTCTTTATTTTATAGAAAAATTGTAACAATAACGAAAAATTTCATTATATTTATAAAAGTGTTTCGTTGGCTCAATTTTGATGACAAATTTGGTTAATATCACGAAACTTTTTCTATCGATGCATTTCGCTGCTACAAAATTTTGTTTCCTTGTCCAAAAGTTGGCAAACATTTCAATGAAAACGTTTTGTTTTAGACTTAGGAATTTATACCATAAAATGCTTGGGTAAAAGCCAATTTCATTTTCATGTTAGCATATCTCCAAATATCCATAGATTTTCTAAATTTCAACATAATTCATACCACTGTGTGTACTTTTCCAACCATTTTTCTAGATCACGTGGGTAGACATGAACATTGCTGCTGGTGGTTGGCTTAGATGGGTGTGATGATTTGACTGTGTATGTGACACTCTGTCGTGACATGGTTGATGGTGACATTGACGATGACACTCGTTTCGTTCATATTCCCAATTTGATGTTCATGAAATTTTTTTTATATGTTGTTGTCAATTAGATGTTTTTGTTTTTTTTTTTTTAAAGATTTTTCTTTTATTATTTGGAAATCAAATTTAGAAGGATTTAGTTTTTGTTTACCTCGGTTATTGCTAACGTTTTTCAGTTTGCCATCCATTTTGAATGTTAATAAACTTGTAATATCATCGGTGGTCAGCAGTATTTTGTCCTCTCTTTATTAGTGTTTGTCAAAATCTGCATGTTTTCAATTAGAATTCAAGTCCACTGTAGGATTTTTTATAACCATCACCATAGGATAGAAATGGGGGAATAAAAGGTTTGTCATTCCGTTTGTATTTAGCCCATGGAAATGACGATTTCAGAGCAGAGAGATCGAAGACGATCTAAAGATGTCCGTCTGCCTTTGGTTTTAATCATAATACATGCATACATCCTGCATACATCCAAATTCGTAAATAGGCTATACAGAGTACCTGATATGTATTTCAGCCAAAGTCAAGTTGCTATAATCTCCAAAGCTATTCAAGAGCTCTCCAATGCACAAAAAAGTTTGGCCTGGAAAGAGCCAAGGAGTAAATTGCCAGTTACTGAATTTGATTTTCACTGATGAGAAGTCACTAAATAAAATAAGACGTTTGTGAACAAACAAAATGATCGGGTTTAACTGGCAAAGAACATAGCTGAAAATACCTTTCATTGGTCAACAGAACTGCCGTAGTGGTCGATGTTGGCCCCTGCTCGTTTTCATCGATCGTGGAGTCAAAATAAATGCAAAATAATTTCGGAAAAATATAGTCCACTCCCAAATTTTTTTTGTTGGGTGGTGTGTATGTTTGCAATACCCACAAAAAAAAATTCACGAAAATTTTTCCAATTAAAATTTTAATTGAGTTTTAAAAAATATTCAATTAAAAATTTAATTGATTCAACAAATTTTTTAATTGAGACAACAATCAATCACAAAAATTAATAGTATCAATTAATTTTTTAATTGACCTTCAATTAATTTTTTAATTGATACTATCATTTCTGTGAAGACATTTCAATTAAAAAATTAATTGGATCAATTAATTTCGTGATTGAACAAAAACAAAAATTTTTTGTGTGCAGAAGAGGATGAGATAGATACATAGTCTCTTTGTCAATAACGTCTGTCTGACCCTCTCTCTGTGAATGTATTGAACTGTCAGCAAAGTCGAGGTCTCAGTTTATGTACAATCGTATATGTTAGTATATGTTGTGGGTCGGAAACAATCCTTATTAATTTATGAAGAAAATAGCTCAAATTCGGATATTGCTCCCGTATTTTATTCTATTTCTATTGCCCGAGATGTACTTATATGACCTCAGAAGCATGAGTTTTTATACCCTCGACCATAGGATGGGAGGTATATTAACTTTGTCATTCCGTTTGTAACACATCGAAATATTGCTTTAAGACACCATAAAGTATATATATTCTGGGTCATGGTGAAATTCTGAGTCGATCTAAGCATGTCCGTCCGTCTGTTGAAATCACGCTAACTTCCAAACGAAAAAAGCTATCGACTTGAAACTTGGCACAAGTAGTTTTTATTGATGTAGGTCGGATGGTATTGCAAATAGGCCACATCGGACCACCTCTTGGAGGAGCAAAATTCATCCGATCCGGTTGAAATTTGGTACATGGTGTTAGTCTATGGTCTCTAACAACCATGCAAACATTGGTCTACATCGGTCCATAATTATACATAGCTACCATATAAACCGATTCCCAGATTTGACCTCCGGAGCCTCATGGATTAGCAAAATTCATCAGATTCGGTTGAAATTTGGTACGTGGTGTTAGTATATGGTTTATAACATCCATGCCGCAAGTGATTCATATCGGTCCATAATTATATGTAGCCCCCCATATAACCCGATCCCCAGATTTAGCTTGCGGAGCCTAACCATCCGATCCGGCTGAAATTTGGTACATGGTGTAAGTATATGGTATCTAACAACCATGCAAAAATTGGTCTACATCGGTCCATAATTATACAAAGCCCCCATATAAACCGATCCACAGATTTGATCTTCGAAGCCCCTTGGAAGAGCAAAATTCATCCGATTCGGTTGAAATTTGGTACGTGATATTAGTATATGGTTTACACTAATACCACTCCGAAAGTGATCCATATCGGTCCATAATTATATGTAGCCCCCCATATAAACCGATCCACATATTTAATCTCCGAAGCCCCTTGGAAGAGCAAAATTCACCCGATCCGGTTGAAATTTGGTACGTGGTGTAAGCATATGGTCTCTAACATCCATGCAAAAATTGGTCCACACCGGTCTTAATTATATATAACCCCCATTTAAACCGATCCCCAGATTTGACCTCCGGAGCCCTTGGAGGAGCAAAACTCATCCGATCCGGTTGAAATTTGGTACGTTGTGAAATTTGGTACATTGCGCTAGTATATGGCCGCTAACAACCATGCCAAAATTGGTCCATATCGGTCTATAGTTATATATATTCGATCCCCAAAAGTAATCCACAATAATGTTATTTCTATAGAAAATTTTGTTAATATTTTATTATTATACAAAATTTTGTCAAGATTTTATTTCTACAGAAAATTTTGTCAAAATTTTATTTCTATAGAAAATTTAGTCAAAATTTTATTTCTATTGAAAATATTGTCAAAATTTTATTTCTATAGAAAATTTTGTCAAAATTTTATTTCTATAGAAAATTTAGTCAAAATTTTATTTCTATAGAAAATTTTGTCAAAATTTTATTTCTATAGAAAATTTTGTCAAAATTTTATTCCTATAGAAAATTTAGTCAAAATTTTATTTCTATAGAAAATTTAGTCAAAATTTTATTTCTATAGAAAATTTAGTCAAAATTTTATTTCTATAGAAAATTTAGTCAAAATTTTATTTCTATAGAAAATTTTGTCAAAATTTTATATCTATAGAAAATTTAGTCAAAATTTTATTTCTATAGAACATTTTGTCAGAATTTTATTTCTATAGAAAATTTTGTCAAAATTTTATTTCTATAGAAAATTTTGTCAAAATTTTATTTCTATAGAAAATTTTGTCAAAATTTTATTTCTATAGAAAATTTTGTCAAAATTTTATTTCTATAGAAAATTTTGTCAAAATTTTATTCCTATAGAAAATTTAGTCAAAATTTTATTTCTATAGAAAATTTAGTCGAAATTTTATTTCTATAGAAATTTTTGTCAAAATTGTATTTCTATAGAAAATTTTGTCAAATTTTTATTTCTATAGAAAATTTTGTCAAAATTTTATTTCTATAGAAAATTTTGTCAAAATTTTATTTCTGTATACAATTTTGTCAAAATTTTATTTCTATAGAAAATTTTGTCAAAATTTTATTTCTATAGACAATTTTGTCAAAATTTTATTTCTATAGACAATTTTATCAAAATTTTGTTTCTATAAAAAATTTTAATCAAAATTTTATTTCTATAGAAAATTTTGCCAAAATTTTATTTCTATAGAAAATTGTGTCAAACTGAATTATATGTGTAATTATTCTGTATTAAATCGGCCTGTTTTTGTGTAATATAGACCCCGTATGGAGTAACTTACAATTTAGAGGACGGTGCTAAGAAGTTATAAAATACCTTGCCATCGGCAAGTGTTACTGCAAACCAAGTAATTCGATTGTGGATGACAGTCTTTAGTACAAGTTTCTATGCAATCAAAGGTGGAGGGTACATAAGATTCTGCCTGGCCGAACTTATGACCGTATACACTTGTGTTTTCTGATTTGCTTCAAATCGTCTCACGAAAATGTCCCAATATTTAAAGTTGCACAATTGACAGATTTCACTGTTTGTTAGTTATTGAAATTTTATTCACTATGAGTTTCAATCGCTAATTTTATACGCTTTATTTTTCATTTTTGGCGCTTGAATAACCAAATTTAATTGCCATTGCTATCAATCGGCTAAAATATGATATGCAAACAACTTCATACATAAATCAATATTATTCATTTGAACTTGTTAGTTCTATATTATATATTGAGTCCAATTTATCATTGCTTGTATTTTATTTCAATTTAAATTGTATTTCAATGATATCGTAGAGCAACAAAACAACTCTTAACTAACTCTTAACAACTCTACTTTTCAATTTAAATTTGGTGAAAACCAATTTTTCTCTAGAAATTTATTTAATCAATGGTGACAGATTTGGGTCATGTTTTGTATATAACCGGGTGATTTTAAGGGCATTATATGCTGAACTATTTCTTTTGAAAAAAAAACCTGCCACTTTTATGGCTTACTAATGAATTTATGACTTTATCAAATGTAAATTTTATGAATAGCCAAATATGTTTTTGCCATCATTTCGAATTTATGCTTACATCACTACAGAATTTTTTCAACCATAAATCAACTCTACTACTTTTGATTTAGTTTTAGTTTAGATTAATTAAAATTGAAATATGTGTATATCACTTGAGGGTGAAAATCGAATGCATATGGAGTCTAGAGTCTACTTCACGTAATACCTCAAAATATAATGGGGGAACCCATTTAAAAAGCATATAACTACAGCAATTCCTAATGCCAGGAGGCATATGTGATTATGCATGTGTTGGTTATATTTTTCCATGTTTTTTTTTTTTTTTTGCAAATAATTTATTATGTATAATATTGCATTTATGATTTTGTAAAGCTGATATTAATTCAGAAAAACATCATAGATTTTTGTTTCAATGACTATTGTATGAATTGCTTGTGGTTTACAATAATAATGAATTTGATTCTTCTTTGTTATAGAAATTAACAAAAATTGCACTTTTTAAAACATTCAATTAGCTTAATATTAAAACAATTGTTTTGGAAAAATAATTAATTATTCCATTTTGTTTTAAACCAGACATTTATTTTTTGGTCATGCTTCATGCTATATTTTCTAACAAAACACTAACTACAGTGAATAATGGATTTAAATAAAAAAACAGTTTCGCTTAAACTAACGACCGTTAGATAAGTTCAGCAAATGGATGTTAAGAGTAGCAAATAAAAAAAAATGGAAAACGGATATTACACTAACCCAAAACACAATGGCGAAAAAACAGATAAAAGTAGAGAAAACAAGTAAGAAAAGTCTAAAGTCGGGGGCCGATTATATTACACTATGCACAATTTTGTAGATGTATCAGTCGATAGCTATGTATATGGCCCCAGATAGGAATATTTAAGTTTTTGACTTAGCAGTGGCGATTGGGAGCCACCGTGGTGCAATGGTTAGCATGCCCGCCTTGCATACACAAGGTCGTGGGTTTTCCCGCTTCGACCGAACACCAAAAAGTTTTGCAGCGGTGGATTATCCCTCCTCAGTAATGCTGGTGACATTTCTGAGGATTTCAAAACTTCTCTGAGTGGTTTCACTGCAATGTGGAACGCCGTTCGGACTCGGCTATAAAAAGGAGGACCCTTGTCATTGAGCATAACATGGAATCGGGCAGCACTCAGTGATAAGAGAGAAGTTCACCAATGTGGTATCACAATGGACTGAATAGTCTAAGTGAGCCTGATACATCGGGCTGCCACCTAACCTAACTTAGCAGTGGCGATTTTACAAGAAAAATGTTGGTATATTGACCATTTTTGCCGAAATAAGAAAAACATATATATGGGAGCTATATCTAAACCTGCATCGATTTCAACCAAATTTGGCACGCTTAGCTATAATATTAATTCTACTCTCTGTGCAAAATTAAAAGCAAATTAGGGCAAAACTATGGCTTCTGGGGTCATATAAGTGCATCTAGGGCGAAATATATATATGGGAAGTATATCTAAATCTGAACTGATTTCAACCACATTTGGCACGCTTAGCTACAATATTAGTTCTACTCACTGTGCAAAATTTAAAGCATATAAGGGCAAAACTCTGGCTTCTGGGCGAAAGATATATATGAGAGCTGTATCTAAAACTGAACCGATTTCTTCCAAAATCAATAGGGTTCTATTCTGACCCAAAACTCATACTTGTGGCAAATTTGAAGTCGATTGGATTAAAATTGCGATCTATACGTTGATTACTAATATATACGGCCGTCAGTTCGGCCAGGCCGAAGCTTATGTACCCTCCACCATGGATTGCGTAGAAACTTCTACTGAAGACTGTCATCCACAAACGAATTACTTGGATTGCGGTAACAATTGCCGATGGCAAGGTATCTTAAAACTTCCTAACACCGTAATACATACCACATAGCCCATACGTGGTATATATTAAACTAAAAATAATTAAGTTTAAAGTTTCTATAGAAAAAAAATTTTGACAACATTTTCTATAGAAGTAAAATTTGGAAAAAATTTTCTATAGAAATAAAATTTGGATAAAATTTCCCATAGAATTAAAATTCTGACAAAATTTTCTATAGAAATAAAGTTTTGACAAAATTTTCTATAGAAATAAAACTTTGACAAACTTTTCTATAGAAATAAAGTTTTGACAAAATTTTCTATAGAAATAAAATGTTGACAAAATTTTCTATAGAAATAAAATTTTGACAAAATTTTCTATAGGATTAGAATGTTGGTAGATTATTTTTAGCTCGAGTGGCAATCATGATTATGAACCGAAATGGACCAAATTGTGTGACCGGGGATCGTCTATATATAACTATAAACCGATCTGGACCAATTTGTACCAATGTACCAAATTTCAACCGTATCGGATGAATTTTGCTCCTCGAGGAGGTTCCGGAGGTCAAATCTGGGGATCGGTTTATATAAGGGCTATATATAATTATGGACGATATGGACCAATTTTTGCATGGTGGTTAGAGACCAATTTCTGCATGGTTGTTAGAGACCATATACTAACGAAACGTATCAAATTTCAACCGTATCGCATGTATTTTGCTCCTCCAAGAGGTTCCGGAAATCAAATCTGTGGATTGGTTTACATACGGGTCATATATAATTATGGACCGATATGAACCACTTTACGCATGTTTGTTAGAGACCATATACTAACACCACATACCCAATTTCAACCGGATCGGGTAAATTTTGCTCCTCAAAGATGGTCCGGAGTCAAATCTGGGGATCGGTTTATATAAGGGCTATATATAATTATGGACGATATGGACGATATGGACCAATTTTTGCATGGTGGTTAGAGACCAATTTCTGCATGGTTGTTAGAGACCATATACTAACACAACGTAGCAAATTTAAACCGTATCGCATGAATTTTGCTCCTCCAAGAGGCTCCGGAGGTCATATCTGGGGATCGATTTTTATGGGGGCTATACGTAAAACTGTTCCAATGTGGCCCATTTGCAATTCCGTCCGACCTACATCAATAACAACTACTTGTGCCAAGTATCAAGTCGATAGCTTGTTTCGTTTGGAAGTTAGCGTGATTTCAACAGACGGACTTGCTCAGATCGACTCAGAACTTCACCACGACTCAGATTATACATACTTTATGGGGTCTTAGAACAATATTTTGATGCGTTACAAACGGAATGACAAAGTTAATATACCCCCATCCTATGGTGGAGGGTATAAAAACCTAAAATAAAAATTCTTTTTTTCGCAAAAGAACTTAGTCTCTTTAATTCACTTAGTGTTTCGGTAATCCCTTTTAATACAACAAGGTAATAGGTTAAAGAAAAAATCGCCCATTTATTATTAATTCACATAAGTTGAATGTTTAATAAATGTACCTCGTTTACGTTAATAGAGGGGCATTATGTAGATAACTTGCTCTACTGAGTACTGATTGCTCATTTTTGGCTTATGAATATTTATTAAACAAAAATATGTGCATGTATATGTGTAGACGAAAACAAGTGGAAAAGAGAAAATTCCTATTAACCGCATAAAGCCAAACACTCGCACAAAACGAGCATTCATGGACTACAAGTATACGCATATAAAATACACTAGCCCTCTCTCTCTCACTCACACATACCCGCACACACTTACTTTGGCACCTACCGTTACTCAAACACCCATTTAAATTATGGTTTGGTTTCAAGGCTTCAATGTGTAGCCAGCCATTGGATTCATCGTATTGGCTAATTGTTCGTATCTCAGAATTATTGAATTAAAAATGAAGAGAAAAAGTGGGCACTTTATGTACTCGTATGTGAGACCATAATGACGTTGACATTTCACCTAATCCTAAAAGTATGCTTTCAAATACCATTTAATAGCAAAATATTAACATAAGCATGGATAAAAATTCTAACAGTGAGGGTATGTGTCGAAGTTTTTATCGTATATGCCCACATGTGTGGGTGATTGTGTGTGCGTGTGTTATTTTTTTATAGTTTAATAAAGTTTTAATTACTTTATATAAAGCTTAACAATACTTGGCACAAAGCAATAGCAACAGCAGTATAATAACTGAAATAAATAGACAACCCTAGATACCTAGCTAGCATTTACGTATATATAACATATCCATAATTATCCATAATTTGCAAATGTTACAATAGCCCCTGCAAAATTATTTTAAAATACCCGCTTAACTGTCGCTGCCGTAAACATTAAACCAAGTAATAACATCATTAATAATAATAATAATAATTACAACACCAACATGGCTATATTTATGTTTTATGGCCATATAATAATTTAAATAAAATATATCCTCTGTTATTGTTGCATTTATATTTTAAACGTATGCATTTTTATTAAATTTAATTACAACGCCTTTAAGCCATATTGATTAATTAGTAGATGTATTAATACTGGACTGCAAATTGAATTGTTTATTATTTTTTTTTATATAAAAATGTTTTCCAAATTTAATATTCAACCAAAAATAAATTTGTTTTGTTGTTATTGTATTTTCTATTTTCATGTATGACATCCGTTTGGATTTAATTATCAGTTAGCGAAAATTAAATTGAAAATATTTTTTTTTGCGGGTTTTCCAGCATAGAAAGACTTCATCGGGAAGGAATCGGAGTCTGTTGTCATAAAATAAGTATTTTGGTTTAATTAATATTTAGTAAAGTAAATTAAAAATTAAATTAAATTTTTTTTTTGGAAAAGTAAATTGAATTTTTTTTGTTGTGGGTTTAATTTTAGAATTTTTTAACAGAAGAGTTGTGAATTGATGTTACATACACGGAAAAATGACCCTTGTTCAACTAATGCTAAAACTAACTTTTTTTTAATTTTTATTGACAAAAACGAGCTCGACGTCTGTATATTAAATTCATTTTTATTCAATATTTCGCCTTTTCATTGAAAGACTTTATCGGGAAATTTTTTAAAAGAACAAAATATGTATGCCCACTATTGAGTTGAATCCAAAAACAATTAAATATGAAGATGGGAAATTGGCCGACGTAGTACCAAAGGGTTAATTTACGGAGTTCGATGCATACACGTTCGTCATTATACCCTTCATCACTACTGTGGTACAGGGTATAATAAGTTTGTGCATTTGTATGTAACGTCAAGAAATAGTGGTCATAGACCCATCTTTTAGTATACCGATCGGCTTAGAATTAAATTCTGAGTCGATTTAGCGGTGTCCGTCTGTCTGTCTGTCCGTCCGTCTGTCTGTATATGTAGTTTTGTTCACAAAGTACAGCTCGAAATTTAAGTCCGATCGTCCTCAAATTTGGCATAGGACCGTTTTTTGGGACAGAGACAATCGCTATTGGTTTTGGAAAAAATCGGTTCTGATTTAGATATAGCTGCCATATATATGTATCCCCGATGTGGTCATAGTTAGCGTGTTTATCAACCGATTTTCTTGAAATACCGTACATCCAAATATTTTATGAATCTCGAAAATCTTGCAAAATATCAGCCAAATCGGTTCAGATTTAGATATAGCTCCTATATATATCTTTCGTCCAATTTAGACTCATATGACCACAGAGGCCAAAGTTTACTACCGATCTTCGTGAAATTTTGCACAGGGGGTAGTATTGACATTCTACCAATGTTTGGTAAATTTGATTGAAATCGGTTCAAATTTAGATATAGCTCCCATATATATCTTTCGTCCGATTTGAATTTATATGGCCTCAAAATCCAGGGTTTTGCCGTGATTTGCTAAAAATTTCGCACAAGGAGTACGTTTAGTAGTATAGGTAATTGTGGCAAATTCGGTTGAAATCGGTTCAGATTTAGATATGACTCCCATATATATCTCCCGTCCGATTTGCACTCATATGACCAGGTGGGCCAAAGTTATACTCCCATTTACGTGAAATTTCGCATAGATAGCAGAATTATTATTCTAACTATGCATGTCAAATTTAATCAAAATTGGTTCAGATTGTATATAGCTCCCATATATACGTACACCAGAGTTGGGGCAATATGGTAGACTGTTTCATATTTTAGACCCATTTTCAATGGGATTTTCCTCCAATTGACTGGATAGTTTCCTCAGAGAATACAAATATTCTCATACTTTACACAAAATTCTGTGATGATTTCCCCATATCTTAGCCATATCCTACACACTGCAATGCCAAAATTTCCACAGAACGTATGAGTTTTAAATAAGGCTCCAAGTCGCCCGACTAGACCAAATAATATATCACAACCCACACTAGACCACATATCTTGGCGAGATCTAACCAATATCCTTGTAAAATCGCCACTGTTGAGTAGCAAAAATTTTAAATATTACTCTAATTGTCCTATATCTCGAATACACATGTATCGCCTGATATATCATAAATGCTTTTTTGTACAATTGCATTAAAATTTCTCTCGCTTCATATTTCCCATATTTTGTTACCCTGCGCCACACTGTGGAACAGGGTATTATAAGTTAGTTTTTTACTAACATTGTGTTTCATCCCAGGGCGTTAGCCGACTTAAATTTTAATTCTAGAGTTTTTATAGAAGTACAAAAAATTGTTTCCATTAAAAGTATTTCTATCTGGAAATGCAAACTTTTATATAGCTCCAAGCAAATTTTAAGTAGTTGGGATGGTAACACAAATGTTTGTCTACATAGTGGTGAAGGGTATAATATAGTCGGCTCCGCCCGACTTTAGACTTTACTTACTTGTTTTTAATTTGCATTTTTTTTTTGACCGATTTGCTGATATTAATTTCTTTGAACCTAACGAATCGGAGTGTGTTGTCATAAAATATGTATTTTGGTTTAATTAATATTTAAATTTTAAATGCCAATGAAATTTTCTTTATTTCATGTATGTCTCCAAAATTTTATAAACTATATGAGAGTATAATTTTAAATGATGCTATTTAAAACAGATGCTAATTAAAACAGAAAATTTATATCTTATATTTAGCCAGAAATGTAGTGTTTTTTGGTTCGGACCTAAAACAGAAAACGTTCTTCGTACAAAGAACGTGTTACAGCGTGGATATGTCGTTTTTTGCTTTTAAAAGACGGATGAATTTCGTTAATTATATATAAAATCCAAAAATGTTAGTAAATTTTCGTTAAGTTAACAAAGCATTAAAGAAATTGAATTGATGATTTCTTAATTTTTGTTTTTAAATATAAAATCAAAAAAAAAATATATATACGGCCGTAAGTTCGGCCAGGCCGAATCTTATGTACCCTCCACCATGGATTCCGTAGAAACTTCTACGAAAGACTGTCATCTACAATCGAAATACTTGGGTTGTGGTATCTTAAAACTTCTTAACATCTTTTTCTAAATTGTGAGTTATTTAGTTCATACGTGGTATATATTAGACAAAAAAGTTATGTACAGTTAAGTCTACAAATAATTACGAATCGATATGGACTTTTTGCACGGTACGTAGAGAGCCAGAATTGAAATATGGGGGTCACTTTATCTGAGGGATATATATAACTATAGACCGATATGGACCTAGTTAGGCATGGTTGCTAACGACCATATACTAGCACAATGTTCTAAATTTCAACTCACTCGGATGAAATTTGCTCCTCCGAGAGGCTCCAAAACCAAATCTCGGGATCGGTTTATATGGGGGCTATATATGATTATGGACTGATATGGACCACTTTTGGCATGTTTGTTAAATATCACATACTACTACCACGTACCAAATTTCAACCAGATCGGATGAATTTTGCTTCTCCATAAGGCACCGGAGGTAAAATCTGGGGATCGGTTTATACGGGACCTATATATAATTATGGGCTGATAGGAACCAATTCCTGCATGGTTGTTGGATACCATATACTAACATCACGTACAAAACTTCAACCGAATGGGAAGAATTTTGCTCTTCTATATATAATTATGGACCGATGTGGACCAATTTTTGCATGGTTGTTAGAGACCATATACTAACACCATGTACCAAATTTCAGCCGGATCGTATGAAATTTGCTTCTCTTAAAGGCCTCGCAAGCCAAATCGGGGGATCGGTATATAATGGGCTATATATAATTATGGACCGATGTGGACCAATTTTTGCACGGTTGTTAGAGACCATATTCTAACATCTTGTACCAAATTTCAGCCGGATCGGATGAAATTTGCTTCTCTTAGAGCAATCACAAGCCAAATTTGGGGGTCCGTTTATATGGGGGCTATACGTAAAAGTGGGGGCTATACGTAAAAGTGGGGGCTATACGTAAAAGTGGACGTAATGGCAAAGTTAATATGCTCCCATCCTATGGTGGAGTGTATAAAAAAATTATTTTCCCATTTGGAAATTTGGAAAAAAATCCTATAAATATAAAATCGTACCGAAATTTCCTACAGCTTAATTTTTTATTTAAAAGTACAAAAGAAGGCAAAAAAACATTAGAATTGTTTTGTTTAATTCATTGACACTAAATTAACATACAATATTACCTTAGTTTATTAATAAAATAAATTATTATATTTGTATTTCTATTGTAATTTAAAATTATTATTTAAATTGTATAAGAATTTGTATTGATGTTGCATTTCTATAGGAAATTTCGCTAAGATTTGATATGTTTCCAATTGCCATAATGGTACCCATTTTTTTTAAATTTTTCAAAATGTTGTACTTTCCAAAAACAAATATATTTTCCTACGAATGAATTGTATATTAAATAGTGTTGAAAAATATTTACAGGATTTTTGGTGTTTTGTGTAGATTTTATTTCTATAGGAAATTTGTTGGAAGATTTCATTTATTTATCTACATATTTTCTTTTATATATATTTTTGATTTCAATTATTTATTTTTAAACAATTTTTTTTTTAATTTAATAATATTATTGAATTCTTTATTAATATATTTTACTATCCATCTATTGGGATATCTGGTACTGTTTTAATAAAAAATAAATTTGTATAGGGAATTTTAATAAATTTTTATTTCTATATGTATTTTTGTAAAAATTTCATCATTAATGGAGATTATGTCCAGATTTTGTTTTAACACTAAATTTTGTTTATCTGATTTTTTTCTTGTTTTATAATTTTGTAAACATTAGCTGCTTATAAAAATTTACTTCACACCAAGTTGGGAATTTTAATTTCTGAAAAAAAACACAACACCTCTCAAACATAAAAAGTTTATAATTCTTAAGCATACTTTAGGAAAATTGCTGCTGAATGTTTAACAGATTTCAAAACTGTTTAAAATAAAAAAATAAATAAAAAAAATCCTAAACATTAATGAGAAGAGTTTATACCAACAAGAAAATTAGCTTAAAAGTTAATTGTGCGGATTAACATTCATGTTCCAAATTTCATCCTACATGCAATTAACCTTAATATGACTTGTCTCGATCAAATTATCAAAGAGCACAAAAAAAGTTTTTTGATAAGCCTCTATTTAAAAGGAAGTTATCCTACTATCCTGCCATCTAGCGTATTATGATATTACGATATGGTCTAATACCTTTTGCATTTACCCTGTAAGCCTTTAAGGGAAATTCAAATTCAATTTAATCTTTTTTTTTGTTTTTAGAAAAATTTAGTTTAAATTTAATTTATTTTCCATTTTAAAAGTTTTGGGTAATTATTTTCCATCACTCTTTGTATGTGAGCTGTTGGCGACATTTCGTTACTTCTAGGCTATTTACATAAAATCTGTGTAAAAGCATTTCTGTGAGCGAGATTTTGCTGCCCGAACAACATTACACAATATCCAGATGAACAAATTTAGGATTCTGAAATAAGGTGTGATCCTCCTCAACAATCTGAGGAAGCAATAGTATATACGGCCAAAAATTCCTAAGGAGAGAATCCTTAATATGACGTATAAAAAACCAGTGCTAATGCGGTTAATATCGGTCCATGGTAAATAGGAAATATATAAGGCTTTGGTTATGGGCATTTGAGACCATAAATAATTTCAAGTAATGTTTATGGCACTATCCAATCGGTTTAAAAGGTACGGTTTCCGAACTTAAGTTTGAAGTTTTTTACATTAGTTGTTAGAGTTGTAGGAAAAAGTTGTGTTCAATTTCAAAGGGCGTGTTGCATGATTTTAGACCCAAAAGCTGAAGATTGTTGATCTAAATTAATCGGATAATGTCAATAAAAATGCCCTGTAGCAGTCATGTTATGAGATCGGTCTATTAATACGGGGGCTACATAAAAAAATGGATTGATATATACTGTGACTTCAACGCCCCGAATAAGCCAATCCGTCAGAACAGTCTATATGGGGATAATATCAAAATAAGGGCCTTCGTAAAATTAAAATATTTACATGTTTCTAATTACTACGAGTAGCAAATCGGTGAACTGAATAGTCTAAATGAGCTTTTATCGGTCTGCCATGAAAATTGCGACTTCCAAGTCCTCAAAAACTACAAGCGAGAGATCAGTCTATATGGTGACTACCTCTATATAAAATTGCAAGCATATCGGATGAAAATTGCAGCTGCCAAATTCTTAAGAAATCAAATCTGGAGATGTGTTTATTTAGAAGCAATTTAAGGCAAATTGCCATAGCTCTCTATGAACTTTACATACTTCTAGATTTTCAGCAAAATGGAATAAAAATAGCAGCGTATGTGCCCAAGAAGTCCAATCGGGGCATCGAGTTTAATGGAACCTTATCGAAATATAAACAAGTAAGTAAAGTCTAAAGTCGGGCGGAGCCGACTATATTATACCCTTCACCACTATGTAGACAAACATTTGTGTTACGATCTCAACTACTTCAAATTTGCTACGAGCTATATAAAGGTTTGCATTTCCAGATACAAATATTTTTAATGGAGACAATTTTTTGTACTTCTACAAAAACTCTAGAATTAAAATTTAAATCGGCTAACGCCCTAGGATCAAACGCAATGTTAGTAAAAAATATGGGAAATATGAAGCGAGAGAAATTTTAATGCAATTATACAAAAGAGCATTTATGATTTATCAGGCGATACGTATGTCGAGATATAAGACAATTTTAGTAATACTTAAAATTTTTGCTACTTAGCAGTGGCGATTTTACACAGATATTGGTTAGATCTCGCCAAGATATGTGGCGAGATATATATTATTTGGTCAAGTCAGGCGACTTGGAGCCTTATTTAAAACTCAACCGTTCTGTGGAAATTCTGGCATTACAGTGTGTAGGATATGACTATGATACACCCAGAGAAGGAATATGATCACCTCAAACTTGTTTTAAGAGCAAAATGTTATTTTTGGGAGGTGACCATGTAACATGGTTTTCGCAACCATGTTATTTTCTCGGAAATCATGTATCTGATTTCGGCAAGCAGGTTATATTTGACGAGAAAATAACATTTTAGTGACAAACATGTTACATGGTCACCATACAAAAATAACATTTTGCTCTTGAAAAATGTTTGAAGTGAGGAAATTATCACAGAATTTATGGGAATTTTTGGTCATATTTTTATAAACCGGAACAACGAATATATGAAGGCTTTATCTAAATCTGAACCAAATTAGATCAAACTTGAAACACTTAAATATCATATTAAATATATTCTCTGTGGAAAATATTCAGTCAATTGGAGGAAAATCCCATTAAAAATGGGTCTAAAATATGAAACAGTCTACGATATTTCCCCAACTCTGGTATACGTATATATGGTAGCTATATATAATCTGAACCGATTTTGTCTAAATTTGACATGCATAGGTAGATTAATAATTCTGCAATCTCTGCAAAATTTCACGTAAATGGGAGCATAACATTGGCCCCCGTGGTCACATGAGTGTAAATCGGGCAAAATATATAAGGGTGATTTGTTAAGAGCTTGATAACTTTTTTTTTAAAAAAAACGCATAAAATTTGCAAAATCTCATCGGTTCTTTATTTGAAACGTTAGATTGGTCCATGACATTTACTTTTTGAAGATAATTTCATTTAAATGTTGACCGCGGCTGCGTCTTAGGTGGTCCATTCGGAAAGTCCAATTTTGGGCAACTTTTTCGAGCATTTCGGCCGGAATAGCCCGAATTTCTTCGGAAATGTTGTCTTCCAAAGCTGGAATAGTTGCTGGCTTATTTCTGTAGACTTTAGACTTGACGGAGCCCCACAAAAAATAGTCTAAAGGCGTCAAATCGCATGATCTTGGTGGCCAACTTACCGGTCCATTTCTTGAGATGAATTGTTCTCCGAAGTTTTCCCTCAAAATGGCCATAGAATCGCGAGCTGTGTGGCATGTAGCGCCATCTTGTTGAAACCACATGTCAACCAAGTTCAGTTCTTCCATTTTTGGCAACAAAAAGTTTGTTAGCATCGAACGATAGCGATCGCCATTCACCGTAACGTTGCGTCCAACAGCATCTTTGAAAAAATACGGTCCAATGATTCCACCAGCGTACAAACCACACCAAACAGTGCATTTTTCGGGATGCATGGGCAGTTCTTGAACGGCTTCTGGTTGCTCTTCACTCCAAATGCGGCAATTTTGCTTATTTACGTAGCCATTCAACCAGAAATGAGCCTCATCGCTGAACAAAATTTGTCGATAAAAAAGCGGATTTTCTGCCAACTTTTCTAGGGCCCATTCACTGAAAATTCGACGTTGTGGCAGATCGTAAGTCTATTCATGATGAAATGTCAAAGCATACTGAGCATCTTTCTCTTTGACACCATGTCTGAAATCCCACGTGATCTGTCAAATACTAATGCATGAAAATCCTAACCTCAAAAGAATCACCCTTTATATGTAATTTTGTAAAAATTTCATCTTTATGGGAGATTATGTCCAGATTTTGTTTTAACACTAAATTTTGTTTATCTGATTTTTTTTTCTTGTTTTATAATTTTGTAAACATTAGCTGCTTATAAAAATTTACTTCACACCAAGTAGGGAATTTTAATTTCTGTAAAAAAATACAACACCTCTCAAACATAAAAAGTTTATCATTCTTAAGCATACTTGTACTTTAGGAAAATTGCTGCTGAATTAATGAGACGAGTTTATACCAACAAGGAAATCAGCTTAAAAGTTAATTGTGCGGATTAACATTCATGTTCCAAATTTCATTCTACATGCGATTAACCTTAATATGACTTGTCTCGATCAAATTAACAAAGAGCACAAAAAAAGTTTTTTGATAAACCTCTATTTAAAAGGAAGTTATCCTACTATCCTGCCATCTAGCATATTATGATATTACGATATGGTCTAATTCCATTTGCATTTACCCTGTAAGCTTTTAAGGGAAATTCAAATTCAATTTAATCTTTTTTTTTGTTTTTAGAAAAATTTAGTTTAAATTTAATTTATTTTCCATTTTAAAAGTTTTAGGTAATTATTTTCCATCACTCTTGATATGTGAGCTGTTGGCGACTTTTCGTTGCCTCTAGGCTATTTACATAAAATCTGTGTACAAGCATTTCTGTGAGCGAGATTTTGCTGCCCGAACAACATTACACAATATCCAGATGAACAAATTTAGGATTCTGCAATAAGGTGTGATCCTCCTCAACAATCTGAGGAAGCAATAGTATATACGGCCAAAAATTCCTAAGGACAGAATCTTTAATATGACGGATAAAAAACCAGTGCTAATGCGGTTAATATCGGTCCATGGTAAATAGGAAATATATAAGGCTTTGGTTATGGGCATTTGAGACCATAAATAATTTCAAGTAATGTTTATGGCACTATCCAATCGGTTTAAAAGGTACGGTTTCCGAAGTTAAGTTTGAAGTTTTTAACATTTGTTGTTAGAGTTGTAGGAAAAGGTTGTGTTCAATTTCAAAGGGCGTGTTGCATGATTTTCGACCCAAAAGCTGAAGATTGTTGATCTAAATTAATCGGATAATGTCAATAAAAATGCCCTCTAGCAGTCATGTTATGAGATCGGTCTATTAATACGGGGGCTAATTAAAAAAATAATAATTCTGCAATCTCTGCAAAATTGCACGTAAATGGAAGTATAACTATAGCCTCCGTGATCATATTAGTGTAAATCGGGCAAAAGATATATATGGGTGCTATATCTAAATCTGAACCGATTTCTACCAAACTTGGCACACTTACCGATACTATTAAATGTACTCTTTGTGCAAAATTTGAAGCAATTCAGGGTAAAACTGTGGCTTTTGAGGTCACAAATCGGACGAAAGATATATATGGGAGCTATATCTAAATGTGAACCGATTTTAACCAAATTTGGCACACATAACGACGACGTTAAACTTACCTCTCGTGCAAAATTTGAAGCCAGTCAGGACAAAACTCTGGCTTTTGAGGCCACATAAGTGCAAATCGGACGATAGATATATATGGTAGCTAAATCTAAATCTGAACCGATTTCAATCAAATTTACCAAGCATTGATATAATGTTCATTCTACCCTCTGTGTAAAATTTCACGAAAATCGGTAGTAAACTTTGGCCTCTGTTGCCATATGAGTCAAAATCGGACGAAAGATATAAATGGGAGCTATATCTAACTCTGAACCGATTTTGCTGATATTTTGCAAGTTTTTCGGGACTCATAAAATAGTGGGATGTACGGAATTGGAAGAACATCGGCTGATAAACACGCCAATTATGAACAGATCGGGGATAAATATATATGACAGCTATATCTAAATCTGAACCGATTTTTTCCAAAATCAATAGCGATTGTGTTTGTTCCACAAAACGACCCTATGCCAAATTTGAGGACGATCGGACTTAAAATGCGACCTGTAATTTGCGCACAAAAATACATGAACAGACAGACAGACGGACGGACAAACAGACAGACAGACGGACATCGCTAAATCGACTCAGAATTTAATTCTAAGACGATCGGTACATTAAACGATGGGTCTCAGACTTTTCCTTCTTGGCGTTACATACAAATGCATAAACGTATTATACCCTGCACCACAGTAGTGGTGAAGGGTATAAATATGGGAAACGTTTAGATCTGAAGCAATTTTAAGGAAACTTCGCAAAAGTTTATTTATGATTTATCGCTCGATATATATGTATTAGAAGTTTAGCAAATTAGAGTAATTTTTACAACTTTTCGACTAAGCAGTGGCGATTTTACGAGGAAAATGTTGATATTTTGCCATTTTTGTCGAAATCAGAAAAACATATATATGGGAGCTATATCTAAATCTGAACCGATTTCAACCAAATTTGGCACGTAAAACTACAACGCTAATTCTACTCCCGGTGCAAAATTTCAACTAAATCGGAGCAAAAAATTGGCCTCCGTGGTCATATGAGTGTAAATCGGGCGAAATCTATATATGCGAGCTATATCTAAATCTGAACCGATTTCAATAAAATTTGTCACACTTGACTATAGTACTAATTGTTCCTCTTGTGCAAAATTTTAAGCAAATTAGGGTAAAACTCTGGCTTCTGGGGCCATATAAGTACATATCGGGTGAAATATATATATATGGGAGCTATATCTAAATCTGAACCGATTTCTTCCAAAATCAATAGGGATCTATTCTGAGCCAAAACACAGACTTATGCCAAATTTGAAGTCGATTGGACTAAAACTGCTACCTAGACTTTGATTACAAAAATGTGTTCACGGACAGACGGACGGAGGATATGACTATGATACACCCAGAGAAGGAATATGATCACCTCAAACTTGTTTTAAGAGCAAAATGTTATTTTTGGGAGGTGACCATGTAACATGGTTTTCGCAACCATGTGATTTTCTCGGAAATGATGTATCTGATTTCGGCAAGCAGGTTATACTTGACGAGAAAATAACATTTTAGTGACAAACATGCTCTTGAAAAATGTTTGAAGTGAGGAAATTATCACAGAATTTGTGGGAATTTTTGGCCATATTTTTATAAACCGGAACAACGAACATCGCTATATCGACTCAAGAGCCCACCCTGAGCATTTTTGCCAAAGACACCATGTTTCTATCTCGTCTCCTTCTGGATGTTGCAAACATATGTACTAACTTATAATACCCTGTTCCACAGTGTGGCACAGGTTATAAAAATATCATATTTTAGTTTGCTAGAGAATGACTCATATAATAAACAAAAATACTTACCATTATTAAATTTATAAAATTCATTACAATTACTCTTAGTCAATTATGAATCTCTTGTCTTAATTTTCCAAAATCCGAGCAGCTTCATTTTATTATCTCATTATTGTTTTTTGTAGCCGTTTTTTGTTCATTTTTCAATGTTCTCTCTCTCCCACTTTCTCTCTCTCCATGCTCTCTTTTGGTTTTTTGAATTAGTAGTCCCTTTAATGCAGTATACGTTTTGATTTTTTGTTGGTGTTATTTAACACCATCGCATAGTAAGCCATACACTTTCACTGGCTGGCTTTTCACCAGAACATGGGCGTTTTCGTTGTTGTTAGTCCTCACTTAGCTAGATTAGATTATCCCAGGAAATGCCAACCATGGCCATGGTGTATGGATGAAGATGGTCTTTTGTAAAATGATTTTCATTGTTAATGCGTTACTGTTAAGCAATGTTGCACTTTACATAAGCCATGTAATCTTTGGGGAGAACATGCAAAGAGAAACACAACAAAATAAAATCTTCAACCTTATTACGGCAGAACAATATTGTGGGGTGAGAAAGATGGGGAGGGACCCCGGCGGGAGTTCTGGGCCAAAACAAAAGATCCCACTTCAAGCAAAGGGGGCAAAAACAGAACTAAAACGAAGAAATACCCAGCAGACAAGGTGAGCTGAATGGCTATTGTAATGGCCCAAATAAATGCAAAATTATAGGGATGGGAGGGAGAAAACCATGGATATAACCAACCCAGAAACCACCAAACAAGTTAAAGTATCTGAAGTAGGACTAAGTTATATTATGGCTTACAGAAGATAATAAAAATAGAATGTTAATGATGATTATAAGTCATAAAAACCACCAAGAATGGACACGAGGATATGAAAAACAAAAAAACTCACATACGAATAACCCAATCCAGCAAACCCTGCCACAGAACTCACTCCAAACAATGGGATAAAATAATTAAAGAAAATCTAGCAAGGGAATAAGAACAACAGGCGAAAAAAGAAAACCCTCAACTCTTAAGTAGAAAAACTGAGATACAAAACCCACAAAAAAATAACAGCTAAAGGAAAATAATCTCTGCTTTAGCCATTTTTGGGTTAAAGACCAAAGAGAAAAAGGCGAAGATGAAATCAAAAACACGACCACAACTCATAATTAAATGAATAAAGATTAATTACATAATATTTTTCATTAAGTCTGAAGAATCCCATCAAAATCAGTTGCCAACAAAACAATAACAATGCCGATGATAGTCGATGTCTAATTATCACCAACACCAGCGCAATAAACTTCAGCAAAATTTCCATGAAGCCCCAATGGCAACGTCAGCAACCTTTTATGAAGAATTTTACACCCGGGGGATAGTAGGGATGTCATCACAGTTTTCCGGTTGATTGATTGACAATTTTATATAAAGATATCGATAGGCATGATTTTTTGTGTGACTTCCGGCTTTCTAGTGATGACATAAAAAATATGGTAATTTCATATATATGAGAGACAGTAATTTGGTTTTGCAAATCATGTGAAATACATTCTTGTTAAGGACAAAATTCTGTATATACAGATAAATCAATTTATGTACATGGATATTACACCGAAAAACGTCCTTTGTTAAACTACGATTATTGCAAAAAAAAATTAATATTTTACGAAACTTCCCTAAACCAATTGCGATTTTTTTACTACCATCTATAAAATTCCAAATTCTAGTTACAGCAATAATAAAGTAAAAGTAAATAAATCAAATTTTGACAAAATTTTCTATAGCAATAAAAGTTTGACAAAATTTTCGATAGAAATAAAATGTTGACAAAATTTTCTAGACAAACAAAATTTTTACAAAATTTTCTGTAGAAACAACATTTTCTGTAGAAATAAAATTTTGACAAAATTTGTTTTAGAAATAAAATTTTGACAAAATTTGTTTTAGAAATAAAAATTTGGCTAAATTTTCTCTAGAAATAAAATTTTGACAAAATTTTCTATACAAATAAAATTTTTGAAAAAAATTTTTTGTTGATTAAAATTTTGGGAAAAAATTCTATAGAAACAAAATGTTGACAAAATTTTCTAGAGATACAAAATTTTGATACAATTTTCTAGAGAAACAAAATTTTGATAAAATTTTCTATGCAAAACAAAATTTTGACAACATTTTTTATACAAATAAAATTTTGACAAAATTTTCTGTAGAAATAAAATTTTGACAAAATTTTCTATAGAATTAAAATTTTGATAAAATTTTCTATAGAATCAAAATTTTGACAAAATTTTCTATAGAAATAAGATTTTGTCAAAATTTTCTACAGAAACAAAATTTTGACAAAATTTTGACAAAATTTTGACAACATTTTCTATTGAAATAAAATTTTGACAACATTTTCTATAAAAATAAAATTTTGACAAAATTTTCTATAGAAATAAATTTTGGACAAAAAATAAAATTTTGACAAAATATTGAATTAAAATTTTGATAAAAATGTCTATAGAAATAAAATTTCGGCAAAAATTTGTATAGAAATAAAATTTTGAGAAAATTTTCTATAATTATAAAATTTTAAGAAAATTTTCTATAATTATAAAATTTAAGAAAATTTTCTATAATTATAAAATTTTGACAAAGTTTTTTATAGAAATAAAATTTTGACAAATTTTTCTTTAGAAATAAAATTTGGACAAATTTTTCTATAGAAATAAAATTTTCTCTACAAATAAATTTTTGACAAAATTTTCTAGAGAAATAAAATTTTAACAAAAATAAATAAATTTTGGACAAAAATACAATTTTGACAAAATTTTCACTAGAATTAAAATTTTGATAAAATTGTCTATAGAAATAAAATTTCTACAAAATTTTCTACAGAAATAAAATTTGGACAACATTTTCTATAGAAATAAAGTTTTGATAAAATTTTCTCTAGAAATAAAATTTTGACAAATTTTTCTCTACAAATAAAATTTTGACAATATTTTCTCCAGAAATAACATTTTTACAAAATTTTCTATAGAAATAAAATTTTGACAAATTTTTCCATAGAAATAATATTTTCTATAAAAATAAGCTTTTATCAAAAATTTCTTTAGAAATAAACTTTGACAAAATTTTCTATAGAAATAAATTGTTGACAACATATTCTAAAAAAATAAAATTCTGCAAAATAAGAGTTTTTTTGGAAAATATTTCTCTACATTTTGGTAGATTTTTTTTTATAGAAATTTTCAATAGAATTAAAATTTTGACAAAATTGTCTATAGAAATAAAATTTGACAAAATTTTCTACAGAAATAAAAATTTGACAACATTTTCTACAGAAATAAATTTTTGACAAAATTTTCTACAGAAATAAAAATTGGACAAAATTTTCTACAGAAATAAAATTTGGACAAAATTTTCTATAGATATAAAATTTTGACTAAATTTTCTATAGAAATAAAGTTTTAATAAATTTTTTCTAGAAATAAAACTTTGACAAATTTTTCTATAGGAATAATATTTTCTATAAAAATAAGCTTTTAACAAAAATTTCTATAGAAATATAAATTTACAAAATTTTCTATAGAAATAAATTGTTGACAAAAAAATTTTAAAAGATAAAATTCTGCAAAATAAGATTTTTTTGGTAGTTTTTTTGGAAAAAATTTCTCCACATTTTGATAGATGATTTTTTGGATGGAGTGGCACCCGTTGTTGAGTGAAGGTACACATTTCAGAAGTTTATGAATTACTCTATGGACTCTAGAATCGTCTGGAGCTAGTACGTTTCATTAACTCTTAAATGCGGTTAGGCCTAAAAAAAAATTCTATAGAAATTTTTTCAGGCTCACATCATTGTGAACCTGTGAACGTACATATGTCGCATCTATGTTTAGCTCAATGATAAGGGACCTCCGAGTCCAACCGCATTCCACATTGGGGTGAAACCACTTAGAAAAGCTTTAATACACTCATTACTGATAGGGGATAAATTACCTTTGAAAATTTTTTGATTAAAGGATTACCTCAATAAGTACCGAAGAAGACTCAATCCACGTCGCAAATCAATCATTTTATAAAATGAACGACTCAGAGTCACATCAAGACTGGATCCACAATTGGATGTCTGTCGTCTCCTACATTTACCTTGCCATTAATGTCGCAAATGATAAGCCCTATTTCCCAAATGACATACCAAATTTTTAGATGTATTGCATACTATGTTCCCTTACCACACACAAACACTCGCACAAAACTCAACAGAAGGAGTGTAGTTGCTAGTAAATGACTATAATTATATTGTAATTAGAGGACAAACGATAAAATTGAGCTGATTTTGTAACCAGAAAATTATGTATGGAGCAATTGAGATCTGCCACAGATAGGAAATGATGAGTTAGAATATGAGAATATGAGGTAATTTTGTGATGCTGTGCAAAGATACTGCGCGATTATGGGGCTGCAACCCTAGTTCCCAACTCAATTACCATAACAACTACAACAAAATTCTTCAACTAATACTCTCAGCACTCTAGAGAATTGAGGACCTCATAGCAACTAAAGTGAAGTGATTGCATCCTAGAGTAGTAAAACAAAATGAGAGCACTATGGGAAAACTAGGAAAAAGTAGAGATCACAGATACTTGCAATATACACACACCATATAAAGGATATTTATTTATATAGCTTTGAGTGTGTTGGTGTGTGTTCTTTTCTACTTTATTAGGTCACAGTTAGTTGAATTAAAATCTCTACCCCTTTTATTAACAATCATTTCTTCTTCTATGTGCAGTCATATCAACAAATTTCTACTTATAACAAAGTTATTAACAATTCCCTGTAATTAGTAACAAACATAGGCGGACTTATGATATTAATATGATGAAGGAGCAATTCCAAAATAACTAAGTAGTAGGAAATTTTCTAAGAGAGAATAGAGATCTAAATTTTGATTAAGTTTTATATATACCAATAGGTGAATATAAATTTATTAACAAATTCAAAAGTTTGAATATGTAATATTTAAAGGAAAATGTAGGTATACTGGGCATATTTGCGAAAATCGGAATATCATATAAGATAGCTACATCTAAACCTAAACCAATTTAAACAAATTTTGTCAAAATGTTAATTCTATAAAAAAATTTTGACAAAAATTTATTGTCAAAAATTTTCTATAGAAATTTTTTCAAAATTTTATTTTTATAGAAAATGTTATTTCCATAGAAAATTTTGTCAACATTTTATTACTATAGAAAAATTTGTCTAAAATTCATTTCTTTAGAAATTTATTCAAAATTCATTTCTAAAGAAAATTTTGTCAAAATTTTATTTTTATAGAAAATTTTGTCAAAATTTTATTTCTATAGAAAATTTTTTTTCTATAGAAACTCTTGTCAAATTTTTTTTCAAAAAAAAATTTTGTCAACATTTTATTTCTACAGAAAATGTTGGCAAAATTTTATTTCTACAAAAAAAAATTGTCAAAATTTTTATTTATTTATAAAATTTTGTAGAAACTTTTGTCAAAATTTTATTTCTATCGAAAATTTTGTCAAAATTTTATTTCTATAGAAAATTTTGTCAACATTTTTGTCGAAATTTAATTTCTATACAAAATTTGGTCAAAATTTTGTTTCCATAGAAAATTTTGGCAAAATTTTATTACATAGAAAATTTTCTCAAAATTTTGTTAAAATTTTATTTCTATAGAAAGTGTTCTAAAAATTTTATTTCTATAGAAAGTGTTCTAAAAATTTTATTTCTGTACAAATTTTCTCGAAATTTTATTTCTATAGAAAATTTTGTAAAAAATTTTATATGTATAGAAACTTTTGTCAAAATTTGTAAACATTTTATTTTTAAGAATATTTTGTCCAAATTTTATTTTTAAGAAAATCTTGTCTAAATTAAAAATCTATAGAAAATGTTGTCAAAATTTTATTTCCATAAAAAATTTTGTGAAAATTTCATTTTTTAAAAATTCTGTGAAAATGTTACTTATACAGAAAATTTTGTCAAAATTTTATTTCTATAGAAAATTTTGTCAAAATTTTATTTCTATAGAGAATTTTGTCAAAATTTTATTTCTATAGAAAATTTTTTTTCTATGGAAACTCTTGTCAAAATTTTTTTCAACAAAAAATTTTGTCAACATTTTATTTATACAGAAAATTTTCGCAAAATTTTATTTCTACAAAAAAAATTGTCAAAATTTTTTTCTTTATAAAATTTGGCGAAATTTTATTCCTATAGAAACTTTTGTCAAAATTTTATTTCTATAGAAAATTTTGTCAAAACGTTATATCTATATAAAATTTATTCAAGAATTTATTTCTATCGAAAATTTTGTCATAATTTTATTTCTATAGAAAATTTTAGCAAAATTTTAATTCTATAGAAAATTTTGTCAAAATTTTATTTCTATAGAAAATTTTGTCAAAACTTTATTTCTATATAAAATTTTGTCAAGATTTTATTTCTATCGAAAATTTTGTCAAAATTTTATTTCTATCGAAAATTTTGGCAAAATTTTATTACATAGAAGATTTTGTCAAAATTTTATTACATAGAAAATGTTGTCAAAATTTCATTTCTATAGAAAGTGTTCTAAAAATTTTATTTCTATAGAAAATTTTCTCAAAATTTTATTTCCATAGGAATTTTGTCAAAATTTTTTTGTATAGAAACTTTTGTCAAACTTTGTCAACATATTTTTTAAGAATATTTTGTCCAAATTTTATTTTTAAGGAAGTCTTGTCTAAATTTTAAATCTAAAGAAAATGTTGTCAAAATTATATTTCCATGAAAAATTTTGTGAAAATTTTATTTCTCTAGAAAATGTTGTGAAAATTTTATTTATATAGAAAATGTTGTCAAAATTTAATTTCTATAGAAACTTTTGTAAAAATTTTATTTCTATGGAAAAATTTTTCAAAATTTTCTTATTTTTTAAGAAAGTCTTGGACAAGTTTTAAATCTATGGAAAATGTTGTCAAAATTTTATTTCCATAAAACATTTTAGCAAAATTTTAATTCTATAGAAAATTTTGTCAAAATTTTATTTCTATAGAAAATTTTGTCAAAATTTTATTTCCAAAGAAAATTTTGTCAAAACTTTATTTCTATATAAAATTTTGTCAAGATTTTATTTCTATCGAAAATTTTGTCAAAATTTTATTTCTATCGAAAATTTTGGCAAAATTTTATTACATAGAAGATTTTGTCAAAATTTTATTACATAGAAAATGTTGTCAAAATTTTATTTCTATAGAAAGTGTTCTAAAAATTTTATTTCTATAGAAAATTTTCTCAAAATTTTATTTCCATAGGAATTTTGTCAAAATTTTTTTGTATAGAAACTTTTGTCAAACTTTATCAACATATTTTTTAAGAATATTTTGTCCAAATTTTATTTTTAAGGAAGTCTTGTCTAAATTTTAAATCTAAAGAAAATGTTGTCAAAATTATATTTCCATGAAAAATTTTGTGAAAATTTTATTTCTCTAGAAAATGTTGTGAAAATTTTATTTATATAGAAAATGTTGTCAAAATTTAATTTCTATAGAAACTTTTGTAAAAATTTTATTTCTATGGAAAAATTTTTCAAAATTTTCTTATTTTTTAAGAAAGTCTTGGACAAGTTTTAAATCTATGGAAAATGTTGTCAAAATTTTATTTCCATAAAACATTTTGTGAAAATTTTATTTCCATAAAAAAGTTTGTGAAAATTTTATTTCCATAAAAAAATTTTGTGAAAATTTGATGTCTATAAAAAAATTTTTTCTATAGAAACTCTTGTCAAAACTTTTTTCAACAGAAAATTTTTGTCAAAAGTTTATTTCTACAGAAAATGTTGTCAAAATTTTATTTCTACAAAAAAAAAAAAAACTGTAAAAATTTTATTTCTTTATTAATTTTTGTCGAAATTTTATTCCTATAGAAAATTTTGTCCAAATTTTATTTCTATATAAAATTTAGTCAAAATGCGCAAGCAACTTTTAGGAGCATATAGCTTCAGATTACTGGCGGATCTGGAAAACGTTAACTTAAGCAGTCTGCTACTGTTTTTGGAACAATCTGGTTGGTTCAACAAAGAAAAATAATCAAGAAGGTTCAGCGGTTAAAACTAGAAGTGCCCATATGTAATAGGTACTTTTAGTTAATGTGGTATCACAATGGACTGAATAGTCTAAGTGAGCCTGAATCTTAATCGGGCTGCCACTTTAACCTAACCTAACCTAGTCAAGATTTTATTTCTATCGAAAATTTTGTCAGAATTTTATTTCTATAGAAAATTTTGTTTCCATAGAAAATTTTGGCAAAATTTAATTCATAGAAAATTTTGTCAAAATTTTATTACATAGAACATTTTGTCAAAATTTTATTTCTATAGAAAATTTTTTTAAAATTTTATTTCTATAGAAAGTGTTCTAAATATTTTATTTCTGTAGAAAATGTTCTTAAAATTTTATTTCTATAGAAAATTTTGTCAAAAATTTGTTTTTATAGAAAATTTTGTCAAAAATTTGTTTCTATAGAAAATTTTGTCAAAAATTTGTTTCTATAGAAAATATTCTAAAATTTTATTTCTTAGCAAAATTTTCTCAAAATTTTATTTCTATAGAAAATTTTGTCAAAATTTTATTTCTGTACAAAATTTTGTTTCTATAGAAAATTTTCTGAATTTTTTTTTTTTTTAGAAAATTTTTCTTTTCTTTAGAATATCTTATCATAATTTTATTACTATGCAAAATTTTGTCAAAATGTTACTTCTATAGAAAATAGTTTCAAAATTTTTACTTATATAGAAAATATTCCCAAATTTTTATTTATATAAAAACAAGTATATACGGCCCTAAATTCGGCCAGGCCGAATCTTATGTACCCTCCACCATGGATTGCGTAGGAACTTCTACTAAAGGCTGTCATCCACAATCGAATTACTTGGGTTGCGATAACACTTGCCGATGGCAAGGTATCGTAAAACTCTTTAACACTGTCTTCTAAATTGTAAGTTAGCCCATACGGGGTATATATTAAACAAAAAAAGGGCGATTAAATACGTATATAATCTAGTTTGACAAAATATTCTATAGAAATAAAATTTTGACAAAATTTTCTATAGAAATGAAACCTTGACAAAATTTTCTATACAAATAAAATTTTGACAAAATTTTCTATAGAAATAAAAACTTGACAAAATTTTCTATAGAAATAAAATGTTGACAAAATTTTCAATGGAAGTAAAATGTTGACAAAATTTTCTATAGCAATACAATTTTGACAAAAATTTCTATAGAAATAAAATGTTGACAAAATTTTGTATAGAAATGAAATTTTGACAAAACTTAGTATAGAAATAAAATGTTGACAAAATTTTCTACAGAAATAAATTTTTTACAAAATTTTCTATAGAAATAAAATTTTGACAAACATTTCTATAGAATAAACTTTTGACAAAACTTTCTATAGAAATGAAATTTTAACAAAACTTCCTATAGTAATAAAATTTGACAAAATTTTCTATGGAAATAAAGTTTTGGTAGATTACAAAATTTTCTATAGAAATAAAATTTTGACAAAATTTTCTATGGAAATAAAATGTTGACAAACATTTGTATAGAAATAAACTTTTGACAAAACTTTCTATAGAAATGAAATTTTGACAAAATTTTCTACAGTAATAAAATTTGACAAAATTTTCTATGGAAATAAAGTTTTGGTAGATTATTTTTGGCGATATGGACCAATTTTTGTGTAATAAGTCATCGGATATATATAACTAAAGACCGATATGGACCAATTTGTACATGGCTGTTAGAGGCCATATATTGACAAAATGTACCAAATTTCAACCGTATCGGATGACTTTTGCTCCTCCAAGAGGTTCCGGACGTCAAATCTGGGGACGGTTTATATGGGAACTATCTATAATTATGGACCGATATGGACCAATTTTTGCATGGTTGTTAGAGACCATATACTAACACCATGTACCAAATTTCAACTGGATCGGATGAATTTTGCTCTTCCAAGAGGCTCCGGAGGTCAAATCTGGGGATCGGTTTATATGGGGGCTATATATAATTATGGACCGATATGGACCAATTTTTGCATGGTTGTTAGAAACCATATACTAACATCAGGTACCAAATTTCAATCGGATCGGATGAATTTTGCCCCTCCAAGAGGCTCCGGAGGTCAAATCTGGGGATCGGTTTATATGGGGGCTATATATAATTATGGACCGATATGGACCAATTTTTGCATGGTTGTTAGAGACCGTATACTTAGACCACGTACCAAATTTCAACCGGATCGGATTAATTTTGCTGCTCCGGGAGGCTCCCCAAGCCAAATTTGGGGATCGGTTTATATGGGGGCTATACGTAAACGTGGTCCGATATGGCCCATTTTCAATACCATCCGACCTACATCAATAACAACTACTTGTGCCAAGTTTCAAGTCGATAGCTTGTTTCGTTCGGAAGTTAGCGTGATTTCCACAGACAGACGGACAGACGGACGGACGGACGGACATGCTTAGATCGACTCAGAATTTCACCACGACCCAGAATATATACACTTTATGGGGTCTTAGAGCAATATTTCGATGTGTTACAAACGGAATGACAAAGTTAATATACCCCCATCCTATGGTGGAGGGTATAAAAACATGAAATTTTATTCTATAGAAAATTTTTTCAAAATTTTATTTCTGCAGAAAATTTTTTCAAAATTTTATTTCTATAGAAAATTTTGTCAAAATTTTAATTCTTTTTTGAGTGTAAAAGATGGTTAAAACCTTTGGATTAAATTAAACTTAAATGTCTATATTGACCCTTTACAACTAAATTATATTTTTGTTATTATATGTATAATTATATCCATTTATTAATCAAAATAATTTTATTATGAATACAATGCCGGAGGTAATGTCAAAGTTTTAAGTGTAAATGATAGTTTACAAAAGTGTCATTTGTGGTTGAAAAAAGATTTTAGTGGGTCGAAGAAAGAGAATAGAACAAAAATGCCAATTATAAAGTTTTATTTCACTTTTTTCCGATTCCTTATTTTGGCTTTGTTAAAGCTTATACAATGCTCTAGTCAGAAAATAAACCCTTAGATCAAATATAGAAGTAAAAAATAATAGGAGAAAATCAATGTCAGCTTTTGGTTTTTTTCTTTTTTACTCAATCCACGGAAGAAACCATAAAATAACTATTGTGCCAATTACACTGAATTACAGACAATAATGAAATGCTATGCTATGAAAAAAAAGAAAAGAAGGGAAACTCTCGAAACGGAAACGGAATCTGTATAGTCAGAGATAAAACTTCTTTTTGCAGTTGACTTTTCATTAAATTAAGTCAATTGAGCTGGAGGCAGAAATTGGATATATTTTTTCCGTTTCGGTGTGGGAGAAAAACAAAAATTCTCCTGATCATGGGGCGGACCAATGCAGTTGGCACTAAACTTTTTAATTTGTTCCCCATTCATCGTTTTGCCACAAGTTGTCTTAGGGATCTTTCGTACGTTTAGACCAAGTTCAGTTGTTTGTTGTTGTTTGCCATTTTCCTTGCATCGCTCAATGCGTATTTGCTGCTTAATGTTTTTAATTAAAAGTTTTATTCTTTTGTGCATGCCTTCCCATTTGCTGGTTTCCTATTTGCCTTTCCCCATATTCTACAACAGTTTTTGAACAGCAAGTAGCATCAAAAAGGCAGCCCTCAGAGTAAAAGGCAAGTTCATACACAATATATTTTGCATTTTGCATCTAAATAAAGGTCATTATATAGAGAGTTTCATGAGAAGAGTTTTATGAAGAATTTGTAGAGGAAGACTTTTGCAAGAGATAGATGATGATGTTTTCATGTTAATTGATGTTTTCCTATTTTGTTATTTATAAAAACAAAATTATTAAAGTCTTGTTAAAAATTTACTACTCAATAGGAAGGCAAAGGCCAATGTCCGCTACGGTTAGTGATGATACACATAAACAAGATTCGTAAAGAAACTAAAAAATTTAAATGAATTGGAATCCCTAAATTTATTTTAAAATTTGAGTTCAAACTTGCCTCAAAAATTTATATGGTTCCAAAGAGTTTGACCTTCCCTTAAGGATTTTGGTATTGGCTCTGAGTGTCTTTATTTTAAAGAAGACTCTTTTTAGGTCTTCTCTACAATAAGGACACTTCTTATGCAGCTATCTACGTTTAAATTTAGGCTCTAATAAATTCAAATTAGGAGGGAAGAGGTTTAAATTGCGTATAGGTTTGCTATAATATTGCTCCCAAATTTAAAAGCTTGGAGACCAAGTCTTTTTGTCACTTTATTGTCTGATAATTCTTTTGATCCCAAATGTAGCAACTTATTGTTTGTATTTGTATACCCACCATCAAAGGATGGGCGGTATACTAACTATGCCATTCCATTTGTAACGCATCGCAATATTGGTCTCAGATCACATGCAATATATATATATATATATATTCTTGGTAGTGGTGAAATCCTGTGCCAATATAGCGTTAACCGTCCGTCTGTCTGGTTACATATGCAAACTTCACAACGAAACAAGCTATCAACTGGAAACCTTTTTCCTATAGAAATAAAATCTTGAAAAAAATTTCCATTAGAAAAAAAAAATTGCAAAATTTTCTATAGAAATGAAATTATGACAAAAATTCTCTGTAAAAATAAAATTTTCTAACGAACAAAAATTTTGACAAAATTTTCTATAGGAATAAAATTTTATACATATTCTATAGAAATAAAATTTTAACAAAATTGTCTATGAAAATAAAATTTTGACAAAATTTTCTATTGAAATTAAATTATGACAAAAATTCTCAGTAGAAATAAGATTTTGACAAAATTTTTTAACGAAAAAATAGAAAATGAATTTTCTATATAAATAAAATTTTCTATAGGAATAAAATTTTATACATATTCTATAGAAATAAAATTTTAACAAAATTGTCTATGAAAATAAAATTTTGACAAAATTTTCTATTGAAATTAAATTATGACAAAAATTCTCAGTAGAAATAAGATTTTGACAAAATTTTTTAACGAAAAAATAGAAAATGAATTTTCTATATAAATAAAATTTTGACAAAATTTTCTATAGAAATAAAATTTAGACAAAACTTTCTATAGTAATAAAATTGCGACAAAATTTTCAGTAGAACTAAAATTTTGACAAAATTTTGTATAGAAATAAAATTTTGACAAAATTTTCTATAGAAATAAAATTTTGACAAAATTTTCTATAGAAATAAAATTTTGACAAAATTTTCTACAGAAATAAAATTTTACGTATTTTTGTGTGTTGTTGACCTATTTTATGATTATTCTGATTATTAATTTTGTTCGGCTTGAGGTCATAGAAACAATCGATTATTGATTTGTTTTAATATTTATTTCCAATATTTCGGTTAGTGCCACTAACCATCTTCTGAGATTTTGTATTTGAGTTCTTGTGCTGCTGTTTGTTTCGCAATTCACCGTACACTTGTTAGTGACACTAACCGATATATTGGAAATAAATATTAAAACAAATCAATAATCGATTGTTTCTATGACCTCAAGCCGAACAAAATTAATAATCAAAATAAAATTTTGACAAAATTTTCTATAGAAATAAAATTTTATACAATATTCTATAGAAACAAAATTTTAACAAAATTTAACAAAAAAAAAGAAATAAAAATTTAACAAATTTTGACAACATTTTCTATAGAAAAGAAATTATGAACAAAAATTTCTGTAGAAATAAGATTTTGACAAAATTTTCCAAAGAAAAAAATTTTGACAACATTTTCTACAGAAATAAAACCTTGACAAAATCTTCTATGGAAATAAAATTTTGACAACATTTTCCATAGAAATAATATTTTGACAAAATATTCTATAAAAATAAAATTTTAACAAACTTTTCTATAGAAATAAAGTTTTGACAAAATATACTATAGGAATGAACTTTTGACAAAATTTTCTATAGAAATAAAGTTTTGAAAATTTTCTATAGGAATAAAATTTTATATTTTTCTATAGGTATAAAAATTAAAAAAAAAATAAAATCTTAACAAAATTGTCTATGTAATTAAAATTTTGAAAAAATTTTCTATAGAAATAAAATTTTGACAAAATTTTCTATTGAAATAAAATTGCGACCAAATTTTCTGTAGAAATAAAATTTTGACAAAATTTTCCATAGAAATAATATTTTTAGAAAATATTCTATAGGAATAACATTTTGACAAAATTTTCTATAGAAATAAAATTTTGGCAAAATTTTCCATAGAAATAAGGTTTTGATAAAATTTTCTATAGGAATAAAATTTTATAAAATAATCTATAGAAATAAAATTTTATAAAATATTCTATAGAAATAAAATTTTAACAAAATTGTCTATGGAAATAAAATTTTGACAAAATTTTCTATAGAAATGAAATTATGACAAAAATTCTCTGTAGAAATAAAACTTTGACAAAATTTGCTAACGAAAAAAAAAAAATTGACAAACTTTTCTACAGAAACAATATTTTGACAAAATCTTCTACAGAAATAAAATTTTGACAAAATTTTCTATAAAAATAAAATGTTTACAATATTTTCTTTAGAAATAAAGTTTTGACAAAGTTTTATATAGAAATGAACTTTTGACAAAATTTTCTATAGAAATAAAATTTTGACATAATTTTCTATAGAAATACAATTTTGACAAAATTTTCCATAGAAATAAAATTTTGACAAAGTTTTCGATAGAAATAAAGTTTTGACAAAATTTTCTATAGAAATAAAATTTTGACAAAATTTTCTACAGAAATAATATTTTGACAAAAATTTTTATAGAAATAATATTTTAACAAAGTTGTCTATTAAAAATAAAATTTTGAAAAAATTTTCTATAGAAATAAAATTTTGACAAAATTTTCTATTGAAATAAAATTGCGACCAAATTTTCTGTAGAAATAAAATTTTGACAAAATTTTCCATAGAAATAATATTTTTAGAAAATATTCTATAGGAATAAAGTTTTGACAATATTTTCTATAGAAATAAAGTTTTAACACAATTTTCTATAGAAATAAAGTTTTGATAAAATTTTCTATAAGAATAAAATTTTATAAAATATTCTATAGAAATAAAATTTTGACAAAATTTTGTATGGAAATATCATTTTGACAAAATTTTCTATAGAAAAAAAAAATATTGATAAAATTTTCTGTAGAAAAACTTTATTTCTGTAGAAATAAAATTTTTACAAAATTTTCCATAGAAATAATATTTTTAGAAAATATTCTATAGAAATAAAATTTTGACAAAATTTTCTATAGAAAAAAAAATTAACAAAATTTTCTATAGAAATAAAATTTTGGCAAAATTTTCTATAGAAATAAATTTTTGCAAAATTTTCAATAGATTTAAAATTTTGGCACAGTTATTAATTAAATTTTTCCAACATTTCATTTCTATAGAAAATTATGTCAAAATTTTATTTCTATAGAAAAATTCATCAAAATTGTATGTATTTCCACGACAATTGTAGCAAAAATTATACAAAATTATTTTTAAGCTTTTAAACCAAAACAAGGCTATGTGACCAAAAGTTCAGCCAGTCCGAATCCACCATCATGGATCTAATAGCATAACTTCTTCGAAACGTCCTTCTCGTAGCGGGTAATTTGATAGTATATTTTTCCAAAATTTTGGCAAAATTTTTTATAGAAATAAAATTTTAACATAATTTTCTACAAAAATTAAATTTTGGTCAAATTTAATTAATAATTAGTCCAAATTTTATTTCTGCAGAAAATTTTATCAATATTTTATTTCTATAGAAAATTTTGTCAACATTTTATTTCTATAGAAAATTTTGTCAAAATTTTGAAAAAATATACTATCAAATAACCCGCTACGAGAAGGGCGTTGCGAAGAAATTAGATCCATGATGGTGGGTGTTGAAGATTCCGACTGGCTGAACTTTCGGCCGCATATCCTTGTTATGATTTAAAAGCTTAAAAATAATTTTATATAATTTTTTCTACTTTTATTCCCCCCACCCACATTTTGCAGAGTGAATAAAATGTGCTTGGAATAAAATAATTCATATCCTTATGAGTTGACGTGCGTTGTGCATATAAAATTGCCATCCCGCAACCAAAATGATGTGACCCAGCCTGTGTTATGGTGTTCTTGCCTTGCGTTCATTATTTTTCATAAAGTTTTTTTTTTTTTATTTTGAATTTTTTCTATCCTTTTTCCGTTCTTTTTGTTTCTGATGAAAATCCTTACATCATTTCCTTCTGCATCATGTTTTTTATGGGATTTTTATTACAGCTTAACGTTTAAGTGAAAATTGTTTGGGGTATCATTACTTGAGAAAGCTGTGAGCATGATGCCTCTACTAAGGGCAAAAAAGGGCTTATTGCATGCTTCTCGAAAGAGAATTGACAAATGTCTAATAACACGGTTTTTGTCTTCTTTGCGTTTTTGTCTGCATCAGAAAGCAACTTCAGGAAGTGGGTGGTCTGATGATGACTCGATTTCTGTTTTTATTGTAGTCACTCAAACATAGTCGGTGAAATACTTCTTTGGAGAAAACTCATTCCATTAGTCTGCCTCTTGTGTTTTATGTGGGTGGGTAATTTCAAAGGAAATTTCCCAATAAAGGAGTTTATGGACGTTGTTTTTTGCGGAAGCAATTACACTTACAATGAACTGTAAGCAAAGTCAGTGTTTATGAAGAGAACGTTAAAAAGAATAAGGTAGGATACTCGTATCTTCTTTGTATATACTTATGGGGGGTTCATATTGACTTATCGAGGGTGTGTTTTGCAACAAAGATATTGCAAACTTACAAATATGCTTTAAGTTAATCGTTAGGATTAAAATGCAATAGTTGTGTCTATGGTTTATGATTTTTAGTACAATCAATTGAAAAGAAATAAAGTTTTTAGAATAATAAAAAAATAACTTTGGTTTTAGAAAACTTACAAAATTAAAAGAAAATCTATTAAACATTACCAAAAATCTATCAAATTAAAAAAATCTTATTGAGAAAGTTTTGATTAAATTTTTGTGGCTAGTATGAAAAAATGTTTTTTTTTTTTTTTTTTAGAAAGAATTGTTTTATTATTTTATTTGCAATATAGTATAATATTTTTTGAGCGTATAAATATCCTTTTAATTGTAAATGTGTCGAGTTTTAAATGTTCTAACGATATTACCTTGCACCAACAAGGGAAAGTTACTATTTCTACAAAAATGTAGAACTTACTCCCAATAGACTGTGATAGTATGACCTAACATGAAAATAAGAATTGATAGATATTGAATTTATACAATACTAGCGTAACGCGGCCCGCTTCGCTGCGCCTTCCGAAGCGTATTTGTAGGAACATTTTGCGTTAACTTAGTCAACCATATTCTTTGTGCTGAAAACAAATTCGAAAAGATTTGAATTCTTTCAAACAAATCGGACTACTTGCTGTTTCGTTTATAGAAATAAAGTTTTAACACAATTTTCTATAGAAATAAAGTTTTGATAAAATTTTCTATAAGAATAAAATTTTATAAAATATTCTATAGAAATAAAATTTTGACAAAATTTTGTATGGAAATATCATTTTGACAAAATTTTCTATAGAAAAAAAAAATATTGATAAAATTTTCTGTAGAAAAACTTTATTTCTGTAGAAATAAAATTTTTACAAAATTTTCCATAGAAATAATATTTTTAGAAAATATTCTATAGAAATAAAATTTTGACAAAATTTTCTATAGAAAAAAAAATTAACAAAATTTTCTATAGAAATAAAATTTTGGCAAAATTTTCTATAGAAATAAATTTTTGCAAAATTTTCAATAGATTTAAAATTTTGGCACAGTTATTAATTAAATTTTTCCAACATTTCATTTCTATAGAAAATTATGTCAAAATTTTATTTCTATAGAAAAATTCATCAAAATTGTATGTATTTCCACGACAATTGTAGCAAAAATTATACAAAATTATTTTTAAGCTTTTAAACCAAAACAAGGCTATGTGACCAAAAGTTCAGCCAGTCCGAATCCACCATCATGGATCTAATAGCATAACTTCTTCGAAACGTCCTTCTCGTAGCGGGTAATTTGATAGTATATTTTTCCAAAATTTTGGCAAAATTTTTTATAGAAATAAAATTTTAACATAATTTTCTACAAAAATTAAATTTTGGTCAAATTTAATTAATAATTAGTCCAAATTTTATTTCTGCAGAAAATTTTATCAATATTTTATTTCTATAGAAAATTTTGTCAACATTTTATTTCTATAGAAAATTTTGTCAAAATTTTGAAAAAATATACTATCAAATAACCCGCTACGAGAAGGGCGTTGCGAAGAAATTAGATCCATGATGGTGGGTGTTGAAGATTCCGACTGGCTGAACTTTCGGCCGCATATCCTTGTTATGATTTAAAAGCTTAAAAATAATTTTATATAAGTTTTTCTACTTTTATTCCCCCCACCCACATTTTGCAGAGTGAATAAAATGTGCTTGGAATAAAATAATTCATATCCTTATGAGTTGACGTGCGTTGTGCATATAAAATTGCCATCCCGCAACCAAAATGATGTGACCCAGCCTGTGTTATGGTGTTCTTGCCTTGCGTTCATTATTTTTCATAAAGTTTTTTTTTTTTATTTTGAATTTTTTCTATCCTTTTTCCGTTCTTTTTGTTTCTGATGAAAATCCTTACATCATTTCCTTCTGCATCATGTTTTTTATGGGATTTTTATTACAGCTTAACGTTTAAGTGAAAATTGTTTGGGGTATCATTACTTGAGAAAGCTGTGAGCATGATGCCTCTACTAAGGGCAAAAAAGGGCTTATTGCATGCTTCTCGAAAGAGAATTGACAAATGTCTAATAACACGGTTTTTGTCTTCTTTGCGTTTTTGTCTGCATCAGAAAGCAACTTCAGGAAGTGGGTGGTCTGATGATGACTCGATTTCTGTTTTTATTGTAGTCACTCAAACATAGTCGGTGAAATACTTCTTTGGAGAAAACTCATTCCATTAGTCTGCCTCTTGTGTTTTATGTGGGTGGGTAATTTCAAAGGAAATTTCCCAATAAAGGAGTTTATGGACGTTGTTTTTTGCGGAAGCAATTACACTTACAATGAACTGTAAGCAAAGTCAGTGTTTATGAAGAGAACGTTAAAAAGAATAAGGTAGGATACTCGTATCTTCTTTGTATATACTTATGGGGGGTTCATATTGACTTATCGAGGGTGTGTTTTGCAACAAAGATATTGCAAACTTACAAATATGCTTTAAGTTAATCGTTAGGATTAAAATGCAATAGTTGTGTCTATGGTTTATGATTTTTAGTACAATCAATTGAAAAGAAATAAAGTTTTTAGAATAATAAAAAAATAACTTTGGTTTTAGAAAACTTACAAAATTAAAAGAAAATCTATTAAACATTACCAAAAATCTATCAAATTAAAAAAATCTTATTGAGAAAGTTTTGATTAAATTTTTGTGGCTAGTATGAAAAAATGTTTTTTTTTTTTTTTTTTAGAAAGAATTGTTTTATTATTTTATTTGCAATATAGTATAATATTTTTTGAGCGTATAAATATCCTTTTAATTGTAAATGTGTCGAGTTTTAAATGTTCTAACGATATTACCTTGCACCAACAAGGGAAAGTTACTATTTCTACAAAAATGTAGAACTTACTCCCAATAGACTGTGATAGTATGACCTAACATGAAAATAAGAATTGATAGATATTGAATTTATACAATACTAGCGTAACGCGGCCCGCTTCGCTGCGCCTTCCGAAGCGTATTTGTAGGAACATTTTGCGTTAACTTAGTCAACCATATTCTTTGTGCTGAAAACAAATTCGAAAAGATTTGAATTCTTTCAAACAAATCGGACTACTTGCTGTTTCGTTTATAGGTACAAATACGGCGGATATGCATATGTAAAATGGTTCGTCTTAAAAAATGTTCTGTATTCAAGTAGTTGGACAAACTTCTACATTTCTTGTGAATTTTAAGTGTGGTTTGTCAATGAAAGGTATCCTTCTCCTCAACATATCTGAAAATTAAGCACTATATTATAATAACATATAAAGAATTACTGTTTCCCATCTAATAAATCGGAAAAAGCAAAAGTAGTAAACAATTTTACCACATTAACATTTGCTAAAATGTTGGAAAATGATGCACCCTCTGTCAATTTCATGTAAATTTAAGTTCTTTACTAAAAAGAACTCTGGCAGAAGCCTGTGCAAAAATCATAAAATTCCCATTTACGGACAACCCTCTACTTTCAATTTAAGAAAACAAACGGACAAAAGGGAACACTCTCCCCACCTTCGCTCCACTCTGACCTGATATCGGACTATCACGTACAATATATTAACATAATTTCATAACTACTCAATGGTCCCTATAAATTCAATCGAAGTAAATCGACAAAGTTTATTTCAATTTTCCCCTTCTCCAACCAGATATCGAAAAATCATATACTGATTTAAAAATCATGTATAAATTTAATCATCTCCTCCCACGTTCCCTGTAAATTTCAAGTAGATCGGAGATGTTTAAATTTTGTTTATTGTTTTAAAGGGACGTCACTTTCCCCGATACAATATCGACAAACACCGTAGTGAATAGCACCCCTAACCTTCCCTGAAAATTCTTGCAACTTTCCTTCGTTCATAACCTTCGTCCACTGCCTTTGTAAATTTCAAGAAAACTTAAGAATTTTTATATTACATGTTAGCCTGATACCGAAACAGGCAATTGACGTCCAAATGCATTATATCTAATTATACAATTATTTTTTCGAGCTTTATGGACAGATATAGATATAGATTAAGATTAAGGAACAAAAAAAATTTTTGTTTTTTTTTTTTGCAGTTTTAGAGGAGGACCTACTCCCCGACCAAATATCGAAAAGTGATGTAGCTTATCTGTTGTAAACGTCCCAGAAAATGTCAAACAAATTATAAACCTAAAGGGGCAGCCTCTCTTCCGTCCAAATATCACAAAATCAGGTATCAACTATTAATATCGTAACCTATACCCAGTCCTCTGTAAATTTCAAGTAACTCGGTAAAGTTTAATTGTTTCTCTGTATGTAGTTACTTAAGAGAAGCGAATGTCTCCCTAGTCCTTTTATTTTTATTAAAAAATTAGGAACCTGATATAAATATCATAACCTCACTAATTTCTCCGTAAAATTTCAGTCGGGGGAGTTTAGTTTTGTTTTCACTGTACTTTAAAAAAAAAAAGTCGGGCAAAGGGGTGGTCCCCCTCCCCGACCAAATATCGACAAATAATGCAGTGGATTTTTGTCTAGATGCAAACCCCAACATTCAATGAAAATTTCAAGCAAATCGCATAATTTTGTTCCAAGTTTAAAAAAGTAGGGCAAGGGGGAGGTCCTCCTCCCCATCCACATATGAAATCATCGGGTACCCCATATTAATTCCATAACCTCACCACATGTTCTCTGTAAATCTCAGATAATTTAGAGAATTTTAGTTTTTTCACTGTACTTTAAAAAAAGTCGAACAAAGGGGAGGCCCCCCTCCGCCGCCAAATATCAAAATAAAAAGTAGCGGATCTTTGTCTAGATAACAACCCCAATCTTCAATGAAAATTTCAAGCAAATGGGTCAACTTTGGTCCAATTTTCAAAAAGTCCGACAAAGGGAAGGTCCCCCTCTGCGACCAGGTGTCAAAAAATGAGGTACCCTATTTTCACCACATGAACGCCCCCTACGATCTCTGAAAGTTTCAAGTAAATCGGTTCAGCCGTTTCGGAGCCAACTCGGAACATACAAACAAATAAACAAACATAGATTGAATTTTATATATATAGATTTTGTCAAAAATTTAATACAATAGAAATTTTTGACAAAATTTTATTTCCACGAGAAATATTGTTAACATTTCGTTTCTATAGAAAATTTTGTCAAAATTCTATTTCAATGGAAAATTTTGTCAAAATTATATTTCTATAGAAAATTTTGCCTAAATATTATTTCTATAGAAATTTTGCCTAAATATTATTTCTATAGAAAATTTTGTCAAATCTTTATTTCTATAGAATATTTGCTCAACATTTTATATCTATAAAATTTTTGTGAATCGAACTCACGACCTTGTGTATGCAAGGCGGGAATGCTAACCATTGCACCACGGTGGCTCCCTATTTTTGTAGAAAATTTGATCAATATTTTATTTTTGTAGAAAGTGTTGTCAAGATTTGATTTTCATAGAAAATTTGGTGAAAATTTTATTACCATAGAATATGTTGTCGAGAATTTAATTCAATAGAAAATTTTGTCAAAACTTTAGTTCTATAGAAAATTTTCTGAAAATTTTATTACAATAGAATATTTTTGTTATTGTATATCTATAGAAAATTTTGTCAAAATTTCATTTATATAGAAAATTTTTTCAAAATATTACTTTTGTAGAAACACTTTTGTAGAAAATTTGGTCAATATGTCATTTTTCTAGAAAATTTTTTCAAAATTTTATTTCTATAAAAAATTTTGTCAAAATTTTATTTCTATAAAAAATTTTGTCAAAATTTTATTTCAATATGAAATTTGGTCAAAATATTATTTCTGTAGAAAATTTAGTCAACATTTTATTTAAAAAAAAAATTTTTATTCACTCGAAATTTTATTTCTATAGCAAATTTTCTCGAAATTACAATATTTATAGAAAATGTTGTAAAAATGTTATTTTTATAGAAAATTTTGTCAATATATGATTTTTATAGGAAATTTGGTCAAAATTTTATTCTATAAAAAATGGTTTGTTCTATAGAAAATTTTCTCAAAATTTTATTTCTATAGCAAATTTTGTCAAAATTTTATTTCTTTATGAAATTTGGTCAAAATATTATTTCTGTAGAAAATTTTGTCAACGTTTTATTTTATAAAGAATTATTTATTCTCTCGATAATTTTCTCAAAATTTTATTTCTACAGCAAATTTTCTCGAAATTATATATATTTGTAGAAAATGTTGTAAAAATTTTATTTCTATAGAAAATTTTGTCAATAAGTTATGTTTATAGTAAATTTGGTCAAAATTGTATTCTATAAAAAATGGTTTGTTCTATAGAAAATTTTCTCAAAAATTTATTTCTATAGCAAATTTTCTCAAAATTCTATTTCTATAGAAAATTTTGTCAACATTTTATTTCTATAGAAAACTTTGTCAAAACTTTAGTTCTATAGAAATTTCTTTTTAATATTTTATTTCTATAAAAAATTTTGTCAAAATTTTACTTTTGTAGAAAATTTGGTCAATATTTCAGTTTTGTAGAAATTTTTTTCAAAATTTTATTTCTATAATAAATTTTGTCAACATTTTATATCTTTATGAAATTTGGTCAAAATATTATTTCGTAAGAAAATTAGGTCAAAATTTTATTCTATAAACAATTATTTATTCTCTCGAAAATGTTCTCAAAATTTTATTTCTATAGCAAATTTTCTCGAAATTATATATATTTATAGAAAATGTTGTAAAAATTGTATTTCTATAGAAAATTTTGTCAACATTTGATTTTTATAGGAAATTTGGTCAAAATTTTATTCTATAAAAATGATTTGTTCTATAGAAAAATGTCTCAAAATTTTATTTCTATAGAAAATTTTCTCAAAATTCTATTTCTTTAGAAAATGTTGTCAAAATTTTATTTCTATGGAAAATGTTGTCAAATTTTTGTGAATATTCTATTTCTAAGAAAATGTTGTCAAAATTTTATTTCTTTAGAAAATGTTGCCAAACATTTTTTTCTAAAGAAAATTTTCTCAAAATTTTTTTCTACAGAAAATGTTGTCAAAATTTTATTTCTATAGAACATTTGGTCAAAATATTATTTCATAAGAAAATTAGGTCAAAATTTTATTCTATAAAAAATTATTTATTCTATAGAAAATTTTCTCAAAATTTTCTTTCAATAGCAAATAATTTTTATAGAAAGTTTTGTCAAAATTTTATTTCTATAGAAAATTTTTAGTTCTACAGAAATAAAAAAATTTCTACAGAAAATTTATCTGCAGAAAATTTTGTAAAAAATTTATTTCTATAGCAAATTTTCTCCAAATTTTATTTCTATTGAAAATTTTCTCAAAATTTACCAAAACATGAAGAATTCGAACAATCAACCAGACATTAAACAATCTACGATATGGGTCATATTCTACCAATTGTGACAACTGTGGTCAGGTGAAGAAATTGGGGCTTCTTATTTTTTGACATCTGTTCGGTGAGATGGTTTTTCCGTTTTTCATAAAATAATTATGTTATGATAAACGATAATATTATAGAGTTTTTAAAATACTTAGTTTTGAATTTCTGATGTTTTAATTTAAATTGTTCTCCTTTTTAATAATTAATTAATTTGAAAAAAATTGCTTTAAATGTATTTATAAATATTTTATATTTCTCGCCATTTAAATTTCCTTGGAAAATGTTGAAATATTTTCTATTACATTTTATTTTCCTCTCGCATTTCAAATAATCATTCAGTTCATTTCCGCCCCCTCCCTAGCTTCTGGTGAAATTGTAAATTTTTCCTTCATTTACAGAATATCATTAGTATATATTTTCTCAATTTTTCTGGTACGTTGGCATTGTGATAGTCCATGCAGACAGCATTGGGTTCTTCCAAGTGGAAAAAAGGGAATAAAGTTAGCCAGTAGTTGTTTACATTTCTAGTGAAACGCCTTCAACTACTGCGAAATTTTGTTAGCAGGAAAAAATTGAAAAAAATAAATAAAAAGTAGAACGTATTTGCTTTACCATTAAGTTAAAAGAACTTTTGAGGTCAAGTTATAGCTTTAGTGGCCATAAGAATGGTTTGATTTCGTCCTTATAGCCTTTTGTGTATTGCAATTTGTGTGTGTGTGTGTGGGTGGGCTAAATGTGTGAGCTATTCTTTATGGTTAAATCAACATCAATGCTAAGGCAAACATTTTTTTGTTAAATGCTCATTTGAAATGAAGATTGCTGATGAATCGAAGGTTTTCCTCAACAAGGGCGAGGTGGGTTAGGGAAAATCATTGTTTCCTATTTAATTTCGATTGTTATTTCATTACAGGACTGAATCAAAGCATATTGGAGATTTTGATTTTATTCTTCTGCTGATTTTGATGCATGTGAATAGAACCTTTCCCAAATACTTTGGAAATTACTTCCCTTTCGTTGGCAACCTTGAATATATCGATAAACTCAGGATCCACTTGATATCAATCGTAGGATAAATGAACGAATAAGAACTAATCAAACTTTCGTTTTTATTTAAAACTTGTGCTTAGAATTTAATTAATAAAATATAAGTTCTAGAATATGCGAAAAGAAGACTTTTTATGGGTTTTCTCATTTTTATATATAGTTTGACCCAAATAGTTTGAAGGCTGATGAGTAAAAGACGTAAACTTTAAATGTAGATGAATTAAAGATTTTGATGTAATAGAAAAAGGGAAATTGGAAATTGAAATCGAAATATCATAAAATTTAACTAGAAGGAGAGAATAAAAAATCATTGAAAAAATATTTCAACGGCACAATTATTTCGATAAATTGACCGATGATTTGGCCTATGCGTTCGAGTGATTTGGCGCCATTCGATTTTTTTTTTTGTTTGTGGGAATACCTAAAGTCTTGGGATAAACCAACAACGATTGACGCTTTGGACCTTCAGAATGACCTTTGCGCGAAATAGTCGTGTTTGCCATATGCCCGAAAATATTCTACCAAATATTTTTTTTGTCATTTCATAATTTGGCATGTATTTTATTTATATATAAAATCAGCAAGTTCTTAGAAAAATACCCTTTACATACACCAACCCTAAAATAACCTAAAGGTATCGAGGTAAAAAAGACTATTATTAAACTGATTCAAAGATATCATGTCCTTAAACAACGAATGCAAATTTTGCTTAACATAGAAGATGCATTTCTCTGATTTCAAGTTTTTTCCTAGTTCAAAAGTCTATAAAATTTTCAATGAAGCCGTTTTGTCCTTATAGTTAAGTGATTCGCCTTTATAATGGATATTTTCAAATGAAATAAAATTTCGTTTTTATACCCACCACCATAGAATGGTGACTGGGGTATAATAAGTTTGTCATTCTGTTTGTAACACATCGATATATCAATTTTCTACTATATAAAGTACATATATTCTTGATCAGGGAGAAGTTCTAAGACGATATAACGATGTCCGTCTGTTTGTCTGGCTGTCTGTCTTTTGTAATCAAGCTACAGTCTTCAATAATAAAGCAATCGTGCTGAAATTTTGCACAAACTCGTCTTTTGTCTGCAGGCAGGTCAAATTCGAAGATCGGTCCAGGTTTTGATATAGTCCCCATATAAACCGACCTACCGATTTGGGGTATTGGGCTTATAGAAATCGTAGTTTTTATCCAATTTTACCAGAAATTGAAAATCTTGAGGTATTTTATGACCATAAAGAGGTGTGCCAAAAATGGTGAGTATCGGTCCATGTTTTGGTATAGCCCCCATATAGACCGATCTCCCGATTTTACTTCTTGGGCTTATAGAAACCGCAGTTTTTATTCAATTCACCTGAAAATGGAAATCTAGAGGTATTGTAGGACCACAAATACGTGTGCCAAAAATTGTGAATATCGGTCCATATTTTGGTATAGCCCCCATATAGACCGATCTCCCAATTGTACTTCTTGGGCTTATAGAAACCTCAGTTTTTATCCAATTTTCCTCAAATTGGAAATTGAGAGGTACTTTAGAACCGTAAAGAGGTGTGCCAAAAAAGGTGAGCATCGGTCCATGTTTTGGTATAGCCCCCGTATAGACTGATCTCCCAATTGTTCCTCTTGGGCTTATAGAAACTGCAGTTTTTATCCAATTTACCTGAAATTGGAAATCGAGAGGTATTGTGTGACCATAAAGAGGTGTGCCAAAAATTGTGAGTATCGGTCCATATTTTGGTATAGCCCCCATATAGACCGATCTCCCGATTTGGGGTCTTGGGCTTATAGAATCCGTAGTTTATATACAATTTACCTGAAATTGGAAATCGAGAGGTATTGTATGACCATAAAGAGGTGTGCCACAAATGGTGAGTATCGGGCCATGTATAGCCCCCATATAGACCGATATCCCGATTTTACTTTTTTATCCAATGTGCCTGAAATTGGAAACCTAGAGGTATTTTCGGGCCATAAAGAGGTGTGTCGAAAACGGTGAGTATCGGTGCATATTTTTGTATAGCCCCATAAGAACGATCTCCCGATTTAACTTCTTGGGTTTCTAGAAACCGTAGTTTTTATCCGATTTGCCTGAAATTGTAAATATTCTGGTATTTTAGGCTCACAAAAAAGTGTATCGGATTAAGTTTTTATCGGTCCATTTGGTAATGCCTCCATATAGACCGAATTCACTTCTTGAGGGTATAGAAGGCACACTGATCATGAAAATTTCTTGAAACTTAATGTAAAATTTCCAGATTTTACTTCTCGGGTGAAAACCTACAGATTTAAGATTTCAAATCAAGACGTTATTTTATAATTTTCTTGCACACTTACAAGAGATGTTAATGATTCCTCTTAGTTCTTATAAAGTTCTTATAGAGTTCTTATAAATCCAGAATCTGATATAGTCCTCATAGGTAAAATCCTTAAATTTGTCTTCGGGAAGTGTACTGGTTGAATTGCTATGCTTGGGAGAATATCTATCATCAAACCCTCCTTAAATTTCAAAGGAAACTATAATATTTGATTCATGGTGGTGGGTATTTAAGATTCGGCCCGGCCGAACTTACTACCGTATATACTTGTTCTAAGATCTTAGATCAATACTCCTTAAAAATTTTTCAAAATTAAATTTATTTAAATTTTTTAGACTATTTGTAAAATTTTGTTTTACTAAGGTCAATATGATTTTAATACTTCTGAAAATTTCTTCAAAATTAAATTTAAATTAAATTTATTTAAATTTGTTGACTACTTCTATCTTCACTACAAAGCACAAAATTATTTAAAAATAGGAGACGTTTTAAATTTATTATTTAAATTTAATATTTATTTTAAATTTAAATTTATCTTAAATTTTGATTTAAATTCTCGTTAACACATTTTAAAGACATTGATAGTACATGAAGAAAAAAGCTGAAAAAAACGCATAAAGAGAATTGTATCTTAAATTTGTCCTTGCCTCAATTCTCCACTTCTTTGGCTTGGAATCAATACCAAAATGATTAGTGTAAAAACAAAATCTTTGGAATTGGGCACGCTTTTTTTTAGTGTTGTCACACATTAGGTTGTAGGCTCAAACTTAGTCTTTCAGTCTAAGAAATTATATATAAAACTAATTTAACTTTTGTTACTTATTTCCTTAAAAATTAAAAAAAAATAATAACTCCTAACTTGCAGGTCAACACTTGTTGCCTCTGTCATGGCAATACCATGTTCAATTACTTGAAGTTTAAGTTTTACAAAAAATTCCCCTAAAATAATTTTTGTCATCAATCATCGCTTATTATGGCCATTTCCAGGAACATGTGTTTATAATAGCTTTAGTTATTCAAAACCCCCAAAATATGTATACAAAAATGTGTTTCGAGTACTCCACGAAATCTAAATTTTGCATATTCCAGCAGGGAAAAGTAGGAAATGGCCTTGTCAAATAGTTTCTGTTGTATGTCCTTACAGTAAAATTCAGAAAATGTAATTGAAAATTAATTAAGTGTATTTCAAAAGTACTGTCTTAGCCGGTGTTTTTGCTGAGTAAAGGAGCATTTAGCTTTTTCGTGAGTCGTGAGTCACGCTGAAGGAGACGATGTGAGTGTGCGTGAGCATGATTAACAAAATAAATGTCGTGTGTGAGCGTGAGTCACGAAAAAAAATTTCTTCGTGGGTATGGGTGTCAGTAACGCTCACGAAAATAATCCCGCCCAGGGATATAAAACGCTTAAGACTTGAATTTATTTAAAATTTTAGCGACACCTGAGATGTTAAAAGTTAAATACGCTCTCGATTTTAATCATGCTCATGTTTTCAAACATGTCCCTAAGTTTAATTACTCATAAAATTATTCGTGAGTCACGACATTTTTCACGACATTTTTCGTGAGTCACGATATTTTCGTGCGTGAATGTGCGTGAGCGTGAATAAAATATTACTCACGTGCACACCTCTAGCCCTGAGTCTTGAACACATTTTTATAATCAAAGTCTAGGTCGCAATTTTCGACCAATCGACTTCAAATTTGGCACAAGTTTCTGGTTTGGGTCGGAATAAAACCCTATTGATTTTGGAAAAAAATCGGTTCAGATTTAGATATAGCTCCCATATATATATTTCGTCCGATATGTACTTATATGGTCCCAGAAGCCAGAGTTTTACCCTAATTGGCTTGAAATTTTGCACAAGGAGAACAATTAGTACTATAGTCCAGTGTGTCAAATTTGATTGAAGTCGGTTCAGATTTAGAGTGTCACCCCAACTTGTTTGAAATTGTGCACTAAGAATACAATTAGCAGTGTAGTAAAGTGTACTAAATTTCTTTGAAATTGGTTCGAATTTAGATATAGCTCCCATATATATCTTTCGCACGATTTGCACTAATATGACCACAGAGGCCAAAAATTGTACTCTGATTTACATGAAATTTTGCGCAGGGAGTAGAATTAAGATTCTAGATATGCATACCATTGTTGGTTGAATTGCGTTCAGTTTTAGATATAGTTCCTATATATATCTTTCGCCCGATTTTTCGTCATATGACCATAGAGGACAAAATTGTTGTCCGATTTACGTGAAATTTTGCATAGGGAGACGAATTTATATAGTAACTATGCATGTCAAATTTGGTTGAAATCGGTTCAGATTTCGATATAGCTTCCGATTTGGACAAAAATGACCAAAATACCCACATTTTCCTTATAAAATCGCCACTGCTACGTCGAAAAGTTGTAAAACTACTACATTTTGCCTATATTTCTAATACATATCTATCGACCGATAAATACTAAATACACTTTTGCGAAGTTTCCTCAAAGTTGGTTCAGATTTAAATGTTTCCCAAGACATTAGCCAAATTTTAATTAAAAATGGAAGATTTTCTTTTATTTTAATGAAAATTGCCTGTTATGTTATATGGTAAAATTGTGTGTCCTGAAATTTAGGTTGCATAGTTTTTCATACTAGGTCAATATTTTTTTCTTCAGTGTGAGAATGAGGAGGCACCAAATATTCCGCTTAAAAAGGCCTCTAGTGGGATAACACCACAATTACTTCCGCATTGATATCACCCACTTTTCATTTGTATGTGTGTGTGTGCATTTCCTCTATTGAGTGGTGAGAATTATGTGGCGACTCACATAGGATCCTCAATCATACAAATTACTGTTGTATTTACACACATACGCGTATATACTCATTCTTTCAACTTTGTAAAATAGCATAATCTTCCAAATACAACCAACAAGAAGCCTCTATGAATATCAATTCAAGGGTGTTTGTGTATGTGTTATATAATTTTCTGGCGAAAAAAATATACAACGACAACAATTTGTATCTTTAACGAGTCTGTCACTTATAGAAAAAACGAAACGAGTTAAAAAATGAGAAATATGGCGGCATAGTCATCAGACCGACATAATGGCAGCATCAACCAGACGGTGGCAAGGGATAAGATAACCATGTCGCGATACACAACGCATTATCACCAAAGAAATATCCCAAATGATACTAGCATCCAGTCACCATCAACGAAGCAACCAAGCAGTAATACACGCATAACTTATGCATGAATTGGTTTCAATTAAAACAAGTATATACAGCCGCTAGTTCGGCCAGGCCGAATCTTATGTACCCACCACCATGGATTGCGTGGAAACTTCTACGAAAGACTGTCATCCACAATCGAATTACTTGGGTTGTGGTATCTTAAAACTTCTTATTCCTGCATGGTTGTTGGATACCATATACTAACATCACGTACCAAATTTCAACCGAATGGGAAGTATTTTGCTCTTCCAAGGGGCTCCGGAGGTCAAATCTGGGGATCGGTTTATATGGGGCCTATATATAATTATGGACCGATATCGACCAATTTTTGCATGGGAGTTTGAGGCCATATATTAACACCACGTACCAAATTTCAACTGAATCAGATGAATTTTGGTCTTCCAAGAGGTTCCGGAGGTCAAATCTGGTGATCGGTTTATATGGGGGCTATATATAATTATGAGCCGATGTGGACCAATTTTTGCATGGTTGTTAGAGACCATATACTAACATCGCGTACCAAATTTCAGCCATATCGGATGAAATTTGCTTCTCTTAGAGGCCTCGCAAGCCAAATCGGGGGATCGGTTTATATGGGGGCTATATATAATTATGGACCGATGTGGACCAATTTTTGCATGGTTGTTCGAGACTATATACTAACACCATGTACCAAATTTCAGCCGGATCGGATGAAATTTGCTTCTATTAGAGGCCTCGCAAGCCAAATCGGGGGATCGGTTTATATGGGGGCTATATATAATTATGGACCGATGTGGACCAATTTTTGCATGGTTGTTAGAGACCATATACTAACACCATGTACCAACTTTCAGCCGGATCGGATGAAATTTGCTTCTCTTAGGGGCCTCGCAAGCCAAATCGGGGGATCGGTTTATATGGGGGCTATATATAATTATGGACCGATGTGGACCAATTTTTGCATGGTTGTTAGAGACCATATATTAACACCATGTACCAAATTTCAGCCGGATCGGATGAAATTTGCTTCTCTTAGAGGCCTCGCAAGCCAAATTTTGGGGTCCGTTTATATGGGGGCTATACGTAAAAGTGGACCGATATGGCCCATTTGCAATACTATCCGACCTACATCAATAACAACTGCTTGTGCCAAGTTTCAAGTCGATAGCTTGTTTCGTTCGGAAGTTAGCGTGATTTCAACAGACGGACGGACGGACGGACGGACGGACATGCTCAGATCGACTCAGAATTTCACCACGACCCAGAATATATATACTTTATGGGGTCTTAGAGCAATATTTCGATGTGTTACAAACGGAATGACAAAGTTAATATACCCCCCATCCTATGGTGGTGGGTATAAATAAAATAATAAAATGTGCTGAAATGTGAAAAAAAGCAACCCCAAGAACATATTCTACTTTTTATTCGTTATGGCTGGTTATGCTGGTGTATCCAGAAAACTGCTAGAAGATATTATTTTTTTTAATGCCACTTTGGTTAAAGAACCCACAAAAATGAAGAACACTAAAATCCCTTTGGAAGAATGAAAGTGATAAAGCATCGAGCTAACATATGTAAGTGATTGTTAAAAGCATTAGGGTTATTTTAACTTATATATGTATATATTAGAAAATATAATGGATATTTTTTTTCCTAGAAATATGTGGATTATGAAATATGTAATAAGGAGGATGTAATATATTCTTAGTAGAGAAAAATAAAAAAAAAATAGACCTTTATAAATATTTTGATGAAATTTGGCCATTAAGGACAATTAACCATTCGAAGAAATGAGCTTCCAATTGATGTTCTTGAAGTGTTTATTAAATTGGCTTTAAGGTCTATACCTAAACCAAAAAGAATAACTGAATTTCGTCATTGAAGCAAATAATTTTTATTGATTTCAATTAAAATTATTTTGTGTAAAACCTAAGGTGTTTTTTTTTTTGTAAATTGAAGTAATTGAAATAATTCAAAGTAATGACCTTTAGAATAAATATTCCCATAACAGCATATTTTTTTCATTCCTCGAAACATGCCAAATATCCATCAGCATTTTTTCTATTCTCTTTTATCCCTTCTCGACTCGAAGTTCATTCCCTGGAGTGGTCTCTCGATTTCTGGGAATTTCGAGAATTCACACTAAACCATATCAGGCGAACACGGTGGTTGCAGAATGTTATTGGTTAAATTTTTTTGATTAAATGGCCACAAGTGAATTAATTCATAAAAATCAAAATCTGTATAAAGATATACTTTTAGTATACTCTTAAATAGTATACTAAGAGTATACTCTTAGTCATTTGGATGACACAAGGGTAAAATATCTGTAATGACAAATTGTAAATTCTATACATTTGTATAGCCTTCACAATAACCCAGCAAAAAAAATTTGGAAGTTCTTCCAAAGGCATAACTTTAAAAGCACTTCCAGAAGATGCACTCCCAATGATGTTCTTTATTTTAACTACCCAGGACGTTATTCTAATTCAATTTTTTATAACTTGGTTTTTTCATACTTTTAATGGATAATTTTAACTTTTTTTGTTTCAAATAGGTTAAAAACAGAGTAAGAATTCATAGAATGTTACAAACCATTTAAATTTTGTCAACAAAAATGCTAAATCCAACCTGAAAAAATTGTGAATTTTTGAAACTATTTGAAGTCGAACGTTTCCGACAAGCGTTAGAATCCATTAAAAATTTTAAAAATTTATAAAAATTATTTATGTGACAAAATATTGCAGAATTTTTATACCCACCAACATAGGATGGGGGGTATATTAACGTTGTCATTCCGTTTGTAACACATCGAAATATTGCTCTAAGACCCCATAAAGTATATATATTCTGGGTCGTGGTGAAATTCTGAGTCGATCTGAGCATGTCCGTCCGTCCGTCCGTCTGTTGAAATCACACTAACTTCCGAACGAAACAAGCTATCGACTTGAAACTTGGCACAAGTAGTTGCTATTGACGTAGGTCGGATGGTATTGCAAATGGGCCATATCGGTCCACTTTTACGTATAGCCCCCATATAAACGGACCCCAAAATTTGGCTTGCAAGGCCTCTAAGAGAAGCAAAGTTCATCCGATCCGGCTGAAATTTGGTACATGGTGTTAGTATATGGTCTCTAACAACCATGCAAAAACTGGTCCACATCGGTCCATAATTATATATAGCCCCCATATAAACCGATCCCCCGATTTGGCTTGCGAGGCCCCTAAGAGAAGCAAATTTCATCCGATCCGGCTGAAATTTAGTACATGGTGTCAGTTTATGGTCTCTAACAACCATGCAAAAATTGGTCCACATCGGTTCATAATTATATATAGCCCCCATATAAACCGATCACCAGATTTGACCTCCGGAACCTCTTGGAAGACCAAAATTCATCTGATTCAGTTGAAATTTGGTACGTGGTGTTAATATATGGTCGTTAACAACCATGCCTAACTAGGTCTATATCGGTATATAGTTATATATGACTCTCAGATAAATCGATCCCCAATCACACAAAAATTGGTCCCCCCATATTTCAATTCTGGCTCTCTACATACAAAAAGTCCATATCGATTCGTAATTATTTGTAGACTTAACTATACATAACTTTTTTGTCTAATATATACCATGTATGGACTAAATCACAATTTAGAAAACGATGTTAAGAAGTTGTAAGATACCACAACCCAAGTAATTCGATTGTGGATGATAGTCTTTCGTAGAAGTTTCTACGCAATCCATGGTGGTGGGTACATAAGATTCGGCCTGGCCGAACTTGCGGCCGTATATACTTGTTTTAAATTTACATCCAAAACATTGAATTCGGAACACACCCAAAGAAGTGATGCAAATTCAGTGCAACGGCTGTTGAAATGGAGAACTTCCGTCCTATGACAAGCCCATGTTAAATTCATCGCTTCTGCGTCAATTTTGCACCACTTCCGGATCCAAAAAGAACATTTTCATTACTTTTTTGGAGACGCTTTTGTTGCTGGGACGATGCAAGGTATATTATGTTTGTCATTCCGTTTGTAACACATCAAAATATTCGTCTCAGACCCCATAAAGTATATGTATTCTAGGCCATTTTGAAATTCTGAGTTGACCTAGCTATGTCCGTCCGTCCGTCTGTTGAAATCGCGTTAACTTCCGAACTATATACCTAAAACTTACCTATTGATGTAGGTATTGTAAATGGTCACTTTTACGTATAGTCCGCATATAAGCCGACATCCACATTTGGCTTGCGATGGCCCCAGGAGGAGCACATTTCATCAGATTTCGTTGAAATTTGTTACGTGCTATCAGTATATATCCTCCAGTAACCATGCAAAAATTATATGGTTAGAGCTCAAATATTTTGTAATTGATGTTGCAGGCCTCAAAAACGGGTCATCTCGGCCTTATAAAAGTGTTTTCAGTATTTTTTGAGGATTTTTGATTATCAACTTTATCTCTGAATTTTAGTGATATCTTCGTTATTGAGTTATGTTTGTTTTTAGCTTTCAACTGAAATATTCCAATATATTTCTGCTAATTTTCAAAAAATTCAGTATATTTAAAAAAAAATTGCTTTTTTGTATTTTGAGGAATTTCCAATAAAAATTATGCGAACGTACCAATATTGTTTATTTTCTTTTAGGGATTAAAAAGGCGTATTTAAAATTTTTCTAAAATATCGACTTTTCGATTTTTGTCAAATTTTACTACTAAAATATAAAATTTTGCTAATTTTAAAAATTGGTATTTTTTTTAAATGATTGTTAAAATTCAAAATTTCCCTGCAAAAAAGTATGGAAGTTATTGTACGAGTAAAGGCACAACTTTAAAAGCACTTCCAAAAATGTTTTTTTTTTTAGCTACACTGGAAGTTCTTTTAGTTAAATTTTTTTTTAATGTTTTTTTTCATATTTATAATGAGCAAAAATTCCAAAAATTACGAATTAATGAAAAGAAGCGATTTATAAAAAATTGAGTTAAAAGAACTTCCTATGTAGCTAAAATAAAGAAATTCTTTGACATTTTTGGAAATGCTTTTAAAGTTGTGTCTTTACAACATAGTATGCACTAAAAATCATAAAAAATTATAAAAAATAAAAATAAAAATATTTGAAAAAATATCACAAAATTTTTAAATTCACACTGAAACATTGAATTCGGATGGCACCTTAGGTTAGGTTAGGTTACGTGGCAGCCCGATGTATCAGGCTCACTTAGACTATTCAGTCCATTGTGATACCACAGTGGTGAACTTCTCTCTTATCACTGAGAGCTGCCCGATTCCATGTTAAGCTCAATGACAAGGGACCTCCTTTTTATAGCCGAGTCCGAACGGCGTTCCACATTGTGGTGAAACCACTTAGAGAAGCTTTGAAACCCTCAGAAATGTCACCAGCATTACTGAGGAGGGATAATCCACCGCTGAAAAACTTTTTGGTGTTCGGTCGTAGCAGGAATCGAACCCACGACCTTGTGTATGCAAGGCGGGCATGCTAACCAATGCACCACGGTGGCACCTTAAGAAGAGAGGCAAATTAAGTGCAACGAACTTTTAAATACAAATTATGCGAACACACCAATATTGCTCATTTTCTTTAGGGAGGCTTAAGCGATACATTTAAATTTTTCCAAAATTTCGACTTTTTACTGGCTTATGACAGTATAATAATTTGGAAGTTGTTCTACAGGTGCAACTTTTAAAGCTCTTCCCAACATGTTCTCCCAGAGATGTTCGTTATGAGTGATTTTTTAAACTCGCTTTTATTATATTTTGAATGGGTAATTTTTTTGTTTCAAATAGGTTCAAAACAGAGTAAGAATTAATATAATGGTAAATATTATTTAAATTTTGTAGAAAAAGTTTCTAAATTCATTCTAGAAACATTGCGAATTTTTAAAAATATTTGCGGTTAAACGTTAGACAAGCTTTAGAATGCATTACATATCATAAAAAATATCAAATTTAAAAACAAATAATATATTTTTTTTTTAATTCAGTGAATTCGGATGACACTTTTAAGTTTGATGTACCATAAATTCGGTGCAACGGCTATTGAAAGGTGGAAATCTGCCCATGTTAAATTCATCGCTTCTACGCCAATTTTGCACCACTTCTGCATCCACAAAGTACATTTTTACTTCTTTTTTGGTAACGCTTTTTTTATTAGGAATTTCGATACGAAAATATAAAATTATGCCAATTTAAAAAAATGGTGCTGAATATAAAATATTGTGTATTTTTTCAAAAATTTTAAAAAATTTCAATTTTCAATTTTTTGCCTTCGCAAATTGAAGTGTTTTAACTACAATTTCCAAAAAACAATTAAAAGTCGATTTTGAAGATTACCAATAGTCTTTCCAATTTCGTTAAATTTTCCATTAAATACTCCTAAATTTTTCGGCCACAAAACAAAAACTCTAATCTTTTTATAACGAATTTCAGAATCCAAGAAATGCAATTTGTTAGACTAAAATTCTTTGGATTCTGAAAAGCAATCATAATAAATGTTTAGAAGTCTGTGCAAAATAATAAAATTTTCTTTCACATTGTACCTTATTGAACACACTATGCACCTTTTCAAACCGATTATAATTTTAGCATATTTTAGACATAATGAAGTCTAAAATATCGCCATGGTATAACACAAAATTTCTTAATTTCCAAAGCTTTTGAAAGCTATTCAAATCTCATTAGGAATAATCAACCTATTTCTATTATAGAATTTTCTTAGATTCAGTTTAGGAAAATGCTTAGAAGACTTTGCATTATATGTTTATGTATGACGCTCTAAGTTTTCCATTGTTTATTCAAACGGGAATATGAAAATTTAATTATATACTATATTATGGTGCATAATAAGTTGAAAAAAACTAATAATGAAGAGAAATTTACAATGTAGATTTTTGCCAAATTTCCTCTGTATAAAGAAGCAGTACTTAACATCGCCATTAAAGATAATTCTGTTATTCTTCCCGAATTTATTTATTCATTGCATTTAATGTTAATTGTAGTTAAAAACTCTTTACTATTCATTCATTTGGCATACTTCATTAAGAATGACTTTAATCCGTTTTTGGAAGTAAATGAGCTCATTACATAGAATTACAGCTGCAACGTCAATAAAACTAAAATATTAGTGCAAGCTGAAATGTAGAGAAACGCATATACTTATATGCATGTCTACACGTACACCCATATACATTCAAAAGCCTGAGTATGTATTAGTTTAAGGATTTTTGAAAAGAAAGTTTGCACACATACTATATGTATGTATATTGATCTATACACAGGGCTGCCAATAAAATTTCTAGAAAAATCGGTATTTTTTCGAAAAAAAAAATTCTTACTCGGCAGTTGCATTTTAAAAACCGTTAACAAATCGGGAATATAAATAATGTTAAAATTAGAGATATTTTTTGGTCACAAAGAAACACAAAAATATTTATTTCATATAGAAAAGAGAAATGTTAATTTACACAACTATGCATTTCAATAATAAAAGTATAACGAATTAATTTAATTGAATTAACTTAAAAATTTTGATCAGCGAAAAACTGTGCATACCAGAAATATTGATTTTAAAATATATACCGATCGGCTTAGAATAACCTCCTGAGTAAAAAGCTGGCAAAAAATTGAAATAAGTACAACAAGAAAAAAATTGGAATGTAGAAAAACTGTGCCATTGACACCAAAAGGCCAGCGTTGAGGCCTCAGAGATAAAATCATCAATACAAGACCTCAAAAATAAAGACATGATCATTTATCTCATAAAATTTAGTTTTTCTTTTAATAATAGAAAATAACTCTCTTATAAGAAGACCCCTTTGTTATGGTATTCTACAATCTATTTTGTTCATTTCCATTCTAGTGTAAAACGATTTAATGTTCTATTATTCCATTTAAATATTCACCTAAGTTTCCGTTTTTTAATACCACTTTTATTTGTAAAACCCTTCTTTAAGTCATTATCCAATTTAATCCGTATATCCGTAGCCTTCATGTGAACAAATCTAATACAATTTTCATAATTACAAGACTTTGAAATCACTTCTGTATACAACCGAAATCTTTTCATGACAGTGTTAACGCCTTCTTTTCTATGCCTCTCCATCCATATCACAAAATTAAGGTTACGTTAAGAAAACCTCAAGATTACTTTTGACCTGATTATATTTTGCCCTTTCGCATGATGTTGGCTCTTTAAACCAACTTAATTTCAAAGTTTCGCCTTCTGTTGCCGTTGCCTTCACAGAGGCATCATAGTCTCGACCAAAAATGTACTCATATGGAAAACCTTCAACTTTCATACATAGACATGCAATGCACAGTGGGGGAGTTTGAGTAACTTCTTGGTGGAATTTGTAAAATATTATATTTTTGATTTAAAATTAAAATGTAATATACAATAAATTTATTTAATTATTATTGATTCACTTACAGAAAAAAAATATTTCTTCAAAAAAAAAAAAAAAAAAAAATTAAATAAAATGGGGGTATTATATTTGTTTTGAATAAGTTTCCTTAACATAATTAATTTTTGCCGTATGTTAGGTTAATAAAGTAAAGCAGCGTGAACATTGTACAAATAATGAAGCATATTATAAGATTTACTTAATTCTCACAAAATAATTTACAAACTATGAAATTTTCTTAAAAAAAGTAAAAAAAAAATATGAAATTTTCTTACAAAAAATATCTTAAAAAAAGTAAAAACCAAAATATGTCTGTGTAAAAAATTTTTTTCCATGCATGTCCAGTTTTAATAATTTATAAATGATAAATAAATGTAAAATAATTGTAAGTAAGAAATAAAATCTAAAATTAATGAAACTTAAATAGAAATTTCCTCTACAGATATTTCAAATAAAAAATTCTCTGGAAAAGGTCAGAAAAAAGCAGATGGAACGTCATAAAAAAAGATTGACCTAAACAGTCCATTAAAATAAACCAAAATCTGATGAAAACTAAGTGGTCATAAAAGAAAACAGAAAAAAATCTAAATTTGGCAAAATTTTTAAAAATTAACCTGAACTTTCTTTTCACTATTTTTATACCCTTCACCACTACTGTGGTACAGGGTATAATAAGTTTGTGCATTTGTATGTAACGCCAAGAAGGAGTAATCATATACCTTTTAGTATACGGATCGGCTTAGAATTAAATTCTGAGTCGATTTAGCGATGTCCGTCTGTCTGTCTGTTGATGTATTTTTGTGTGCAAAGTACAGCTCGTAGTTTTAGTCCGATTGTCCTAAAATTTGTTTCGGCTCAAAGACGATCCCTATTGATTTTGGAAAAAATCGGTTCAGGTTTAGATATAGCTGCCATATATATTTTTCTCCGATCTGGTTATAATTGGCGTGTATATCAACCGATCTTCCTCAAATTCCGTACATCCGAATATTTTATGAGTCTCGAAAAACTTTCAAAATATCAGCCAAATCGTTTCAGATTTAGATATAGCACCCATATATAGCTTTCGCCCGATTTACACTCATTTGCCCACAGAGGCCAATTTTTTGCTTCGATTTAGTTGACATTTTGCATAGGGAGTAGAATTAGCATTGTAGCTATGCGTGTAAAATTTGGTTGAAATCGGTTCAGATTTGGATATATCTCCCATATATAGCTTTCGCCCGATTTACACTCATATCACCACAGAGGCCAATTTTTAACTCCGATTTAGTTGAAATTTTGCACAGGGAGTAGAATTAGCATTGTAGCTATGCGTGCCAAATTTCAGATTTAGATATAGCTCCCATATACTTGTGTTTTTCTGATTTCGACAAAAATGGTCAAAATACCAACATTTTCCTTGTAAAATCGCCACTGCTTAGTCGAAAAGTTGTAAAAATGACTCTGATTTTCCTAAACTTCTAATACATATATATATCGAGCGATAAATCATAAATAAACTTTTGCGAAGTTTTCTTAAAATTGCTTCAGATTTAGACTTTACTTACTTTAGACTTTAGACTTTACTTACTTGTTTTTTACTAATATTGTGATCCACCCTAGTGCATTAGCCGACTTAAATTTTGAGTCTATAGATTTGTAGAAGTCTATCAAATTCTGTCCAGATCGAGTGATATTTAAACGTATGTATTTGGGACAAACCTTTATATATAACCCCCAACACATTTGACGGATGCGATATGTTATCGAAAATTTAGATCTACAAAGTGGTGCAGGGTATAATATAGTCGGCCCCGCCCGACTTTAGACTTTCCTTACTTGTGTGAGTATTAATTTAAGAATATTT